>NC_051164.1:2011950-2326027 GCF_013339745.2 Dermacentor silvarum | reverse complement strand
TAGCAGCACCTGGAAACGATACTGGATCAGCATGGTGTGCCGAGCGGTTGTCGTGCCTCACGCAGGCGCATAGCATTCCCTGTTACGTAGGGCTTGGTGCGGTCCTGTGCAAGTGACGTAGGCGAGCGGTAAGTGTTGCCAGACGGGCACTTCCGTGCGCGCTGGAACCGGCTTTCCAGAGGAAAAGGTGGCGAAGAAGGGCTGGTTGGTGGCGACGGGTTCAATTTCGTTGACAGTAGATGGCGTCGGCAATCGTAACCGGTCCGGTAATGTGCACGGGAAGACAAGGGGCCAGCATAGCAGCACCTGGAACATACTGGATCAGCATGGTGTGCCGAGCGGTGTAGTCCGCACGCAGGCCCATCGCATTCCCTGTTACGTAGTGCTTGGTGCGGTCCTGTGACAAGTGACGTAGGCGAGCGGTAGTGTTGCCAGACGGGACTTCCGTGCGCGCTGGAACCGGATTTCAGAGGAAAAGGTGGCGGAAGAAGGGCTGGTTGGTGACGACGGTTCAATTCGTTGACAGGAGATGGCGTCGGCAATCGTAACCGGTCCGGTAATGTGCACGGGAAGACAAGGGGCCAGCGTAGCAGCCACCTGGAACGATAACGTGTATCAGCATGGTGTGCCGAGCGGTGTCGTGCCCCACGCAGGCGCCATCCCATTCCGTTCGTAGTGCTTGGTGCGGTCCTGTGAACAAGTGACGTAGGCCAGCGGTGTGTTGCCAGATGGGCACTTCCGTGCGCGCTGGAGCCGGATTCCAGAGGAAAAGGTGGCGAAGAAAGGCTGGTTCGTGCGACGGTTCAATTCCGTTGACAGTAGATGGCGTCGGCAATCGTAACGGTCCGGTAATGTGCACGGAAGACAAGGGGCCAGCATAGCAGCACCTGGAACGATACGTGATCAGCATGGTGTGCCGAGCGGTGTCGTGCCCCACGCAGGCGCATCCCATTCCCTGCTAAGTAGTGCTGGTGCGGTCCTGTGACAAGTGACGTAGGCGAGCGGTAGTGTTGCCAGACGGGCACTTCCGTGCGCGCTGGAACCGGATTTACAGAGGAAAAGGTGGCGAAGAAGGCTGGTTGGTGGCGACGGGCTCAATTCCGTTGACAGTAGGCGTCGGCAATCGAACCGGTCCGTTAATGTGCACGGGAAGACAAGGGCCAGCATAGCAGCACCTGGAACGATACGTGGATCAGCATGGTGTGCCGAGCGGTGTCGTGCCCCACGCAGGCGCCATCCCATTCCCTGTTACGTAGTGCTTGGTGCGGGTCCTGTGACAAGTGACGTAGGCGAGCGGTAGTGTTGCCAGACGGGCACTTCCGTGCGCGCTGGAACCGGATTTCCAGAGGAAAAGGTGGCGAAGAAGGGCTGGTTGTGGCGACGGGTTCAATTTCGTTGACAGTAGATGGCGTCGGCAATCGTAACCGGTCCGGTAATGTGCACGGGAAGACAAGGGGCCAGCAGTAGCAGCACCTGGAACGATACGTGGATCAGCATGGTGTGCCGAGCGGTGTCGTGCCCACGCAGGCGCCATCCCATTCCCTGTTACGTAGTGCTTGGTGCGGTCCTGTGACAAGTGACGTAGGCGAGCGGTAGTGTTGCCAGACGGGCACTTCCGTGCGCGCTGGAACCGGATTTCCAGAGGAAAAGGTGGCGAAGAAGGGCTGGTTCGTGACGACGGGTTTCAATTTCGTTGACAGTAGATGGCGTCGGCAATCGTAACCGGTCCGGTAATGTGCACGGGAAGACAAGGGGCCAGCATAGCAGCACCTGGAGCGATACGTGGATCAGCATGGTGTGCCGAGCGGTGTCGTGCCCCACGCAGGCGCCATCCCATTCCCTGTTACGTAGTGCTTGGTGCGGTCCTGTGACAAGTGACGTAGGCAAGCGGTAGTGTTGCCAGACGGGCACTTCCGTGCGCGCTGTAACCGGATTTCCAGAGGAAAAGGTGGCGAAGAAGGGCTGGTTCGTGGCGACGGGTTCAATTTCGTTGACAGTAGAGGCGTCGACAATCGTAACCGGTCCGGTAATGTGCACGGGAAGACAAGGGGCCAGCATAGCGCACCTGGAACGATACGTGGATCAGCATGGTGTGCCGAGCGGTGTCGTGCGCCACGCAGGCGCCATCCCATTCCCTGTTAAGTAATGCTTGGTGCGGTCCTGTGACAAGTGACGTAGGCGAGCGGTAGTGTTGCCAGACGGGCACTTCCGTGCGCGCTGGTAACCGGATTTCCAGAGGAAACAAGGTGGCGAAGAAGGGCTGGTTGGTGGCGACGGGTCTCAATTCCGTTGACAGTAGAATGGCGTCGGCAATCGTAACCGGTCCGGTAATGTGCACGGAAGACAAGGGGCCAGCATAGCAGCACCTGGAACGATACGTGGATCAGCATGGTGTGCCGAGCGGTGTCGTGCCCTCAGCCAGGCGCCATCGCATTCCCTGTTACGTAGTGCTTGGTGCGGTCCTGTGACAAGTGACGTAGGCGAGCGGTAGTGTTGCCAGACGGGCACTTCCGTGCGCGCTGGAACCGGATTTCCAGAGGAAAAGGTGGCGAAGAAGGGCTGTTCGGTGCGACGGGTTCAATTTCGTTGACAGTAGATGGCGTCGGCAATCGTAACCGTCCGGTAATGTGCACGGGAAGACAAGGGGGCCAGCGTAGCAGCACCTGGAACGATACGTGGATCAGCATGGTGTAGCCGAGCGGTGTCGTGCCCCACGCAGGCGCCATCCCATTCCCTGTTACGTAGTGCTTGGTGCGGTCCTGTGACAAGTGACGTAGGCCAGCGGTAGTGTTGCCAGACGGGCACTTCCGTGCGCGCTGGAAGCCGGATTTCCAGAGGGAAAGGTGGCGAAGAAAGGCTGGTTCGTGGCGACGGGTTCAATTTCCGTTGACAGTAGATGGCGTCGGCAATCGTAACCGGTCCGGTAATGTGCACGGGAAGACAAGGGGCTAGCATAGCAGCACCTGGAACGATACGTGGATCAGCATGGTGTGCCGAGCGGTGTCGTGCCCCACGCAGGCGCCATCCCATTCCCTGCTAAGTAGTGCTTGGTGCGGTCCTGTGACAAGTGACGTAGGCGAGCGGTAGTGTTGCCAGACGGGCACTTCCGTGCGCGCTGGAACCGGATTTACAGAGGAAAAGGTGGCGAAGAAGGGCTGGTTGGTGGCGACGGGTTCAATTCCGTTGACAGTAGATGGCGTCGGCAATCGTAACCGGTCCGTTAATGTGCACGGGAAGACAAGGGGCCAGCATAGCAGCACCTGGAACGATACGTGGATCAGCATGGTGTGCCGAGCGGTGTCGTGCCCCACGCAGGCGCCATCCCATTCCCTGTTACGTAGTGCTTGGTGCGGTCCTGTGACAAGTGACGTAGGCGAGCGGTAGTGTTGCCAGACGGGCACTTCCGTGCGCGCTGGAACCGGATTTCCAGAGGAAAAGGTGGCGAAGAAGGGCTGGTTCGTGGCGACGGGTTCAATTTCGTTGACAGTAGATGGCGTCGGCAATCGTAACCGGTCCGGTAATGTGCACGGGAAGACAAGGGGCCAGCGTAGCAGCACCTGGAACGATACGTGGATCAGCATGGTGTGCCGAGCGGTGTCGTGCCCCACGCAGGCGCCATCCCATTCCCTGTTACGTAGTGCTTGGTGCGGTCCTGTGACAAGTGACGTAGGCGAGCGGTAGTGTTGCCAGACGGGCACTTCCGTGCGCGCCAGATGGGCACTTCCGACGCCTTCAATGCTTGCGCGTGAAAATCCACAGCATATGCATTACTCGTGCTTTGCATTACCAATTGTCACCTTTGTTGGAGAGTGCTGTCGAGGAAACTTGGGTATAACGCTCCTGAAAAGTTACCACACAAAATATCGATATAAATTATGGGGTTTTACGTGCCAAAACCAGTTCGGATTATGAAGCACGGCGTAGTGGGGGACTCCGGAAATTTGGACCACCTGGGGTTCTTTAACGAGCACCTAAATCTAAGTACACGGGTGATTTCGTATTTCGCCCTCAGCCAAATGTGGCCGCTGTGGACGGGATTCGATCCCGCGACCTCGTGCTCAACAGCCCAACACCATAGCCACTAAGCAACCATGGCGGGTATGAAATAGCGATATACCACAGGGCACATACACGGAATGCTGTCATGATGATAATGCTGCTGATTCACATAGGAGGTAGTTTGGTTATTTTGCCTTTGCGTATAGCTCATACCCACCATGGGAGATTGGCCAAGAATTGAATAGTTTAGAAAGCTTATTAGTCTTAAAAACAGCAATTAGATATTGCGATAAGAAAAAAACTAAGTAACACGAAGTTTTTCAAATTTAGCATGGAAATCGTCCTGATTCAAACAGAAATATCCCCCGTCTCTTCCTTTTCGTCTCTCTGTTCTGCGCAATGTAAGACGTTCCTAGGCATTATGAACCAACTATCCGAACAACAATTTTATTAAATTTGCGTAAAGCTTTTCAGCTGGCAGCGGGAGCAACCTCGAGGTGCACCTCTTCGTCTTCAACCTGAAATTCAAGAAATTATTTACTGAACTTAGCTAGCGCTTCTATCGATGATCTATTCTCTCGTATTCAAAGTGGCCCTTTCCTGCAAAAAGAGTTCTCAACTTTAGCACTAGCATCGTCACTCATCACTCACTAGCTTACAAGATCCTTGAGCACATAATTCAGAAGCATTTTCTATTTCCTGACGCGCACAATGTTATGAAGAAGTACCCGCTTGGTTTTCGGAAAAGATTCTCCCAAGTTACTCAGCTGGTTGTGACAATACATGATTCTCTCAAAACAATAACGGTAAGCAAATTGAAGTACTCTTTATAGATGTTTCTGAGAATTCGAGAAAATTCTTCTTGTTGAATTGCTTTTCAATGTAGATGAAATGTTGTAGAATCAACAGTGGCAGCAGGGGTCTAAATGCTTAGGGCACCCCCTTAGGCTACGAGAGTTTGTTCGTTCGAAACCCGCCACTGGAAACTGCACCGCGATAAAGGTGCACAGACATGACACTAGCTTGGAGCCCGGCATTCGTTCTCAGGTGTGTGTCCTGCTTTTGACTTGTAGTGCATCGAAAAGTCATAGGCCTGCGCGGCACACGCAGCACTGTCACAGCGCAAGCTGCAGAAGCGACTCCAGAGAAGCTCCACTTTCTGCAGCACGCACTAGAGTGTGGTCACGGCGAAGTGCGTTTGCGTCGTTTTCACGATAACGAACTGTCCGCCTGGCGTCGCCGGCAAGCTGCGGCTTGGGCTGCTCTCTGCACAGCGATCTGCTGAGCCCGACGCAGCCTGGTTGCAGCCGCACGCGTAGCTCTACGATTCGCTTCTTCAGCAGCGGTTCGTACCTTGCGAGGAAGCACCATAACGTGTACTGCAGAGTAAACACAGGTATCTAGACCACGTGGCACCCATGTCACATACGCTGCTGCTGCTGATGATGATGATCTATTGGCATGCTCCTTGAAACGGGGAGGTAAGAAATAGTCACCTATCCCGCTTGATTTATTCAGGTATATCTGCTGTACATGTTTTTCATGTTAGAATTTTGTATACATCTCCTTAATATTTTTTCTTCCTCAAAACTTCTCTATGTGTCTTGTACCGCTACTTATGCAACTGCTACATCGCGTTCCACCTGGTGAAATAATATGGAAATGCAATGCGAAGTGTGCACGTATCGACGCTACGATGCGCACATCTCACATCCCGTGTTGAGTTACTGTATATGGCTCCCACATGGGAGTCAGAGTTGAGCAATGGTCCGCCATCTTGCAATCCACATCTATGCAGCGAAGCTACCTCTCGTTCCCGAGCGAACGCGGAGCCGTAGATGAAAGACGCGACCCGCGAACGGCCAAGACCAATGAGAGCTACGCTTCAATGACGTGCGCGCGGGAAACTGGCGTCATGAGGACACACCCGAACGCTCGATGCCTACTCGTATATCGTATCGGCCGGACCACTAGTTTCGTACTATCGTCTGCTTGCGTCAGCTATCGCGCGCTCTTGTTTGGTTTCGTTCAGGCTTGTTTCGATTGCCATGGTTTGCCCCGCCCCAGTCAATATATCGCGAAACGGAAACACGTATAGAGCTGCACCGCAATAAATGCACTGCCATAAAATGCAGTGCTGCTGTGAATTTAAAACAATACAGTCGTAGGCGCGAAATACACGCTAGCAGGTCACACATATCGCTTGCATTATTTTACGAGTTTTACCAGAACCTTTAAAATATACAACCAAATGGCATACTCGAGCAAGCAGAAGTAAATTTCGCGATTCTTCTGGCGTTAGCTTACCTAGCGTATTCTGGACATTTTAGGCAGCTGGCTTATTATTTATTTATTTATTTATTTATTTATTTATTTATTTATTTATTTATTTATTAATACTGTCAACCCACAATGGCTTGTCGCGTCCCATTCGCAAAAGCCATTGCAGTCGGCGTTCGATGGCTGACCATGCGCACGGTACGTAAAAAAAAAGATTTTCCACTCTCACTGCGATTCCAGTAGTAGGGTGCACTGCAACCTGTCATACTGGTAACGCAACTAACAGGCACAGAACAGGAAGACGTTACAGGATTCGCACAGACAAATAATGCGCCCGCGCAAAAGCTGCCGCGTCTGTCAGACAAAAGCAAGTGCGCCACGCAGATGGCGATTACTAGAGACCGGATTTTAGGCAAATGCCTTTTTTGTTCCTTGCGCTCCTATCGCCTAACTTTAATATATGAGCATGAATTAGAGGTTAAGGAGGGCTTTTATAGTGTTTTTATAGTGCCTATAAATGCCTATTTTGGCGTTTGTGCCTAAATGACCATAAATGCCTATAAATGCCTATTTTCAATATCGGCGCCTATATGAACAATATTAAGCCTCAAGTTTCACTTTCGAGTGCAGTTAGAGACCATTATTCGTGTTACCGGGCAACGTCGACTGTTCGGAACTCTATGGGGTTCAACCTAGTCATCTAGTTCAACCAACTTTCGGAAAACAACCGCTAGCAGCAGTGAAATAGGACGCGCCGCGGTTGGCGAATGCGAAACCGCAGAGAGCCGTCAGGGGAAAGGAGAGTAAAGAGCAAAAGAAAAAAAAAAAATGTGATGTGCACGCGGCTTTTGTTTTGTTTGTAATTTACTTTTTAAGGTGTTCACTGCCGTCGAGCGTTCCTTCTCAGCGTACAAGTTCTTTCTCAGTGACAAGAGGAACAATTTTGAATCCAAAAATCTGGAGATGGTGGTAGTTTGCTATTGTTTCCACAATCTTCATAGTGATTCTTAAGGCCAACTTATATCTCCGACGTTTTCGGCGCGTGTTGAGCGCCGGCTGAAGTCGGATACGTCAGGTTGGCGACGCTGCGCCGGGCGCAAAACCGACCCCCCCTATAGACCTTTTCACAAACCGACGTTTGAGCAGCGCCATTGGCCGACACGAGCGACGTCTAGCGTCGCCGCCATTTTGGACTGTGCGCCTTGCGAGAGCAGGACGGCCGCACTTCGGTTGTGTGATCTTCGCCGCGCATTATTTCGATTGTTTTCTTCCGCTTCGCTTGTCTTGTGCCGCTTGACTTGCTACATGTTTCACGTGCTCGCGTGAGCGCTCAGTGTAGTGTGCCATGGCAACAGCAAGCCCAGCCAGTGGATGTGGTGTTTCTTGGTCGGTAGCGGCGGCAGCCGCGTCTGCTTCGTCGAGACCTGGCGTGCTAATCAGCGGTATATTTCATTGTTATTGCTGGGCACATGTGACCGTATCGTCGATTGAATCTGATCACCATTACGTTTCGCGATAGAGGGTTGCCTCATTTAGCGAAAGCAGGCGCGTACGTAGCTGTCGGGCAATGCTTATTGAGCCAGGCGCCGGCGGCCCGACGACGCGTGTCAGTGGTTGGTAGATATGCGGTGGTTACTCCATACGCTTCCGACGCAGCTGAACAGCTCAATCATGCAAAATTTATTGGATCTGGTGCGGTGCAGGGTGCTTATAACCAAATGTCAAAGCTTAAGCGTGGCGATCGAGCAGCGCGGTACCTGCAGCGAACCGACGCGTGGCAGTGATCACAGATGCCAGCGCGACTGATACAGCCCAGGTGCTAGATTTTTATTTTTAGTATTTATTTATTTATACATACTGTCAATCCAAGTAGGGATTATAACAGGACTTGTTATAAAGATATATTTGTTTACCTATTTTTTACGTTTGTTTACCTGGAATGGCTTTTCTTTCGAATATCTGAATTTGGAACAAGCTTCGCTCACGGTGAACCTTAACGTAGATCGTGCGCGAAGTTTGTATTGAAGATATCGCGTACGGCAAGAATTGTTCATGTGCGCTATCTCTGAAACGAAATAAGCCAATGACATTGCAGCGTTAGGGCCATCTCTGCTCTTTCTCTTGTTTCCCTTACACCGTCTCGCTGTGCCAAGTTCATAATAAAGTAATGTCGAGTCTTAACAATTGTCGAATAAATACATATGCGGATGACTGTAAACCACTACTGACCGTGAGTGAAAAGCGCTTAGTGGTCAGCGAAGCAGTCTCTGCACTCACGTAAGTATTTCACTTGATCGACTGTGCGAAATTATTTTTTGTTACTGTTATTCTTGCAAGCATTATGCTATTGTCCGCGTACCCATGCGAATACCATTTTTTTTACGTTCTTACTTGCGCGGGCTCATTTAGCGCCTTTCTACGCCACGCACAGTTAGCGCATTACGGTTCCCGAACTCTAACACTGGCGTTAGGCCGCACTGATGAGGTTGACACGTTCGTTTTTGCATTCTCTTGCTGCCCAAGCACATAGGCAACGCTCAAAGATGGGTGAGCTCGATGCAGCACCACACTGTTGAAGTTAATTACCTTTATGGACAGGGCCGCGCAGGGTGCGTGTGATCGCAGAGACAATGTTTTGGTGGACAGAGGGTCTGCATACATCTTCCATAGGACACGATTTTTCCAGATCGTTGCGAAGTGTATTTACGGACTAGTTCTCTCGCAGAGTGCTCCAGTTTGTCTTATACCGGTGTCACACGGCCACTTTTGATAGCGATCGAGACCGATCAGTATCGGAATGTTCGACCGCGATTGGCTCCCATCCGCAGATTGAGCAAAGGAGCCAATCGCGACCAAGAAATTCGACCCATATCGGGCTCGATCACGATCAAAAGTGCGCCGTGTGACCCCCGTATTAGGCACTGGAATGAAGTCGTGTTTGAAACAATAACAAATGTAGCCTCTGCCACTGCATACGAGAAAATATCGCATCGAAGAGCTGACAATTCTCGCAACCTGTTGGGAAATGTGCCGAAAATAGTTTACCAAAATGCGTTATTTTACAGATGTGTGCATTGGTTCACATTAGACTGAAATGCCAAGTCCTCAAGTGATGCAGGAAACCGGCGAAGCGTGAACATACAACATCGCGGCAGTGGTCTCGCGGAGTGCTGTGTTGTGGACACACTTACTCCCCAAAATCGTTATTTTCCGCTGGTTGTTTGTGCACCCATAAACTGCACAGGGCTGGCCTGTAGCCTTTTGATGAGTATATATGCCATTATTTACGAGCGTAAGTCATTCGTGACAAAAATAAACGGGAACATCGAAGGAAAGCTACCACTCCGCAATGCGAGCGCAAGGCAAGCTCACAATCCAGACCGAACAGGCAACACTGACACATACTCTCCACGCCAGACCGTCGGGAGCGCCCTCGTGAAAACGTCTATACTCGGACGCAGTCTGGCGGGTGCAGCGACGCGCGACTGGCGAAGCGCATGCGCAGAATGCGCAGAGTACAGCACGCCGCCTGCCGTAAAACTCGCGAAGCAATCCCCATAGCTGCTCGCTCCTTTTCTCCCCTGCTCCTCCTAGCTCACTTGCACGGAGGTTTCGCGCCTTTTCGTTGACCGCGACTGCAGCGTTTCCAGTTTTAGCACTTCGTGTTAGGTTACCCAGCGCGAAGAAACCCAGCGCGTACCCAGCGCGAAGAAATATAATCATCGCCTTGCTGCTGCAGCGCTTGCGCCGCAAGAGGAGGCGGTCACTGCACATAAGAGAAGTATTTGACAAACGTCCGTGGTACGGCGAGTACCATCACCTCGTCCAGGAGCTTCGACACAATGATCCGGAATACCATTTCAAGTATTTCAGGTAAATGGAACGTATATACATATAACGCGTGCTGCTTTTCCGTTGTTTTGCAAGTACTCTTCGGACTGCTGTTGCTCGTGCTGAAGTGTTGTCATGCAGAATTTCCGTTTATTTATTGAACGCAGGATGACGAAGGCTTCATTCGATAAGCTATTGGGCCTCGTCTACGAGAGAATCCTGCACCCACCAACGCATAGGAGGCCCATCTCTCCAGCAGAAAGACTTGCAGTCACACTGAGGTAAAATGCTCGTATTTGTCCAGAAATCAGCAAGTGCGACTGCGTGCATACGTACCGTGTTTGCACGTTCATCCGCCACATCATTTGCTTCAAAGCGCACCTCGCGTGATTTTCGGAAGCAACGTATAAATGCATATCGCGCGCGCTTTTTTTTTTTTTTTTGTGGTTTTCCATGTGTCTACATCAACCACAACCGCAATGCTCATGAACTGTGAGGAGAGCCGACCTTTCGACAATCACGGGGAAAGCACGCGGGCCATTGGAAAGGGA
The DNA here is from genome assembly GCF_013339745.2 of Dermacentor silvarum. Taxonomy (NCBI): domain Eukaryota; kingdom Metazoa; phylum Arthropoda; class Arachnida; order Ixodida; family Ixodidae; genus Dermacentor; species Dermacentor silvarum. Next base: position 2,315,366 of record NC_051164.1, on the reverse strand, counting down.
AAAAAGGAAGGAACTTTTTACGAAAAGTTTTTGCTGCCTAAAGAGATGAATATGGTGTTCATCAATATTCTAGTTCTCTGCTACTCCCTAGGGCCTTGTTCTTAGTCCTGATTGTGAAACACGATGCATGTATTTTCACCCTATTACTAATGTTGCAGCAATAAAGTTCATTGTGATAAGCATTTGAACATTAATATGAATCACTTGTTCTGTTAACATATTTTTGTAGATTCCTGGCTACTGGAGGATCGATGCAAGACATCGCAATCAGCTATAGAATTCATGCTTCCACCGTGGCAGGTATCCTAAAGGAGACTCTTCCAGCAATCTGTGATTGCCTGAAGCCTGTTGTGCTGGGGTGCCCAAGTGAGAGAGAGTGGGAAAAAAAGAGAAGATTATGAAGACAAGTGGAATTTCCCAAATACGATAGGAAGTATTGACGGCAAACACTTCGCTATCAAATGCCCAGACAACAGTGGGTCAGACTGTTTCAATTATAAGGGGTACCACTCATTACTAATGCTTGCTGTTGTAGATGCGAATTATCGCTTTATTATGGTCGACATAGGAGCCCAAGGTCGGCTTTCAGATGGCTCGTTCTTCGGAAAGAGCGACCTCAAGAGAGCCATAGAAGAGAGAACCCTGGGACTCCCTTCAGGAGTTTCTAGGTGGCCGGTTTGTTTGGTTGGGCATGCAGCATTCCCTTTGCAAACTTATTTGATGCGCCCATACCCTGGGAGAATGTTAGAAGAAAGAAAAAAGGTTTTCAATTATCGCCTCTCAAGAGCCCGAAGATGCGTTGAAAATGCCTTTGGCATCTTAGTTTCGAAATGGCGAGTGTTTTTGGGTACAGTGGAGGGTGAGCCAGAGCTCCTGACCTCTATGATAAAAACAGCGGTGGTCCTTCACAATTTCCTGATGGCTGACAATGCATACTGTCCTGATAATTACGGGGACAGGCCATGTGAGGAGACTGTGCAGGATGGAGAGTGGCGGCGCATGGTTGCCCAAATTGGTTGCAGTGCACCACCATCAAACCACCGGCCTACCTCAGCTGCCATGGCGATGAGGGATGAAATTGCAGACTACTTCATTTCTGCTGAAGGCTCATTGCCATGGCAGCTAAGTGTTGTCAGGAGGAGCTGATACCATTACATGTGGCATTTCATATTTTATTGAAATGAGATTGCATATCACAGTACAGGTATTTGTTCGTACTCTCTTATCACAAAACAATCTTCAGCTTATTTTTGATTAGTGCAACACTTGGTTAATGACCCTAAATTCATCTAAATGTAAAGTCATCTCTTTTACTCGCAAACACTCCATCTCTACGTTCTCTTATCACATAAATAACCTGATTTCCCCAGCCACTTCATACAAGTACTTGGGAATTAATTTCGTGCCAAACCTTTCCTGGAACCATCACATTACTACCATATGTGCTAATGCCTCAAGGTCACTGGGGTACTTACGTCAAACCCTGCGCAAATCACCTCTCCCACATCCGTAAGCTAGCTTTCCAAACATTTATTCGCCTGCAGCTCGAATTCGCCTCTCCAATCTGGTCACCTTACCATAAGAACCTAACCAGCTTATTATAATCTGTCCAAAATGGGGCCGCAAGGTTTGTCTCATAACTATACATACAATTCTAGTATTTCGCAAATAAAACTGGATATTTTACTGTCACCCCTCAGTATCCGTCGTGACTTCGCTCTCTTAACTCTGCTTCATAAGTACGTTCATGCGGATAGGAAATCTTCCTTGCGGCTTGAATTTGCACCATGCACATCACGCAGGCTACATAATCACCTCAGCTTCACTCGGATATACGGGAACACACACGCATTCAATTGGTCGGCCTTTCCCCGTGCCATTCGACTATGGAATGCCCTTCCTGATTCCATAGTCTCCGAAAAAAATCCTGACAAATTCATTGTCACATCGTGCATTTCACAAACATCGTGCATTTCATTGCGTAATCTCGAAAAAAAATAATGGGTGTCCCTTTCTTCTTATGTTTCCTCGTGATATGCCTTCTGTTAGCTTTTTTGTTTATGGTATCACTTTGCTCTTTTTCTTGTATTACTATGTTGCTTTTTTTTCTCTGATTAGAACGTCACCAGTGCAATATATTTTTTATGCAATACTGATGCAACCCTTCCGTTTATGGGTCCATTGTTAATTTTTGTTGTAGTTGCTATTTTTGTATTCTTATGTATACGACATTGAATTGCCTATTCTTATGTGAACTGTACCTTTTGTTATATTTGTGTAATCATCCAGCGTACGCAGGAAATTATTCATTATTATGCCATTCAATCGTGCATGTATATTATGTACCAATTATGCATGCTCTTTTCCTTTTTTGTGATGCCCCCCTTACCCAATACCTCTCACGAGGCCTGTAAGGACTTTTTAAATAAAATAAAAATAAAACATGTGGAATTTCATATTTTATTGAAATGAGATTGCATATCACAGTACAGGTATTTGGTCGTACTCTCTTATCACAAGCTTCGGCATGAAAAAGGGACCGAACATAAACAACTAACCCTGTCATACCCAGGCATTCAAAACATCAGGTGAAAGTTATGTACTTAAGGATTGTCACTTTTATGTCTCAAATATAAAACCAGTGCAATGTGCTTTTAACAGGAGGTCCCCCTGACTGGTCAACTTTGGGCCGACCATCAAACAACCGCCCCACTTCAGCTGCCATGGCAATGAGGGACGAAATAGCGGATTATTTCATGTCTGCAGAAGGCTCATTGCCGTGGCAGTTGAACGTTGTCAGACGGTGCTGAAATACCAGTTCTCCTCAGAATATCCTCAGAATCCCAGAATATTACTTTTTCCTCTTCCAGCGTCATAACAATTACTTTGGCTCCTCTAATTATGTACGATTTTGCCCTTACTATTTCCTTTCTTGAACTTTTTTTTTTCTCTATTTCATGGTGAAGAACTACTGTTTAAAAGGCTTTATATATGCCAGTGATTTGTCTCACTAGAATTTGCGTATGAACTGTATTTTGCATGTAAACATGTATTTTTTTTCTGCATTAACGAGAGAAGGGGAACCGAGGGGCTTGATTTTGTTAATCATGTGTATGTGGTCTTTTTTTTCTGCATTGTCACTAAAGCTAACCCAATGTGCTTTTTACCAGGTCTGCCTGACAGGTTAACTTCGGGCCCTCCTTCTGTGCATGTCATTTTCACATGAAGTGTACATCGCTGTGTTCCGTGAGCAGGTTGCTTAAATATTTACAGCATGTACATACATAGAAAACATCACATAGAAAAAAAAATGGAATTTAATGAAACGTTTGAAATGAAACATACAAAAAATCAAGATCAGTTACATTTAACCAACTATTCACAACACTTATTTCTGTACAACAGAGATACAAAATGCAGCATGTGCAAAAAAAAAAAATGCAAGAACACTGAAAATTACTTTCAGATGTTGTATATGTGTGTTCTTTACAACTGTCAGTTGGCATTTCCCTTGTCCTTTCTCTGTTGCTTGTGGATATTGCGTTGGAAGAAGCTGAATAACTATTATTTATTGGCAGTAGAAGCCCTGAAATATGTGGAATGAGACATTCATCGTCACAGTGGAACTGAACGTTGCAGTCTTACGCTGTGTACTACTGTCTGAACAAATGCAGCTCTGCAATAGAGAAATGATGTACTTTTGGTACTATATAATGCTCAAAATACCTTGAATGCAACAAAAATAGAGCGCTTCATTTAGCGCACAATAACATGAGAAATAAGTATTACATATGTATCACATATTGCGGGAAATGCCCATATTCGAAAAACAAAATATTAATGCAAAACAAACGCATGAAACAAATATTGCACTTTTTGAATCATGTCATGCTGAAAATGCCATACAAAAGACAAATACAAGTCTTGAGTTAATGCAATTATGATATCTGGGTTAGTAATGAAATACACATGACTATCAAGAAACAAGTACCCGTAGTTTCACACTATGTGGTGCTGAACATCAAGTACTACCTCGGATCACGAAGTACAGTGATTAAATAATCGATCTGATTAAGGCATTTAGCGAGTTAGATGTTGCTCTGGTTTACCCCTTATAAGGCGCGAGCTCGGCACATGTATCACATGCATAAAAATACTAAAACTGCACTCAGAATGACTAGAAATGGAATTACCCGCCGTGGTTGCTGAGGGCCTATGGTGTTGGGTGCTGAGCACGAGGTCGCGGGATCGAATCCCGGCCACGGCGGCCGCATTTCGAGTCCCCCACAACAGCGTGCCTCATAATCAGAGCTGGTTTTGGCACGTAAAACCCCATTATTTAATTTTTTAATTTAGAAATGGAATGACAGAACTTTCCAGCCATTGCGATTGCTGCTTTTGTAGAAATAAAGGAGTACACACTTGCACCAATCGCTCTGTAAAAAGAGATAAAATGTGGTGCGTATCCATACCTAAGTATTTTTGGCGTATAAGGAAACTTGCATAGAACTTGAAGATTGATTCAAGAAGTATTGAATCAGCTAATGGAAAAGGCTGAAAAGATCAACAGATTTTCAAATAAACATTTTGCTGCCAATATGAGCCTCGTCGAACAGCACCACCTGCGCATGTAAAAACACTCAGAACACCAAGGAGGCCTATTAGTAAAAGATGAAAACACACTGAATAGTGTCTTTGATTGTTGGGGAGTACTCATCGTGCTAAAATATGGTACGCAGGTGCACCCTTGTCCATTTATCGGCACTTGAAAAGAGTGGGATAATTGTGACCCTGCAAGCCACAAAATGGTTAAAGGAAGTGTCACCGAGTACGCAAAGCAACTGAACTAGAAGGATGCAGTTTTGTACTTCGTGAAAATTAGATTCAATATTGCAGCGTTAATATTTGTACTATTTTATCACACCATTGGTTAACAGCATATCACAGCCTACATGGCAGAATATCACAGTCTACGCAAATAACATCACAGCATATCACAGGCTTATACCTCAAGCAATTATGAAGTTCTGGAGAAGAAATGAAAATAATAAAACTGAGAATTTTGAATTCTTTGTATGGATAAGTCGGGTATTAAAGCATACCACTAATAAAAAGCAAACAAATATATTAAATCGTTAACATAAACAAAAGCTACATGCACGCATCTCATATATATGAGTGCCTTGGCACCTAAACTAAAAAATGGGGCTATAAACCCTGCATTAATTGACTTGCACGTTAATCAATTTCCTCCTCCAGATCTGCAATGAGCTGCATAATTCTAACTTTACATTTTGATGCCATTTTACGTGGCATCTTATCCAAACTTAGGCCTACAGACAAACCAAATGCCTCATTCTCAGACATTTTTTTCTCAAGTTGGCCCAAAAGTTGATCTTCAAAACTGTCTGTCTTTCTTGTCGTTTTTTTTTTTTGGCTTGGGTGGAGCCTCACTATATCGCTCGGTTACTGACGTCGGTGGTACTGCCAATGATGCCGGCGTTGCTGGTGATGGTATTTCGGGTGGAGCATCCAGAAAGCTTTCAACTGCTGATGGTGACGGTGGTGTGCTGTACATTCCTGATAAAATGCTTTCGGCGGTCTCGCCATCATCATCACCACCCGAGCAGGAAGGGGCTTCCATGCTGCATGTAGTTCTGCAGAGAAAAGGCTGACATTATTCGAGGAAAAACAGGTGCGCACAATTGTAAGGCCAAACAAAATTGGTTTTGCAGCCATTTCATTTGGCTGCGTCGCTCACTGAGAATGCTGAAGGCTTCTTTGGAGGAATAATATTGTTTGTATATAGAGAATAATATCGCTGTAGACACTTCAGAAAAAAAAAAAAGTTGGAGAAGTTGCGTGCACAGTCGTAGTTAACCCTATGAGACAGGCAATTCCGTCGAGCTATTCAGTGTTCAATTTACAGTTTCGTGCAAGGACTAAAGCGATATGAGAAAAATAGCACTCTGAACATTTCGTGCTAAAAAGAAGGAAAAGGGCAGATGCGACTAGCTACAGCAAACTCATGTGTCCTAAATGAACACACATAACAAAATATTAATGACATGAACTTGATAAATGCAAAGCGCAACGTGGATCACAATCACGTAAAGAGCAAGCTAGGTTTGCTTCACTGAATAACAGCAGTGTCATGCGGGGAATTTTTAGAAAACGAACAAACGTATGATCTCGGAATATAGTCATCAATGTAGACAAAACACTAAGCAGCAATGAATGTTATCGCAGAACTCTGAAAATGAATAATAACTCACTTTCTCGGACGGCCGCAATCTCTGTAAAAGGCCATCGACTCTGCGAACTCCCATGCTCGCCGAGAAACATAGCCGCTGCCTCTCCTTTTGGTTTGCTCAATCGCCTTCAATTCACGTGTGTAGCGATCTCTCAGTCACTTCCACAGTTTGAGGCACTCTTCAACTGAAACAGGAAAAACGAGGTATAATAACAAACGGTGATTGCATACCAGGCTCGGAGAAGTATCCACGTTTCAGTATGTAAACAAAGTATGAGTACATCGACGCACCTGTCGAAATGCCGGCGAACAAGCGGATCAGCTCCCAGGCGTTGTTCTTGCGATCCACATCGCAATAATCCACCCGTTTAGGGCTCTGCTAACTCCGACGTAACGTCGACGCGCGCGCACGCTGGGCGCAGCGACGCTACGCTAGCAAAACGCGAGCGCTCTATATACGCGTGGCGCGACCGACGCAACCAGCGTCCGTCGGCGCGGCCCGGCGGCAGCCGGCGCGATATGCAGCATGCTGCATTTCGCGCCGACGACGTTACCCAGACTGCACCGCGTCCGTGTTTCTTTCCACGCGGCGCTCACTTTCCGCGCGCCGCTCTGCTCAACTGAGCATGCGCTGCTTTGGCTACGGCCGCTGCGTCGGGCCGCGTCGCGTTGGGAGGCGGATTTGCGCCTGGCGGGGCATCGCCGACGTGACGCGACGAAACGAACCCCGGCGCGCGCGCGCGTTGTGAACGCCGGAGTATAACAGAGCCCTTAGTGTCATACACGCAGGGATGCTGCTGTAGGGCGTCCAAAAATCTCTCGATGACGGAACCAGAAAGGTCCACCACGTTTTCGTTGGAAGCGGCCATTTTGTACTGGTGATGCGTAGCGACAGCGACGAGAGAAGGCGCTCGGTGCTGACGTGTTCGGCGCGGTCGGCGCGAAATGCAGGCGTCTCTATTCGGAGCCGAACGACGTCCGAGCGCGGCAGGAGCCGCCGGTCACGTCGGCGGTCGGGAGCCGTCGGACTGTAGAGGGTGTTGCTTCAGCCGACGTAACGTCGCCGTGCCGCGCGCGCACGCTACGTCGGAGTATATCTGCGCCATTAGACAAGGTTCCGCGTGCTCACCAAACAGATTTCTTCAAACACGTGCACTTCAAATGGGCGGAAGTGTCATTGTATATGAGAAAATTGCCAGAGTTGTACCTAACAGTGGTCATGTAACAACATGTAAATTTCTTAATAAATTGTAGTCTCTCTTGCATTTATTATTTGTCTGTTTTTGTTGTGTCTTAATTTAATCGCATCAGGCAAACATAAAGTAGCACTTTTTTTAATCAGTATTCACAGCTGTCAAGAATTCTTTTTCATGCGTGTTTCACTTTATGGAACACTCGAGTACAGTGGCCATTGAGCATGAATATGAGCAGTGTGCTTGTTGAATTACGCCAAATGATCGTCATTAGTCCAGCAGTTTTAAGGGACAACTGCACGGCTATGTTCAACTGTTGGCGCCTTTGTGTCATCATAAACAATAACATTTCTTGTTTGCCTGTCATAGATACCGGTCGCGCACGTCCTCGTTTGAAATTATTTGCATTTATGTAAACATTTATTGTGCCTATATTTACGACGTTGGAGGCCTAAGACGTTGCTTTGCCTGCCTATTTTTGGCACCTAAAACGCGCTTTCTTTAATGCTTAAAGATCCGGCCTCTAGCGATTACATTGGAATTCACGAGGCGAAAAAGAGGAACGGCGTCATGGTAGGTCGACTTCTCTGCAGCAATTCGGAGTTCCACGTGACCATGCTTGGCGAATGGCAAAGGAGTGGCACGTGGGAAACAGAGGCCCAATTCTGGCTCACTGCGGGAGCCACAAACAGTAACTGTAATTGCTTGACTCCTCGCGCGCCAGGACGCGTGTATAGGGCATGTTTTCGCGGCAGCTAGCAAGCGCTGGCGTTGCGCAGTGGTAGAGTAGCTGACGACTTCCACGCAGAGTTCAATCCCAGCGGGAACTGGATATTTTCTTCTCTCATTCCTGGTGACAGCGGCGGCGGAGACCATCGCCAACGGCTACTCGAATGAGCCCATACCAATTTACGCTGTATAGTTTTGAACAATTCTAATCTGTAAAAGGTGCCACTCGAAAAGTGATACGACATTCACATGGTTCACAGATGGTCTCACGTTCTGTAATCTTACCTTCGTGTGGTCGTTCCTGCCCTTGCTTCGTCCAGAGCCTCGAATGAAAAGAATTCCTAATCTTAAAAAAATTATGGGGTTTTACGTGCCAAAACCACGATCTGATTATGAGGCACGCCGTAGTGGGGGACTCCGGAAATTTGGACCACCTGTGGTTCTTTAACGTGCACCTAAATTTAAGTACACGGGTGTTTCCGCATTTCACCCCCATAGAAATGCGGCCGCCGTGGCCTGGATTCGATCCCGCGATCTCGTTCTCAGCAGCCCAACACCATAGCCACAGAGCAACCACGGCGGGTCATTCCTAATCTTTATAGCTATCGATGCTCTCTCGGCAAAGTGCTCGGCTTTCTTAGAGAAAAAATTACTCCATCTCCCGCTAAAGGAAACCATGTGTGGATGCGAAGCAGCGGGGAGATGGTTTGCTTTAGCGGGAGATGGTTTCGCGGCAGCAGCCCTAGCGCTCATCGCAGCGCTGCACAGCAGAGAGAATTAGGCGCGCGCGCTCCGTCATTTTCATACCGCGGAACTACCGTGGCGCCCCCAGCGGAATATGCAGCTATCGCACCACCTGTCGTGCGCGCCGTTCCGGATTCCTAGAGGAGAGAAAGGGGGAGCGTAGGAGAGGAGAGAGAGGGCTGGGGACGCGCCTGCGCTGTGGGGGTGTGGAACGCCGCGGGAGGGATGGACAAAGCCCTCGCCGTAAGATGCTTCGCATCTAAAAAGTTTGCCCACGATTACGATGCTCCCTAATGCGAAATTTGACCGCAGCTCTATAAGCGTGTTCATTGCGCGATATATTCGCTGGCGTGGAAAATCTGTCTCGTGCGGCACGTTGCAAACGCATCGAAATGTGGTGCGACTGCCTCGCTAATCTGGAGATCGTGAGAGCCAGCGCGTGGGTGACACCCGCGGGCAGTTCACAGCAGCAGCAGCCGACTACATCTACCAGCGACGAGCGCTACTCTGGCGGCATCTGGTAGCCATCGTCGCCGCAGTACGCTTTTTGTGGAGTAATAATAACCTTTCTTGTACTCACGATATCGACGCTGTGACGACTAACTGCATACGTTACCTTTTTTTTCTTTTTTTTCAGTGTTTCCTGAGGACTCGCCGCCAGGGGGCCGAGGAGAACAGACGTGTCTCACATGGGCTCCCGCTTTTCGTGCTTCTCATCCCGGAACAAGGCCAGTGACGAATCTAAGTTTTGCACCGGTGCAACCGGCAAGACGAGAGAAATCGCCGGACAATAGCCTATTTCGGGTAAGTGCACCTTATTTCAAGATATCAAGTCGACCGCACACCCACCAGGTTAAGCCTAACGCCAAAGCAGCTGCTGCAATCCCATCAGAGGAAACGCCGTCGCGGCGCACGCCACGTGAGCACGAGCGCACGAGCGCTCGCCCACGCCGCGGCGAAGAGCCCCTACGATGAGCCGAGAGGCAGCTGCAGCAAGCGAAATGTCAAAGGCGCAGAAAGAAGAGGAAGCAAATGCAATGCAAACGGACACTACGATGAGCCGAGAGGCTGCTGCAGCAAGCGAAATGTCAGAGAACCAGAAAGAAGAGGAAACAAATGCAATGCAAACGGACCGGAGGGAAGAAAACACCGGGGAAGATATGTGGAACTATGATACAGAAAGCGGCAGAACAATCGAAGCGGAAAGCGCCTGGCTCACGAGGAGCAAAAAGGGCAAGAAGGACACCACGAATGTAAAGACGCCGGCAACAAAACCAACTAATGAGCAGACGTCCAATCCAGCACCGCCACAGCAACAACGCAGACCCAGGATGCCGCCCCTGCCACTAGACGACTTTAAGATCGTCTACCGCCCGCAAGCAGGTCTCGACCTCGCCAAATGGAACACCGTTGCAGTTATGCACGCCATCGGCCGAGCGAGTGGACTATCGCAGCAAGACTTCAATGACAAAGTACGCGTGCAAGTACAGAGAATCGAAAATTTAATCATCGCAAGCACGGCCGACAAGGAAGATGCCAAGATGCTGGTCAGCATCAACAAAATACAGCTTGGAGGCACTTATCACAACGTCAAAGGCAACATACGAACCCCTGATGACGTCTCCAGAGGCGTCATCAATGGCCTCATACCCGGAACGAGCACCGCAGAACTCATGGCAGGAATCCGAGCACCGGCAAGATACACCGTTCTTCACGCCAGAATGCTGGGTCAGTCGACCGCGGCAGTCGTGTTCTTCGAAGGACCGCACGTTCCCTACTACATCATCTTCCAGAGCGTTGATTTCCGCTGCAGACCATATCGAAAGTCAGTGCAGTACTGCCGCACCTGTGGCACAACGGGACACCGTCAAGACGTCTGTCCGAGACCGGTCCCGGATTTCTGCTACAAATGCGGCAAGACCGGACAACCACAAAACCATGATTGCAAACCAACCTGCAAGCTCTGCGGAGAAGGGCACGAAACTGCAAGTACAGAGTGCAAGAAGAGACTGAAGCCAAGCCCACCACCATATAATATACGGCAACAGCGCCTCAACAGGCTCCAAGAAAGAGACAACCGCTGGAGCTCCAGCAGTGAAGAGTTCCCGGAGCTGAGCACCGCGGCCACCAGCTCGAGCAGTATCAGTGTGGGCAGCTCCCCAAGGCGCAGCAGGTCCAAGTCAATACTGCGAAATGCCTCGCGCTCCCGCTCTCGTTCTCGCTCGCGCTCCCACTCGGTCAAGCGCGCGAGCTACGCCGATGTGGCAAGTGGCTCGAGCGCCCCGAGTGGTACGAGCAGCTTGGACTCCTCGTCGACCGAAGCCACAGCCATACGGGTCCTCGAAAACAAACAGCAGAACCAGCAGAGCAAACTGCAGAATCAGCACAGCCAATTGCAAAGCCAGCAAAACCTCATAGACAAACTACTCCGCAGTCAACAGAGACAGCAAGAGCTCACCGACAAACTGCTCCAAAAATGCAAGGAACAGCAAGAACTCACAGACAAGCTGCATCAAAAATGCCAGGAGCTCGAAAACATTAACAGACAGTCGGGAACGACGCTGACCAAGGCGGATGTCGAAGCCATAGTAGATGCAAGGTGCCTGATATTTCAAGAAGCCTTTATGAACAACATTCACGCCACGATGGAAAAAATCGTCCAATCAGCAGTCGAAAAAACAGCCGCAACCTTCGAAAACAAGATCGCCACGCTAAACGCCAAGATCGATGGGATCGCGCCACAGCTCAACAATTTTATCGCGCATGTAAAGAAAAACTATGTCACCAATGCACAACTCGACAATTCGCGCCACACAACTCGGAAGAAAGCGCGGGCGAACAGCCACAGCGACTCTCGCTCCATCTCGCCCACTCGCGATCGCCGACGCGAATTCGAATCCATCGACGATGGCGACCACTAACCACAATGCGAAGAACCAGCATTCAACTATACGCATATGGCAATGGAACTGTCGCTCGTACCGCCCTCGACACGCAAGCCTGCAAGAATTCATCAAGCTGAATCAACCCGACGTCATAGCACTACAAGAAACCAACACGCAGAATGTCCGACTGCAAGGATACACCACTTATGCACACACCCAACGCACTGCCATACTGGTCAAGAAAACTCTCACGGCGCAAGAACACGACATAGAAAACACCCAGACAGAACACACCCTAATCGAGGTTTTACCGGAACGAAAGACGCAGAAAAGCCTATTCGTGGCCAGCGTGTACAGCCCCCCTCGGGACCAGTTACCGGACTTCGATCATTTTTTACGAAAACTCAAGAAGTCCACGAATGGCCACCAAGTCGTAATAGTGGGGGACTTCAACGCCTCGCACACGGCATGGGGCTATCATACCACCACGAGGAAGGGTGCTAGAGTGCACGATGCCGCCCAACAACACAGACTCACCCTCTGGAATGATCCTCTCCAGACCACGAGAATTGGAAACAGCGTCTCCAGGGACACAAACCCCGATCTTACTTTTACGGCGGACGTCCCCTGGGCAGAGTGGAGTCGGCTTCCGGAAACCCTAGGGAACGATCACCATATCCTCCAATTAGATGTAGCACACACCCGTAGACAGACCAAGACCGGAATTGCACGACTAACTGAATGGAAATCCTTTAGGGACAACCTAGATTCAGGAGCAACTATAACCGACATTGACGAGTGGCTCAAAAATGTGCTAGATATAGCAGAACGCCACACCAAGGTCATACAACTTGATGCCGATACGCCCGCGGTTGACGCGCACCTTCTCCACCTCTGGGAAGCCAGAAGTGCCCTCCTCAAGAGATGGAAGCGACAAAAGCTCAACAGAAAGCTAAAGACACGCGTCGCTCTCCTTACCAAGCAGGCTCAGGAATATGCGGACCAAATCGCCAGGCAGAACTGGCACGCTTTCTGTGACAAGCTACAAGGGACTCTGAGCACCAAAAGGACATGGCACCTCCTACGCGCACTCCTAGCCACGGAACCTACCAAAGCGGAACAGAAGCAACATCTCCACAGACTTATCCACAACCACGACGGGTCAGAGGAACACCTCCTCCGAGAAGTACAAAAGAAGCTCTGCGGAGATGCACCTTCTCGCGCGTCAACTAGCAGCAACGTATACGCTGGAAAACCGAATCTAGAACTCGACCGACCCTTCACGCAGGCAGAACTCCACGTAGCCCTAGCCAAGCTGACTAGAAATACCAGCCCCGGCAAAGACCGGATTGCAAACAAGCATTTACGCAACCTACCGCAGCAGGCCACTGCGGCTCTCCTCCGGTACTACAACGAGTGCTGGGAGAAAGGAGAACTGCCTGCTGTATGGAAGCACTCGGAGATCACTATGATACCCAAGCCCAACAAGCCTCTCAGCTTGGAGAACCTACGCCCGATCTCCCTCACCTCGTGCGTGGGAAAGCTCTTTGAACATATGGTGCACGACCGCATTACCCAGTACCTCGAAGATAACGGTCACCTACCAGACACCATGTTCGGCTTCAGGCAGCACCTTTCAACGCAGGACGTACTCTTACAACTGAAAGAAGGCCTCCTCGATCACCTTAACAATCGAAGCAAGTACTGCATACTGGCAGTAGACGTCAAGGGAGCCTTTGATAACGTCAGTCACGACGCGATCCTCCACAACCTCGAAGGCACCGGCTGCGGCACTAGGACCTACGCGTACGTCCGAAACTTTCTGACAGACCGCACGGCAACCGTCGGGATCTGTAACATCCGCAGCGAAAGCTTCCAACTTCCAAACAGAGGCACCCCGCAAGGGTCGGTCATCTCACCGCTACTCTTCAACGTGGCTATGATCAAGTTACCCAAACTCCTCGAGACCATACCAGATCTGCATCACGCGATGTACGCTGATGACATCACGCTCTGGACCAGAGCTGCGAACATTGGAAGGCAAGAAACCGCCCTACAAGAAGCCGTAAACACCATCGAAAGCTATCTCCAAAACTGTGGCCTCCGCTGCGCCCCCGAGAAATCTGAGCATCTCGTCCTGAAAGCAAGAACGAGAGGCAGGCCACCCAGCTACGAAGAGCCCGACCCCTGCGTCACCCTCAATGGGACGCCAATCCCGAAAGTCGATACGCTACGAATACTGGGACTCCTTATTCATAAGGACGGATCCGGAGCGGCCAGCCTACCAAGACTACAACGCACCCTTTCGCAGCTCACGCACCTCGTCAAGAGGATCTCAAGCCAAAGAAGCGGCCTCAAGGAGCAAGACACGCTCAGAATAATACAAGCACTGCTCACCAGCCGCATCACATACGGTATGCCGTAACTGGCTTTAAAGAACGCAGAGATCGAAAAGATCAACATCATGATAAGGAAGGCAATCAAAGTCGCCCTGGGACTCCCCCCCATGGCTTCTACTACACGTCTCCTTAAGATGGGCGTCCACAACACGTGGCAAGAGCTCGCTGAAGCGCACAAAAACAGCCAACTGGAACGACTCAAGCTTACACCCACCGGGAGATCAGTACTCCGACACCTGAACTACAGTGAGACGTACGTCGCAGACACGGACAAGAAAGAACGAATTCCATCGGACGTTCGAGAGTCCCTCTGCATTGCACCCATCCCGCGCAACATGCATCCCATATACCACAAGAGTAGAAGGCAAGCTAGAGCCAACGCCATCAAACGAAGATTCAAGGAAGACCCAGACGCCCGCTACACCGACGCGGCCAAGTATCCGCATCGAAACGCATACGCTCTCAGCGTCGTAGACTCCCGAGGCCGCGAGTTAGCATCGGCAACCGTCAAGGCACGCAACCCGGAAACGGCGGAAGAAGCGGCAATCGCTCTCGCCACCACCACATGCACAGACGCAGCAGTCGTTTTCACCGACTCTCAGGCCGCCTGTAGAAATTTCTCGAGGGGCCGCATCTCGGCTGATGCACTCAAGGTACTGCAACGACGTAGCACTCCGCTCCCGTACACCTGCGTAACGTGGGTACCCGGACACGAGGGGCTAGAGGGGAACGAAGCGGCCCACACCGCTGCCCGCGAGCACGTCAGCCGGGCTCCCCTCGCCCCACACGCCCTCCGACCCGCGGCAGAAGAGGTGGAAGCCGTACCCAACAACTATTCGGCGATATTGCAACACTACAGGCTCGAGCGCCGCGTGTACCCTCCACCGCACCCAAACCTCGGCAAAGAAGAAAGCGTGGTCCTCAGACGCCTACAAAGTAATACCTACACACACGGCACTATAATGCACCGCCTCTACCCGACATCCCACAGCTACCTCTGCCCACTATGCAACGTCCCCGACACCCTGGCACACTTGCTCTTGGAATGCCCGTGGCATGAAGACAGCGAAATGCAGCCGGAAATGGACGCTAACAGAGCACCACAAGCAAACGAAGACCACCTGTTTGAAACGTGGGAGGCCAAGCTCACCCTCGGGGACCTGGAAGACCAACGACAACTCGTCGCCAGGGCCAAGAGGGCAGCCAAAGCCAGAGGGTTCCTGGACTAAGGAACCTTCCCACCTCAGGGTGATACCGGGCCTCGCTCGGGACACTGTTTCAATAATAAACGTTTCTCTCTCTCTTCAGTGTTTCCTCTCGCACTGTGTCCTTAATGACGAGGACGGGAACAAAGACAACGGCAACGGATGGTGCGCACCATGCGTTGTCGTCGTCTTTGTTCCCATCCTCGCCATTAAGCGCAAGAGGAAACTATGAACAGCCACCAACTAGCCCAATTCATTGCTCTTTCTAACTTCATTTTTTCTTGGCAGCTCCATCAAGCTTCAAGCTCCGGGTGCCCGTCTTCTCGGCCATGATAATAGCAATAGTAATGGCTGTTTTCTTTTTCTTGTTAAGCGTGAGGAAGGATTAAGAGTTAAATTTGCTAGAGTGCATAATGTGGCGGCTGATTTGAATTAATTCGGGCCTAAAAGCTGTCAAAAGGTGATATTCGGATAGAGTTGCAACTTGGGAAATAACTTGGACGTGTGCGCATAGTACGGCAGACCTGCAATGCAACGCGAAGAATTTTTTTTGCAATATTGTTAATTTATTCAGCAATTTCATGGTACCAGTAGCCCAGACCAGATGGCAGTAACGCAGATGAGGAGAGAAGAGAGCATTATATACCACAAGCGTTTGCGGCTCTGGTAGTATGCGCTGACATTTTCGCAAGGTACCTACGGTTTTGCTGAGTGTATTTCTTATGCAGTCAGTGCGGCATTCCGAGGAAGGACAATTACTCGTGAAAAAAAAATGCTATCTGCCACAGGCAACTTAAAACTTTTTTCACAGTGTTCCCTGAAACACCCGGTATATTTTGACATCTTATGTCGAACGCCATTTCATGTCTATAAGTGGAAAATATTTCCCTAAATGTTCACTTACAGCTGGAACAATAGTGAGTGTGAGGAGCCCGAAAGTTGCTCATGCCAGTGTCCGGAAAGGGCACAGATTGTTACCGGAACATCACACGAAGGAAATAAATGCATTGTATTCCGTACTGAACTGAGATGCCGGACCCGAGTCCCTGGCTCTCCTTCGTCGTCCTTGCCTTCCCAGGCACCCGCCGCTGTTGCTTAGCGGCTATGGTGTTGCGCTCCTAAGCACGAGGTCGTGGGATCGAATGCCGGTCGGCGCGGCCGCATTTCGATGGGGGTGAAATGCAAAAACGCCAATGTCCCATTCATTGGGGACACGTTAAAAATGCCCTCGTAGTCAAAATTATACCCCAGTGCCCCACTACGGCGTGCCTCATAATCGAATCGTGGTTTTGGCACGTAATACCCCAGAATTCCTTCCTTTCCCTGTCTAGTATATTTTATTCGCCTTTACCCCGTCACAATATATTGTCACGTTGCAGTGACGATGAATCACAGTTGAAAAAAAACTGTGAGTCACGAACAAACTCTGTATTGGGCGAACCTGCACCCAGAAAGACATCTTACACTCAAAGCACAACGATAGCGGCGAGCATATTCGGCGAACGTCGAAAATCTGATCTGCTGGTCAAACCTGTAGGCTTTTATACATGGTTCGTGGAACATTCCAGCGTAATCGCTGGTGCTTGCATACCTTCCAGAAAGTACAACACTGTTCGTGTCGCGCATAAAATCTGATTACACGAGGCTCGGCGAGAACGTGCACAACTGATAGAGTCAACGATAACATTCGAGTAAGTTCCAAATCAATCAGGCGCGTCTTGGACTGAGCGATAACTTCAAGTTGATATCGGTTGAAATGCAGTCCCCGGGAAGAGGATAAATAAGTGCACGTATCAATATTATGCCGCGTGACATACAATACTTTCATTACAGAGATGTAACGGGCGAGTTGGTGCGATATCTTGGTTTTTATGTACGAACGCTGGTAAAGGCGGGTAGTAGCAAAGTACATGCTTAGGCGCTAAAAACAACGCTTGCGCCCAAGATGCACATAGGGGTCAGAGTCCACAGTAGAGCGAAAATGCGGGCGGATTCCGCTCGGACGTGAAAGCCAGTGAGGACCATTGCCCGGACTAATACCACTTAATTCAAGCGGTGGTTGTGAACAAGAAATCATGAAATCTGTGCAACCACGAGGAGAGCAAATGTTGAAGCACTTGTCTCAATAAGTACTAAAGAAAATAAAAGAAAGACCAACATCTTTAAAATTAAGGATCAAGATTATCCGACATTCTCGTTTCCACAAGAAATCCTTTCAATGCATGGGCCAATTCTTCCGTCCATCTGTCAAGTTTTCGTTTATGTTCATACTTGTAATAGAAGGTAGCGCAAAAATAAAGACCGTCACATGGGAGGGTGAATCACACGTTCTTCGTACACTCTTATGTCTTTTTTGTGCTGCCTTCAGCTACAGATATGTGTAGCACACTAGGCCATCACTTATACTACTTGACCTTATTTAGTAGTGTCCTTTTTATTGTCCTTGTCCTTGTCGTTTATTCTTTGTTTTTATTTGTATCTATTCTCATCTTTGTCTTTATGTGTCCTTATCTGTCTAGCTGTCCTTGTTCATGTTACAGCAAAGCTGTTTATGGCTAGACTTTTGTGAATTTGTCGTGTGCGTGTGCAAAAAATGTGGTCCGATCCTGGTGATAGTGAAGAAATGGTCCACTAGAAATGGCACATACCCTTGTTGACTCCGGCTCGGGGGCTCCGGGACCTGTAACACGCCCTTGAACTACCCTTGTCACACCTTACAACCAAAGATGTCCCAGGAAGAAGGGTAACAGCGGATGATACGATTGCATCTTAGCCCAAAAGGCCGACCTGCGTCGGTCGTGTCTACGTTGGCACCGCGCTCTCTTTGTCGGCGTTCCAACCACTTGCGTGTCTCGTTTCCTACCGCTCTCCCGGGAGGCGGCACCATCGCGCGTGTATGTAAGACAAGGTGCCATTTTCATTTTGAATTTCACTTCTCTCGTCGTAATGGGAGGCCGCGTGTAGTGCACACTCCCGGCGACAATGGCATTCTCTTCTCTGTTCCTGTCGTAGCTCTTCGTAGGTGCGTTACTCCTCGGGAGTCCGAACTGCACGCGGCCTCCCCATTCTGCGTCAGCTCTGTTTCGTGTGCTAAACAGCTTCGCGAGAGTGGAATGGGTCATGATTTTTAACAGCGGAGCTGTTGTAGGTCGAGGCTGCGCCGTCCATCTGTCCGCCGGTGTCACGCAGGGGCAGGTTCCCAGACCCACCACTAGGGGCGCTGCGTTCACTCAGAGGCCGCGCCGGCTGAGGAGCGGACCAATCAGAGACAGCGCCGGGGGAGGGGGAGCGCACGCCCTTTCTCGCCGTGCGAATTCTACGCTTTGAGCACGAGAATCGGCAGCTAAACGGCAGCGGCGGGAGGCTAATCCGCAGCTACGCAAGAGGGAAGCGCAAGCCAGACGTAAGCGCGGGGAGACCGCTACCAACGAGGATCGTCGGCGGGAAGCGCAAGTGGAACGGCAGCGGCGGGAGGCTAGTCCGGAGCTGCGCAAGACAGAAACACAAGTCAAGCGTACTTGGAGGAAAGCCAACCCTGATTTGTCCCAGCAAGAGGCACAACAAAGATGCCAGCGCCGAGAATTCCCTTTGACGTATTGTTTTTACTTGCGCAAGGGCCACGTATGGCCAAAGAGCCCGCTTTGACCGACGGTGCAAGAGATTTCCTCGACAGGGAGTAAGCAGGGAATGTTATTCAGTAAAAGGGGGTTTAAAACATCCCCCATAATCACAGGAAAACCACTGGAAAACAAGCATAATCTCAGAAACTCGCACATAATCAGAGAAACCCACAGATAATCACGGGAAATCACAGAAGATCACAGAGAAGCACAAGACAACCACGGCTCCGCTGGAACTGGGTTTAATTTTATTGTCCTTGTCCCCATTTTGTGTTGTTCCTGTTGTGCTTAATCCTTTGGTCTACCCATATCTTTGCCTTTCAGCTCATCTACGCTTATCCTTTCTATATTTTGACTGTCTTCGTCCTCATTCATTGCCTTGGTCCTTATTTTGTCTTCTCTTGATTTATGTTCTTATTTATTATATTTTTTGTTTGTTGTCTTTGTCTTTTTCTGCCTTATCTGTATAAAGGTCCTTGTTCCTTTTAATTAGTGTTGTCCTTATTTATTGTCATTGGCAGTTCCCCGTCCTCCTCTTTTCATTCTCAACAGTTTGCTCCAAAAAGCCGTTGTCCACAGCTGCACCAACGTACCACCGCTCCGTCATTGCGCATACAGCACATCACATCTCGAGCCCAAACTCCAGCAGCGTCGGTCGAGGGTGTCCCGCGGGCTATCAGCAGCCATCTTGATTGCCAATTCCGGCCCGAGCTGCGGACGGACGATGCTTGCTCGCTCGTAATCACAAGGCATCGAAAAAGCGCCCACCAGGAGCCTTTCTTTCTAATATCGTTTAGTTTTTTTTTTCTGTTACCCGACGTCTTTTATTTCTCAATGCTCTTTTTTTTTCTTTCATTCACTCACAACATTTCCTGCAGAAGCTTTTGTTTCTTCTCGCTTTAGTCATTTTATCGCGCAGATCAGTTCTTTTTTTTTTTTGCATTCTACGGGACACGACTCATTCACTTTTCCCGCGTTTCATTACTTCCTTTCCGATTCGCCGGCTCCATATTTACTTCTCTCTTTCTTTGTTCGCTGGACATAAGCGCAAAATAAAGTAAATCTGACAGAATTAAAACCTCAGCCAGTACGCCATTTCGGCCAGGACCGCGCTGTCATCTATAGGTTTTGCTTGGAATAACTTCCAACTGCGCAGTGCAATGCACATCTAAAAAGACCCTAGTATCGCGTTGCAGCTAATAATAACACATCTTTTTGTTGCTACCTATTTCTATGACTCTTTCTTTGCTTAGCCGAGGTCGGCAATCTTGATCTATACACATGTAGAGGATATTAATTAGTGGCACACGCGTACTTTGAGGATATAAACTTTAGATATATTCTTTAAATAAAGCAAATCTAGCTGAATTTGGTGGAAAGAAAAGCAAACGTCTAGTTCAGAATTAAAATTTTAATCGCATTGACCCTACAAGAAAATTCTGGGTGGCAGAACAAAGATTCCCTTTGCTGTGGCTAAAAACCTACGAAACCCAGGACGGCAGAATAATAAGTCATATCTAATCCAAGAAGTCGATGCAGTGCTTCTAATGTCGATTAATCGGCGTTTGCGATCTCCAATGAACAAAAATTTGATGTTCCCACCTTTTCCCCCGAAAAAATAAGTCGACGAATAACATGCCAGAGCAGCCTTGTGCAAACTAAACTTTAAGACGGTATCTGACAGTGTAGGTACAAATAACTACTTCAGGTCGTCTTCTTCGGTATAACTGACTTTTCTGGTGGCTCAATGGGTGGTTAAAACCAGGGGAATATTGCTATTTGACCGCTATTATCGAAGCTGATGACGGACGAATTTGAATGACCAGACCATCCACCGACGCTTTCACTGTTGCATTTGCCGTGTCATTCAGAAATAGCCATTTATTTTCAGGCATTCTAACCAGTCTCATATAATTCAAGCGGTTAGGTACTAATGATATAAATGCTCGCGAGATCGGCGAGTCACCAAATGCAGTATTTCATACAAGCAAGCACTACAGCATGATTTGGATTCGCTTGCTGATTGACTTGTTCAGTCGACGTAATACACCCACTAGGCGGACACCCTTTGCAGCAGCATAGTGTACACGCGTACTCCATCAAAGGGAGGTCGTGTTGAAATTTCCACAGTTCTCATAATTGGACAAAGAACAAGAAGAGTACGTGGGACACGCGCTGATCGTCATAAGATTTTTATTCCGAAACACACCACAAAAGAAAACTAACAGTCCATAGTTGCGCGAGTCCACGCGAGAAAAAGGCTTTCAAGTTTATAAAGGTTATGTTTTCGTCAGGGTGTAAGATATATACACTTCTCGGCTTGCTTGCTGGAGGCGATCGACCAGATAAAGTAGCAACGGCGCGCTTCTATCGGGCCGGTGACGGCAGCGGATACCTATCGGCGGTACGATGCAACTTCAGTTAGAACGCAGGCGAGAGCGTGCGCCGACAAAGAAAGCGCGCATGCCCTGTCCCCCATGTTCTCCCCTCTCCCCGGTGATATGATTTCACGCGCCGCTCAATCATATCAGATTTCCTGCGAAGCGCCGGTTGCTATACCAACGGGAGATTTAACCAATAAAAAGTTTTCTGTGTTGAAGTTGCGTCGTACAGCCGATAGGTATCCGCTGCCGTCACCGGGCCGATCGGCGCGCGCCTTCGCTACTTTATCTGGTCGATCGCGTCTGGCGAGTGTCCTCACCTAAAGAGTATACATCTTACACCGGGGTTTGAATTTTATTGTAGTTATATTTATTTGGTACTTGCTACGCCGTTGCGAGCATTTAAGCAAGGGGCTAAAATTAAATACATAAAACGGAGAATCACTTTTCCAAAGCGTGGACTAAGTCATAATTAGGAATAGTGTTAACAATATAAGGCGACATAACCCTCGTATCGCTTAATCGATGCCAAATTTTGAGTAATATACATTATGAAAACATTTTAGTCTAAAATTCGGATGGCGGTCTTACAATTGGTCCTAATTAGTGCGTTTTTACTGTCCGTCATACTAAGCATCCTGTCATAACTACCAAGAAGAAACCGTAGTGCCCTGTTCTGCACTTTTTTAAGTTTGCCTGCTAACCCTGCAGTGCGCGTATCCCAGCACACACTCCCATTATTGAGTACACTGCGCACATGTGTGAAATATAATTGTTCTTTAAGCTTCCTTAGTAATCGGCAAACGTTAGATCTAAGAAAACCCATGGCCCATTAGCGTTCTTTGTAATATGGTTTACATCTCTGTTTCATTCTAAATCAGTAGTAAAAAATACATCCAGCTATTTATATTCTACTCCGTTGTCAATAACATTGCTTGTAGTGTAATAATTGTTATCGTATGAGCGCTTCCTGGTAAAGTTGGCGTGCACACTCTTTTTGACATTAGGTGACATTTTCCTTTTATCCCATCCTCAAGCATGTAAATCCAAATCATGCTGTAGTGCTTGTTTGTCAGATTCACTCGTTTATAACTCCATGTACTGTAAAATCATCAGCAAAGCTTCTAAACGGAGATGCGATACCCGAAGCAACGTCATTGATCTACAGAAAAAATAAAAATTGACACAGAACGTATCCTTGAGGCGCACCAGAAGTCGTAAGCGGAGTAACATCCATTCAGAACAACAAGCATTTGTCTAGAGCGAAGATAGCTTACTATCCAATCCATGGAGGAAGGAAACAAAACAGGAGAGGCCCTGACGTCACTTTTTTGAAGCCGGAAGTGCAGCCATGTTGGTGTGCCATCTCTCTGACGTAATTGAATTTCTCTAAGTACAAATGTGAAAGAAAATTTGCAAAATGCGGCTTACACACAACCTACATACATGATAGCGTGGGATTGTAATTTTAATTTACGAGAAAGCATAATTCTGTTACATGGGAACTCTGCACAAACCCCGTTTCCAGCTGCTGTTTGAGGTCTGTCTTAGTATTCGTTAGGGCTTAAAGCGCAAGAGCCCGCGCTACCTCTCGAGACACGTATGATTGATTCTGATCAATGACGCTATCGCGATCCAATCTTAAAAGCAAAGCTCCAAGCGTCCTCCAAATATTTTTTCGTCCTACTTATGCTTCCGTAATTTGAATATCGAGAAATTATGAGCAACAACGCCGAAGGCTTTCCTGGAACCTAAAAATATGCAGTAATTAACTTGGTTCGTGTCGATTGCTCAGACAAGTGATGAGTAAATTCAACGAATTGCTCCCTACAAGAAAAACCCTTCAGGATTCCGTGCTGACTAGAATGAAAGAGGCTGTTTTGTTCAAGATGAGATATGATGCAGCTATAAATCACGTGTCCCTTAACCTTACACGCAATCCAGGTTAAGCACGCTGATCTATAGTTTTCGACGAAGGTGGCGATGTGGGCTTGTTGGTCAGTCATCATGGAATGGTATCTAGATAGCGCAGAAAAAACACGGACACGAGAAGAAACGATGACGAAGACAAGCGCTAACTATCAACAGCGAAATTTATTTGCGGGACCGGTCGTACTTATACACAAAAAACCACGCGCACAGCGATATCAACTCTGAAGATAAGTATATGACGGTATAAAAGCAATCTAGAGCTGTTGCACCAAGAAAACACCAAGAACCTAAATGATGAATTGCAAATGCGGTCAGTTTTCATGGCATATGCAAATAATGTAACTCTCTCACCGATAATGATAGTGACGGTTTGCTAATACATTGGTCAGCGGCCGAGAGGATTTGCTAAGTTTGTATTATTAATCTTACATTCTCGCGTTTATCCCTCCATATAAAGGTGGTGTCATCTAGAAGAGGGCGACATGGACACGTTTTCAAGCAAGAAAACCTTCACCTGATACACTTTGTACTTTATTTCTGTGCTCTCTTAAGCGCTCATTCATGCATCTTCCGGTCTGGCCTATGTAGCATCTGTCGCATGACAGCGGAATCCGATAGACCACCGCCACAGCCCATCCGACGAATTCTTTTTTGTGGTTCTTATCAAACACTGTATTTTTTGTGCTCATTGGGTCAGTTGTTTTACGCAGGGTACTTAGTTTATTTGGAGCTGAAAAAACAACCCGCACGTTACCTCGACTCCCTATCTTGTTCACGCTATGCGAAAACTGGTGTATGCACGGAATCACTGCGGTTTTCACATGGCCACGTCCGCTAGCTCTCTCATTCTCATGGAGGCATTGTCCCGAACGTTCCTGTTTGAGCAGCTTTTTTGACACCGACACCAACACCTGGTTAGGATAACCAGCCTCCTTAAGACGCGCGGACTGCTGCTGGAAACTGGCTTTCATTAGTCGTGGGCATGATTTCCTAAGGGCGTTTTTCAAACACATGTTAGTTATGCCCCTCTTCACCAAGTTCGAATGAGCGGAATGAAATTGGAGAAGGGGTTTGTTAGTTCTTGGGCTGTAAGCCCAGCAGGTCCTACTATCAGTAGAGATAAACTGAACGTCAAGAAAGCGAAGCTTATTGTTGACAGGCATTTCAAAAGTCAAGGTCAAGAGGTCACAAACACTCGCGGCAAATCGTAGAGACATCAGCACATTTTTCATGGAAACTATTACAAGGACAAAGTCCTAGTAATAGTTGTAATTGCTCCTAGCACATTTTTCATGGAAACTATTACTCAGAAACTATTATTCTTGTTGCCTCAGAAAATAACTGCCGGAGGAATCGATTTTGGGTCCTATAATTTTTTTAGCCTTACAATAATGATAGCAACGTAAATATATAATTTGTTTACGTTGCTCCGTTCTGTATTGCACATCAAGTAAACTTCTACCTATAATTATATTAGGTATACATTATAAAAATTATGTAATCATAACGAATTTTATAAAATTCGAACTGATCTGAACGTTATAAAATATGTTGTAAAAATGGAGAATGACAACAAATTTAAACAAAACAGTATGCCCTAGGTTTAAAAAAATACCGCAGTTTCACCCGAAAGGCAAAGCATCAATTGCGATAGCAAATTAGTTGAGAGCTATACGGAGTAAGGATAGTAGTTTTATCAGCTGTATAAACTTGGACATGCCGCAGCACCAGCAACGCGCAGAACTGTTGTCGACGCCGTCGCCGTTTTGCACGCGTTCGCAGCGAACGCGAGCTGCTTTGGTGACTGTTGCCAGACCTCTGGGGGTGGCTCGGAGGTTTTCGACGAGATCAGAACGGGAAACTCGTCGAGCAGCGTCAGAAGTCTTTACCACCTTCTCGCCTCGCAACGTTTTAGATGCGAAGCATCTTATGCTCGGGGCTATGCCACTCCCTCCCTCCCTCCCTCCCTCCCTCCGCCGTGCGGCGTCCACTTCCGTTTCCGCTTCCGGTTCCACTTCCGCTTCCGGTTCCACTTCCGGTTCCGCTTCCGGAAGCCAGCTTCCGGCTTCCGGAGAACGCTTCCGGCGTTTTGCCCGAATGATCCCCAGGTGCTTCGCCCACTCATCATCATTCACTTCGTCCTCGCATTCTCCTCCCGCAACGCCGCGATGAGTGCCACGGACAGCGCCAGCGTCAACGCCAGTGTCAGCGCCGTGGACAGCGCCGCGGAGAAGAGGGCTCGAGCCGCTGCCACGAAACGGCAGCGGCGACAGGCCGATCTGAAAACTAATGGGAACTCGAGTCGACCCCATGGCTGCTTCGCATACTACTCAGGGTTCCCCTACGCGAAGATGGTGTAATTTTTTTATATAAATACGCATTTGGGGCCGCAGCTAAACATCGCCTCCCCTCCCTACCTCCCTCCCGTCCCCCCACGGCCTTTCGCGCGACGGAAGAAGTCGCGTTTGCTCTCTCTCTCTCTCTCTCTCTCTCTCTATATATATATATATATATATATATATATATGTGTGTGTGTGGTAATTGTAAAGGAGGAAAGAGACGCTTAATTCTGCAGCCTTTGAGGGAGCACGGCGCAGAACGCGCGTTTGTTCTCCGCGGCAAATCCTTCGGACAATTACAGGTCTCCCCAAGTTCACGAATATACGCAAACTGCAAGACTTAACGCCCCTGCCATCCATCGACGACATCATCAAACATGCTCAGACATCACTGAATAATCGACTGCATCTCACGACACAGGGCCAAGACACACTGCTGTGGGACACCCGACGCGTCCGCGTAGAACCGCGGAACACTGCAGCCGAAGAAACCACCCTTGCTTTTCCTACCCTTTACCCCTCCAAGATGTCTACGCCACTCGCAACAGGGGCAACTACGGCCAGACAGCGCCTCTCTCACAGACACAATCAGTGCGACGCTAACGCAATATTTACTGACGCCGCATTCGACGGCGACCGCATGGCTCTGGCCTGGTACAAACCCTCGACCGGTGAGGCGAGGCGCTATATTTGTACACTAAACTACGCGACACCTGCACAGGCAGAACTTTTGGCCTCTGGACCGCCTTACAAGACAATGCCGCGCCATCCACCATCTACACTGACTCCTTCGAAGCATTAAAGGACATTGAGGACCCCAGTGTGGAAGATATCACTGCTATACGCATCCGCCATATTCTACAGCACAAGCAGAAGAATGGCATTGACGTTAGGGTCGCCTGGACGCCGGGACACGTGGGGGCCCAGGGGGGAGGTAACGAGGTGGCACATGGTCTTGCCACCTCACAATCTGGAGTTTTGCCTTTTCGTCTCCAACCTCTCCTACACGGGTCTCCCGACCTTGGTGAGCACCCCTATGCGGATTTGCCGCCGAACTCTCATTTCGAAATGGCACGAATACGTCGCTTCCTCAAGTACGCTAACAGGGAGAGACTCAAACATCTCACTCCTCCTCACATGTTTAAGGACCTCGCCCTCAGCATATCCCAGGAAATATTTATAAATAAAATACTTGCCAACACAGCTACTACCCCTGACAGAATTCACAAATGGCAGACAGTGGCTGACCAAAAAAAGGGCATTGACGCCTCTGCCCCCCCAATATGCACCGCCGTGTGTTCACTCCCCGTGAAAGCGCGCGTCCCTCGCGCGCTTTCACTCGCACATACAGCGTCCGGCGCGCGGCGACGATTTCATCGCCGTTGACGTCATACGGAACCTCACGGCGACGGCGATGCCGATGGCGACGCCGACGGCAGAAATCCGCTTTAAGTGTCCATATAATTGCTATCGCAATAAAAAATCGCAGCGTTCGGCTACTTACACCATTAATGGCGTTCTCGTAGAAGAGGTTTCACAATACAACTATTTGGGCGTCTGCTATACTTGCGCTTTATCCTGGCACTGACAGGTCAACTATACTGTTTCGAAAGCGTGTAAATCCCTATGTTCTTATGTCGAAACATGCACTAATTACCTGATAGTAAACTTTTAGACAAATTGAACGTAAGATCGATCTTGAATTACGCTTCTACCATCTGGGACGTTTTAACCACCCTATACAAAGGTAACCGATAAGAGACTTGGGCTTCGCCTTTGATGATGCAAAAGTGCAAAACGTTTCTAGCTATGTGGACTTTTTGGTGATTTTAAAATCTAACCTTTCTGTCATCATCATCATCAGCCTATATTTATGTCCACCGCAGGATGAAGGCCTCTCCCTGTTATCTCCAATTAGTCTTGCGCTAGCTGATTCCAAGTTGGGTCTGCAAATTTCCTAACTTTATCACCCCACCTAGTTTTCTGCCATCCTCGACTGCACTTCCCTTCTCTTGGTATCCATTCTGTAACTCTAATGGTCCACCGGTTATCCATCCTACGCAGTACATGGCCTGCCCAGCTCCATTTTTTCCTCTTAATGTCAACTAGAATATCGCCTATCCATGTTTGTTCCCTGATCCATCCCGCTCTCCTCCTGTCTCTTAACGTTAGGCCTAACATTTTTCGTTCTATCGATTTGTGCGGTCCTTAACTTGTTCTCGAGCTTCTTTGTTAACCTCCAAGGTTCGGCTCCAATTGTTAGCACCGGTAGGATGCAATGATTGTACACTTTTTTTTTCAAGGACAGTGGTAATCTCCCAGTCAGGATTTCGCAATGCCTGCCGTACCCGATTTTATTCTTCTGTAAATTTCTTTCTCAGGATCAGGGTCCCCTGTGAGTAATTAACCTAGGAAAACGTACTCCTTTACAGACTGTAGAGGCTGACTGGCGATCCTGAATTCTTGTTCCCTTGCCAGGCTATTGAATATTGTGTTTGTCTTCTGCATATTTGAACAACTATATTGCCAGTGTGGACAAGGTTGACGTAGCGCTGTTTTTTGGTTAATCGTGGGGCCGAAGACGTTGTTGGTTTTGTTGACGACTGATAAGGTGCATTTGTTGGTGCTGCTCCGCGTCCTCGTCCATCCCACGTCGTTGCACTAGTGGAGGTGCTGGGTATTCTCCATCTTTCATGATTGGCGCCCTTTCGCGGAGCCAACGATCGAGCCCGGAATCGCCATCGCACATCAGAACAGCGGTTCACCGGTTCAGTCGCCGCCTGCTAGGCCTAGCGCCCCAGTGCAGTCCCCGGCAAGAAACCTCGAGAAATCGTTTGCCTCCTGCAACTACAATGGCCACCGTGGCTCCAACGCAAGTAACACTGCAGAATTCTCCTTAAGGTTCCGGAGAGCTTTCATGGTGATGCCTTTGAAGACGTCCAAGATTGGCTAGACCAGTTCGAGCGCGTCGCCAAGTACAACCAGAAGACCAGCTCGGCGGACAAACTCTCGAGCGTCTATTTCTATGTGAAGGACAACGCTCGTACGTGGACAACGCTCGTACGAAGCTTTGCCACCTTCGACGACTTTCGCACACAGCTGCTGCATACTTTTACAAGCATCGACAGGAGCGACAATGCGCAGCGTCTCCTTGAAATCCGCATCCAAAAACCCAATGAGAGCGTTGCAAGGTTCCCAGAAGATATGGCCCCTCTTTTCCGTAGGACAGACCCCGACATGCCGAAGAACAGAAAGCTGCGGTATCGCGTGCGGGGAGTGGAAGAACAACTGTTTGCCGGCCTTGTGAGA
This sequence comes from Dermacentor silvarum, assembly GCF_013339745.2. Classification (NCBI taxonomy): domain Eukaryota; kingdom Metazoa; phylum Arthropoda; class Arachnida; order Ixodida; family Ixodidae; genus Dermacentor; species Dermacentor silvarum. The sequence continues at coordinate 2,286,377 of NC_051164.1, read as the reverse complement.
AATCGATCGACAACAGTGGCGGAGTACACAAAAGAGGCCACAGCTATTGAACGGGCCCTACAGCAACGATACCGCCAGCATGACATGAGTAACTCGGCGGCGAACACTTCCGTACTGGCTACCCGAGAGGTTGTCGCGAGATGAGCTTCGGCAGCTCGGATTTGTTAGTGCGGGGACGGAACCGGCGCTATCGGTATCTTTTGTAGCTGATGTAGTCCGGGAAGAAGTCCGGCAAGCTTTTTCGTCGCCAGACTGTGGTAACGCGACGCGGCGTCTTACTATGCGGAGGCGGTTCGCCGTCCAGTCAACGCAACTTCGACGCCGTTGACACCCACAACTAGACCAACACCTACGCTACAAACAGAGTCGATATCGCCACCCCCGTCGACTCTACCGACCCCGCCGATCACGCCAGCACAAACAATGCCGTATCTTAGCATACGCACGCCAATCCTTGGCTCCATGGAGAGTTGCCACCGAACTATCAGCGTCGGAAAACTGATTTGTGGCGCACCGTCGACCGCCAACCAGTGTGCTACCATTGTGGCGAAGCTGGGCACGTCTATCGAGTTTGCCACAAATGGAACTATCGCGCCGCCCAATACCCAAGCTTTCCTGCCAACTAAGCATATTCTTCGTATGTGACGGTCGATGCGCCTACGACGACCCTCCTGTGAACATCCAGCCGCAAAATGCGACGACTACCCGATTATGTTCCCCTTCGCTATCTCCTGCGTGCTACAATTCACCGACTCGTCGCAGTTTTGCCGACGTCACTAGGGGCAGGGCCCCTAGCCCGCGACGGGGAAACTAGACGCAGCGACCTCCGGGGTGAGGTTGCAAGTACTCGAAGTTCTCCATATCCCCCATTATCGACGTACGACGACGTAAAGACTCCGACGAATGCAACGACGATTACAACGGATACAACTACGAAAGACGTAACTGACGTCGTCAGCGCCGACCTCATCGTTCGCATTGACGGCCACCAAGTAGCCGCTCTTGTTGACACTGACTCCCCTTTTTCAATCACAAGCTTACAGCTCACCGATAAACTAAGGAAGGTGAAGACGCTATGGCACGGACCCAACATAAGAACCGCCGGAGGTCAGTTGATGACACCTGCCGAGAAATCCACAGCCCGACTCTTAATCGCCGGCTGGACCTTCATCGCCACCCTCGTCATTTTTTCTGAGTGTTGCAAGGAACTTATATTGAGGATGGATTTCCTGCGTGAGTATGGCGCCGTGATTAACATCCGCGACAGAAGCGTCACGTTTGCCAGGAACTCAGATAATGTCACCCATGAGGAGCACCCATACCGTCGCTTACGTGTTGCTCACGGACAACGTAATAAGTTTACCGCGGAGTTGCTCTCTCGTATCCGTGCCATGTGACAGCCAGCAGAATGAGACTGAAGTCGCTAGCACATCGATGCGCTCGCACTGAATTGCGGCGTCTCCATTGTCAGAGCACTTATCAAAGCAATCGATGGAAGCGCCGAACTGTTGCTAACGAATTTTAGTAAGGAGCGTCGACACATCGTGAGAGGCACTGCTGTCGCTTATTTCGGCTAAGTAATACCAATAGAAGACTGTCACTTAGCTCAGGAGGCGGTATCTGCGATCCCCACAGCTGTGCCTATTGTAGACTTTCTTTCGACTTTAACGGCTGTTGAGCGAGACCGTCTTCTTGAGCTCATCAACCAGTACCAGGGCTCTTTCTCATCTGAGTCAGGAGTTGGTCAAACGCCACTTACCAAACAACGCATCATTACTGATGTCGACGCCCGACCTATTCGACAGGAACGCGAGGCAATACAAAGACAAGTGAAAATGATGCTGGGAGATGGCGTTATTCGACCATTTACTTGTCCTTGGGGGTCACCTGCAGTTTTAGTGAAAAAATGGACGGTAGCCTGCGCTTCTGCGTCGACTATCAGAAGCTCAATCGGCACAAAGAAGGACGCTTATCCACTGCCACGTATTGATGAAACGCGTGCTACTTTTCCTCAGCAGACTTGAAAAGCGGGTATTGGCAGATCGAAGTGGATGAGAGAGGCCGTTAGAAAACCGCCTTTCTGACGCCTGACGGACTTTATGAATTTCAGGTACTTCCCTTCGGTTTTTGTACGGAGCCAGCAACATTTCAGCGTCTAATGGACACTGTGCTCTCTGGACTCAAATGGCAAACATGCCTGGTGTACCTGGATGACGTGATTGTCTTTTCCGCAACGTTCGACGAACACTTACGCAGGCTGAAAACTGTTTTTGAAGCAACACGCTCTGCCGGTCTCACGTTGAAGCCTAAAAAATGCCATTTTGGCTTCCAAGGGCTCGAGTTCCTCGGTCACGTCGTCAGTAACCAATGAGTCCGACCTGATCCGGACAAAATTGCTGCCGTCGCTAATTTCCCAACCCCATCAGACAAAAAGGCCGTGCGATGTTCTCAGGGACTCTAGGCATATAACCGACGGTTTATTGTGAATTTGTCGCACATCGCGTGGCCGTTAACACAGCTCACAAGAGAAGAGGTCCCTTTCACTTGGGGGGAAGACCAGCAGCGGGCATTTCACGAGCTCCGGCAACGCATGCAAGCGCCTCCCGTGCTTGCACACTTCGATGAAGACGCCCCGACGATATTGCGCACAGACGCTAGTAATGTCGGTCTGGGGGCGGTGCTCGTACAATGGCAGGACAACAGCAAAAAGGTGATCGTTTACGCCAGTAGGACACTGTCCTGAGCGGAGGCTAACTACTCCAGCACTGAAAAAGAATGTCTCGCAATGGTATGGGCTGTTCTGAAATTTCGTCCGTATTTGTACGGTCGGTCTTTCACCGTTGTTAGCGATCACCATTCGCTCTGCTGGCACATTAATTTGAAAGATCCTTCCGGCCGGCTCACACGTTCGAGTCTTCGACTCCAAGGGTTAGACTTTATTGTCGCATACAAGTCGGGAAAACGGCACGCAGACGCCAACTGCCTTTCTCGGTCTCCTGTTGAGACGGCAGCACAAGACGATGACGACACGGTCTTTCTGGGACACGTGGTCACTGCCGATCTTTCACGCCAGCAACGGGATGACATTGAATTGCTGCCGCTGATTCATTACCTTGAAGGACGAAGCAACAGCGTGCCAAGGCTATTTGCAAGAGGGCTCGCGTCGTAATGCTTGTGCCGCAACGTACTCTACAAGAACTTCTCACCTAGCGGCAGCAGCTACTTACCTGTTGTTCCCTCATCGCTTCGACGTGAAATCTTACACGCCTTCCACAACGAGCCGACCGCTGGGCACTTGGGCTACACTCGAACGTTGGCACGGATTCGGCCCAATTACTACGGGCCGAGACTTGCTGCGGTCGTTAGTCGTTACGTTCAGACAAGTCTGGATTGTCAGCGCCGCAAACCGCCTTCCGTCAAGCCAGCCGACCTACTGCACCTATTGAAGTACCTGCCACACCACTTGCACAAGTAGGCACGCATTTTCTGGGCCCCTTTCCAATGTTTACTACCGGCAATAGGTGGATAATCGTCGCCACAGATTATCTCACTAGATATGCTGAGACAGGTGCTCTGCGACGGGGAACATCAGATGAAGAGGCGCGATTTTTTCTTGAATCCATCGTTTTACAGCATGGCGCTCCCGCAGTAGTCGTCACGGACAGAGGTACTGCGTTTATGGTCAAATTTTTGGACATCGTTCTAAGTTTAAGTGGTAGCGCCCACCAGAAGACCACGGCCTACCACCCTCACACAAAAGGCTGACGGAATGACTCAATAGGACACTGGTTGACATGATAAGCATGTACGTCGATGTAGAGCACAAGAACTGGGATGAGGTTTTACCTTATGTCACCTTCGCGTACAATACGGCTCGTCAAAAGACCAATCGCAAGACACCCTTCAGTCTCGTGTACGGCCGTGAGGTTACAACATTATACGCAATGCTCCCTCATGAATTTAATGATGACGAGATGGGTGGTGCAGAGATCTCACAACGAGCAGAACCAGCTAGGCAGCTCGCGCGTTGGCGAATCCACGAACGGACTGTGACGCCAGACGCTACAATCTTCGGCACAGACCCGCAGCATACAACATCGGCGACAAAGTGTGTCTCTGGACGCCTATTCGTCGGCGCGGGATCTCTGAAAAGCTCTTGCGCAGATACTTCGCGCCCTACATAGTGCTTCGACGCATCAGTAGCGTCGCCTACGAAGTCGTTCCAGACGGTTCTCACTGTTCAAAGCGCCGACGGCATTTACCCGAGGTCGTTTACGTGCTTCGTATGAAGCCGTACTTTGAAGACTGGCAAGGCTGCGCAGTTTTAGGGGCGAAGCACCTTAGGGCCGAGCCTTGTTCCTCGTTGTCCGTTGTCCGTAGCTCTGGTTTGCATGGAAACCGCTGGGGGCGCTCTGGTGCACAAGGGCTATATAAGCGCTGTATATACTGTATGCATGTACACTATATATATATATATATATATATATATATATATATATATATATACAGGGTGTTTCAGCGAACACTTTCAAAAATTCTTAAAGGTTGCCTGTGGCAGAAAGCACAATTCTAGTTCATGAGCTGGTCTACTCGAAGAGGCGGACATAACTTGCACAAGAAACTGAAATGCATAATCGAATAATTAACAAAAATTCACTAATTAAGTGTTTAACTAAATACCTGATGGCCCATATTGCAATTTACAAATCGTATCAGTGGAGTTCGCAAGGCAAATCCACTTGGAACGAATTCTCGGGAAGACACCAGTTTCGAGATATTAATTCCCGAACTTTGCGGAGAAATGCATTGGCGTTCCAGTTAATTTTGTGCTTCAATGCATAAAGCAACGTTTTGTTAAGAACTTAAGAACCTCTGTTAAGAACCTCTGGCCGACAGGCGTGCTTGTGACCGTGTTGTTCGGCTACATAAAATTGCTCATGGGAAAGCTGATGTCTATGCTTTGTCTATGTTTTCACTAACCTTTCTGATTGGCGCACCAAAAGAAGTCATCGTCTTAACATTTTTCCTTTGAATTGATCTATTGATTGTTTTAGGTTTTCTTTTTTCCAGATAAAATTGCGATTTGGAATGGCCTTGAGGTGTTCTTGAGGCGTTATCGAGTGAGGAATTTGCCGACCTATTGCCTAATTATGTTCATTAATCAACTAGCTGTTCCTAATATTGCTTTTTCTATATTGCTTGTTTTCTTTCTTGCAACTAAAGCGTATTCTTCAATTGACTGAAATGTGTATGTACTCACTCCCGTAGTATATTGCTATGCAAGATGTTAATATATGCAAAAAAATTCAGCTAGTTGCAAAAATCGCAAGCGTTGAAGGCAATTTAGCGCTTTGGAGCTGATACATTCAAGATCCCCATGCTTTTATGGGGATAAATGACATGAATTTAGACATGCACGTCTAGCCCTGTAAAATATTTTGTGTCTTGTTATTGTGAACATGAAACTTAAAGTTGAATATGTTTTTAAAAGGGAGGTCCAAATTGTTTAAAAAATACACCTTTGACTTCGACATTAGTAGTGCTGAGACAAAAGTCTCTACGCATCTACGAACACTGAATATGGAAGGAAACACACCAGTTCAAAGTTGAACTCAACAAAGGAACAGTATGCACACACACAAAAAAAAAAAAAAACTGCGCATGGAAAGCTTTCCCAGGCTAAGCTTCCCTGAATCGCTTTCAATTTTCACCTCGTTGGTCTTAAAACATGATGGTTGTTACAAACAAAAATTGTTTGTTATACATTTCCCTTCGGTCGCTAGGCTCATTCTCTTGCAGTCTTGCTTTTCCTTCCCGCATTCCAAAATCTATTTGTTCACGTGACTTTGAAAAGAAACATTGCAAGTAAGCGCAATATATTGTATGTTTTCTTAAGCGCTGGCGATACACGAAGAGCTGCTGAAGCGCAGATGCGCACGCGAGCATTTTCGCTGTGTTCTCCCGGAAGGAACAACGCTTCCCTGAATAAACCATGAGCCGGACAAGAGAAAAGCCATTGTTTTGGAGATAGCGTTGGTCTCCAGTGGCACGCAGACGCGCCTGCTTTTCGGCATGACACGAAAGCTCCTTCCACTGCTTGAAGCAGCAGGGTTTGGCAGCGCAACAAGAAGGAAGCGCCCAGTATGTCAATATTGCAGCGAAAGGTGTTTCTTGTCGACATGGGGCTTCGGTGTTTTATATTCTTATCAGGAAGCAGTTATTTGCCGAGTTTATACGAGAGCTTCTACACTCAAATAGATTTGCAGTTTAATTTACACGTGTTCACGCCCTCTTAAATAGAGATTCCCACATTTTTCCAATAGCGCGTCGAATTGCGCTGGTTATAGTTAGTACATTACTGAACTCGAAGGGAACAGCGATGAAAAACGGGATAATAACTAGAGGACCGCTCAGTAAGATCAGTAATATAAGAGTTCAAGTACAGTATTGCACTAACTAGACGAATTAAACATGCTTCTAAAGCTCATTTCTGTTACCGCGAACCAGCGCCGGGTTTGTCTCCTGTCGTTATAGTCCTGTTTAGAGCACTGTTTCCTTGAAGTACACTTTTCAACCATGTTAGCTTGGTATTTTGAGAACGAAATATCACGTTCATATTTGTTGTAGGGTTGTGCAATAAATAGTAGCCGACTTCGCCTAATTTCAGTGTAAGATCTTTGTTGTCTTGTTGACTAGCTACGATAAAGTAGCGTAGAACCAGTACTATAGAAAGCTGCCTCAGTATTCGAGAATAAAAGCTCACAAGATGTTTACGAGCGTGTAACGCAAGTATTTAAACTTTAGCTGCGGTGTGGCCTGCTTCTGCCATGACATTTCAGTGTAAAGGGTGCTTAGTAGCGTTCTCGTCTTAACTGCTGCGCTTCTCTTCGATACTCGGGGCCTCACCGGCTTTTTATACACACACTGGCACCTGGCCTGGTGCAGTGAGCAGAGCCGCCGATGCCGTATTGTTAAGAGCTCAGGATCGCCTGTCTAAATACAAGAGGAAGGAGAAATCGTTTTTCTCGGCAGCCATCGCATCAAATTAGATTAGGTTTGTTGCACTAACAAAGAAAAGGTAAGCTCTAATGACTATGGCAAGCGGGATTGGGATGTAGGCCGTTGACTTAACAAAAATGTTGCAGTTTGACAAGTTTTCAAAAACGAGACTATCAAAAATTTAGAACTCTGTACTTGAGCAACGAAAATGATATCACCGTTTTGTAGATTGCATCTAGCAGTACATTTAAAGCGAACAAAATTGATGTTGTGTCTATACCTGGCTGTTCAATGCACCACTAACACGCCAGCAGGACTATTGCGACTCGCGCGTTCTTCGTCGTCATCGTCTTCCACAGTTGGCTCCGTTGTGCAAAAGCCTGAAAATAGACAATAGGTGTATCTCTTTGGTTGGTGACATCACGCACTGCATAGGCACGTTATCTCAGTTGCGTTCCGGCCGTGTGATGGGTCGGCCGCGTATTGTGCGGACCGAGGAAGAACAGCATGCCTACGCTGGACGACGGCGCGCGCATAAGCGGGAAAGTGGGCGAAGGCGGCGGGAGGCTGCTAACGCCGAGTCCATGTCGGTCGACAGTTCAGGTCCAACGCGTATTCTCACACCGGAGGAATGACAGTGTGCCCGTGAACACCTGACGTCGACAACAGTAAGCGCATATACGCACACAGTATGTACAGGTGACCGGGCAGCTAACGCCAAGCGCTTACGTCTCGCCCGTCAGGACCCGTAATACCGCGAGGCGGAAATGCTTGCCGTCGACGTGGACCCAATGCCGCCAACCTGGATCACTTCTTGGGCGCAACGGCTTGGTTTCAAAGGTAGTCTGCGGGGAGCCAATTTGGCGCTGCGTGTGGTGTGTGTGACCGTTTGTGGTTTCCGGCTGACCCGAGCAGCCGATTGGTTAAACCAGCCGCATTCACCCACACTCACCGCGTTGAACGTGTGTTCCCTGCGGATGCACTTCGCCCACACCACTCACGATGCCCTGCTCAGAGACATGCCCCTCTTGTGTCGCTCCGAGACTTGGATGGACGTAATGTTGCAGGTGGACGGCTGCACGGGCGTCGTGTGCAACTGACGTGTTGACTCCCTAGCGGGCGGCGTTGCCATATACCCTAAGGCTGGCTGCGGGGTTTTTACTCTATATGTGTAACCGACTGCAGACGAGGTCGTTGCCGCGAAGTGTGCCGACGAGTGTGCTGTGCAGACTCAGGACGGAATCGTCGCAACAGTCTACGCTCTTCCCGGGACGTCCAAGCTGGAGACCTGGAGAACTTTATGATTGACGCCTTTGGTTATATCACTTGTAAAGATTTCACTAGGGTACTGTAGGTAGAACCCATTTATTACTACATTCTTCCGTCCTCCTCGTCGTCTTCTCTTCTTCCTCCTAACTGCGCTGGCGATGTGGTTCGCCACACACTCCCAATCGGCTGTCTTGGTCCCCACGAGGATAATATGGCAGCACATTCCCAATTGAAGCCTTTTCAACTTTTTCACTGGGTCCTTGGTAGTATATTGTCTTCAGAAGTCCTTGCTGTCTGGCTGCCTTGACGACATAGTAAGGTCCTGTAAAGGGCGTTTTCGAATCAAGTCCCTTTCAAACCAGAACCCACGAATCTGGTTCACTCTCCGGCATTTTTGTGCTGTGTCTGCGGTCAAAATTCTTTTTCATTGTCACTCTATATCTTTGTCGCTGCTGAGAAGTCTTGGGATGTTCCTTCAGATCAATTAGTTTCACTAAGCCCAGTTCGTGATCAGCTGGCAGCCATGAGCTCGTGCCAAACGCCGCAAAATGTGGGCTGCATCCAAGGCCCGCTGTATATGATCTGTTGTGATGCGCTACGGCTCCTTCTAAGGCGAATTTCCAGCCGCCTTTGAATTCGGGGTATAATCGAATGTAAATCTTCAAGTCCCTTATCATTCGCTCTGCAAGGGAATTCGCTTCCGGATGGTAAGGTGCTGGGAAACGAAGGCTGATATTTCTTTTCTCAGCCCAAAGTCGTACTTTATCGCTTTTAAAGGCTGGGCCATTGTCTGCGCCGACGACTCTGACGTTCTTGAAGAGCTCTCGTTCCAGCAATGATATCACGCAGTTTGCGTCCTCTTTTCCTGCTTTGGCGGCGACAAAACGCGTGCACTCGTCTACGGCGACAAGGAATGATTGCGTGTTCCTAACTCCCTCCCCCTTCTTTTTGATTTCAGCGAAATCAAGATGAACCACCTCGAAGGGGATATCGGAATACTCTGGCATGACCATCCTGTTGCCTCTTGGGTTGTACTTGGCTTTAACAAGCTGGCACTGATGACAAGTCTTCACATAATTTGTGATGTCTTCTTTCATGTTTTTCCAAGTGAATCGCTGGGCTATTTTGTGTTATGTCTTCCAAAATCCGTCGTGCCCTCCGGACTCTGGACTGGTGTGGTAAAGCTTCAAGACTGTCGCACTTCGGTCTCCGGAACGTACAACTTTCCATTTCTTACTTCCATCTCCTGTGTGCCTTCCCATAGCTGTAACAGGTTTACATTTCTAGTTGGGGTTTCGTGCGGCGCGTGGAGTCGAGATAGGGCATCGGCATCTTGATGTTTCTGTCCCGGGCGATGTATGACGTCAAAGCTGAATTGTATGTCGCTAACCCATCGAGCTATTCTGCCCTTCGGCTGCGATAGCTCTAACAGGTACGTCAACGCCTGGTTGTCTGTGAACAGCTTGAAGTGGTTTCCTTCCAGGTAGCTTCTGAAATATCGCAAGGCCACCACCGCCGCCAGTGCTTCCTTCTCCGTAGTTGCATAATTTTCTTGTGTTTTCGTAAAAGTGCAAGAGCAGTAACCTACTACCCTCAGTTCTCTTCCTTGGTGTTCTGTCGCATCACGCTGATAGAGTATGGCACCTGCTCCATAATAAGATGCGTCGGTATATAGCTCAAAGGGCAACTTAAAGTCAGGGAGCATTAATACAGGGTCCGATGAAATGATGCGAACAAGCTTGGTGTAGCAATTCTCGCATTCTTCTGACCACATAAATGCTACACCCTTTTGGGTCAGTGCAGTGAGACATTTCGTCTTTCTGGCATAGTCTCTTATGAACGCACGGAAATGGCCCGCCAGTCCCAGAAACACTCGGAGGGAATGAACATCATACGGTTTTACCATCTTCTTGATGCTTTGCACACTCTCTTCCTTGGTGCTTTTCGTTTTAAACCGTCAAACACCCTACCGAGGAAAACCACCTTATTGCAAAAAAACTCACTTTTCTTCATGTTAATTTTAAGTCTTGCGGTGCTCAGAGCCTGAAGTACTTTACACAAATGTTCCTCATGGTTTTCCCTTGTCCTGGAGTAGACGAAGATATCATCCACATACACATTGCAAAATTTTCCAATGAATTTGCTCTGTGTTTCGTTCATCATCTTTTGGAACCACGACCCAGAATTCTTCCAGCCAAATGGTAACCGATTATACTCGTAGGTGTCGAATGGTGTGACAAAGGCCGTAAATTTCTTAGTTTCTTCTTTTAATGGCACCTGCCAGTACCCTTGCCTAAGTCTATACGTGAAAACCATGCGCATCCTCTAGTCTCGTCAATGATATCATCTATCCTAGGCATCGGGTATGGAAAAAGATCAGTCTGCTTGTTTATCATTCGGTAATCAGTGCACAGTCGGAATGGTCCATCTTCCTTCGGTACAATGGTAATAGGGGAAGCAAAAGATGATGTCGATGGCCTAATGATCCCTGCCTCTAACATGCCTTGAAGTTCTTGCCTTAACCATACTTTCTTTTCATGGCTGAGGCTATACGGTTTTTTTCTGACGACTGTGCTGTCGCGCAACAAGAACGGCACCTCAATCGCTGTTGTAGCTTCGGGATATGTCCCAATGCATATTAGCTCGGCGAACTTCAACGGCACGTCTTCCGCGCATGATAGCTTTCGTTCGTCGGGTGTTTCAGTACAAGACGTATCTTGCTCAGGTTGTCCAATGGTCACCTCGTCATTCCATAATATGTTAATCTTCATGCTCCTCATATCGGACCGCGATAAAAGAAAGTCGAAGTCCACCGCTGACACGACGAGCGCTTCCACCTTGAACTTCTGACCTTGGAACTCAAGAGTTGTTTTTGTCCATTTATGATATTCCCGAGGTGATCCATCGTAACTACACACACGAATAGGCTTCCCGGAAATGATGCTGGTGGAATCCACTATATTTTCATTAATTAGGCTTACGGAAGCACCAGTGTCAATCAATGCTGACATGTTTCTGCTGTTTATAAGCATTGGTACTATTAAAACGCCTGATTTAACAAGGAACACCGTTTCTTCAGCGTAATGGTGAGGTTTGGTGGTGCCTTGACTTTCGGAGGTATGACTGGTGAAGGGGTACCGAGCCTCATGTTTAGTTATCGCTTAGTCTCGAGTTGTGACCCTTGTCTTATTTGATGGTACATTAAAATCTGGGGTCATAACGTACGCCAGTGACTCAAGCAATTGGTACATTGTGCTTGGCGACCTAGCTAGAACTTGTTTCTGGCACTTTCTTGTCATGCCGTGTATAATGAGGGCGATAACAGACCATTCTGGAAGTTTCGGCTCGGCTGTACAAATTAAATGCCACTTTTCCAACACATTCTCTGATGTTAACTGCCTTCTGTCCGTTGAATATAGCGTTATTCCAAAGTTCCACGGGGTTCTTTTTAAATGCTCGAGAGAAACTCTCTTTCCACTCATCCCACGATTCGCTCAACTGTGAAGTGAACCGAAGATCGTACCATTTCCCCGCGTTGCCACACAGAAATACCCGCATGTTCTGTATGCGAAGTTGCGAACCTCGTCAGTCAACCATTGGTTCCGGGAGCAAGCGTACTCAAAAAAATGAAGCCAGGTATGTACACCGGGCGAATTTCCATCAAATATGTCTGGTTTCAAGAAAATCTGTTCTCTGTTGCTTCTAGTTCTGGGTAGCGCAACAAGATCTACCAGCTGCTGCTGTTGCCTCATCTGGCATTTCTGAAGGTCAAGTAGTGCGTTCGTAACAACAGTTATATCATTGTCCAGCGGCACTACAGCTGCTTCAGTTTCACGAGCTGAGATGGGTCCTTTAAAACAAGCTTCGGACTCATCTTGTTCATTGCAGGCAGGAACGATACCTTTAGTGACGGGTTCGTCAGCCGTAAACCAGGAGGCACTTGGAATGCTCTGCAGAACATCAGGCGTGGTGATGTCCTCCAGTGGCCGGACATGTTTGTCACTTTCTTTGTAGCCCTGGATGGTGGTTCGTCCCTCGTTGAACACGTTCATCTTCTTCACAGGCTCCTGCTTTCGACTGCGCCAGTGTAAAGATTCCACTAGGGTACTGTAGGTAGAACCTATTTATTACTACATTCTTCCGTCCTCCTCGTCGTCTTCTCTTCTTTTTCCTAACTGCGCTGGCGATGTGGTTCGCCACATCACTCTTACTGTTGTTACTTTAGTTATAAAGTAATAAAGACGGTAGAACATGACAATTCATGCAGTATGTCTTTATTTAATCGTAATTGTGGTTGATTGCGACGTAGACCTGTCTCGGCCAGACGGAAAGTGGTTCTTGGCATCTCTGTTGGACAGTTTCGGCATTCAGTGCTACACAAACAACGGTGGGCCTAGCACACGTCATCCTGGTCCTGCATAGACTTGACGTTCGCGAAGAAGCTTTGCAGGGTCGTTACAGAACCCATGACCGTCTACCATAGCGACCACAAAGCTATAGTCACCTTAGTTATAAAATAATAAAGACGGTAGAAAATGACAATTCATGCGGTATGTCGTTATTTAAATCAATATATACCCAGTTCCGCTGGTCATCCACCTTCAAAGAGTGGTGCGGCACTGAATTCGACATTCTTGTTTTGAAAATTCAGGTGAAAAATCTAAATTTTCCTTGTAGCAGTTACTGGAATTTAACATTTTCAAGTACAGCAAATTTCATGAAATGCGGCCATGGGGTTATCTCAGGAAAGCATTTCGGTGTTTTACATGCAGAAGTTAGTCAGGGAGTTCCCGGAAAGATTGCCCCCCCCCCCCCCCCCCCGCCCCTTCATTTTTTAAGAAGAGGCTACAGAAGGGGCTACAATGATGCCAAGAAAGAGCCAAGAAAGCATACATGTCATGCTTTCTGGGCTTCATTGCCTATTGGCTTTTTATGTCCGTAATTAACAATATTTGAGACCGTCGATTGCCCTTCTTCTCGTGCATATAGAGATATGCATATATATATATATATATACGGCAAACATGTACGAAAGGTAACCGTGCTAACGTTTCGGTATATATATATATAATATATATATATATATATATATATATATATATATATATTATTCCGCCGGCATTTATGTTATAGTATGGTATGTGCCGGCAGCGCGAGAACGGAAAAGACGAGAGGTCGACTGCGCAGCACTCAAGTCAAGCGGAGGATCAGAAGCCAAGTGCTGACACAGTACAGAGCTGCAAGGAATGCAGCGTCGCTAGGGAAATATCCAGCGGACGAACTTTTATCGATGAACTCATGTTTAGAATGGGATGGCACGCTTGATTGTCCCCAACTCGAACAATGGTGTTGGGTAACATAACATGGCGGGATAAGAGAACGTAAAGAACAGAAGATGCCACGTAGTCGCCGTCATGGAGAGCGGGGAAGGGCACCATTGAGACATGTTGTGGCGTGGGGCGGCAGACGAACGCATCGGCCGCACCGAAGGCAGGGCGCGTCTGTGGCGTCGTCGGCAGTACATTGGGGTGGATCTAAGCGCAGAACGCCGGAAGAACAGTCGATAAGCGCAGAGTGCAGTGTCAAAAATACCATACCTAGAATCAGTTCATAAGGGCAGTGGTCGATGACAGCAAAGATGACAGATGTAACATGGCCGGCAATGTTAATACGGGCAGTGCACAGGCCGAGTACGGCATTTGTGCTGCCATTGACAACTCGGACGGCAGAGGAGGCGGCAGGTGTGAGCACTTAAGGCGTCGACAGAGGGCAGAGCTCATTACGGATATCAGGGCACCTGTGTCTATTAGAGCCGTTCCGGACGAGGACTTCGATTCGGTTGCGTCCAGGAGCAGAGGCCAAGTTGCGACTGGGGTACGACAGAGACGGCGAGCGTCGACACGGCGATGAGCGGGACTGTCGAGCTTGAGGCGAGGGCGAACGGCTGGTAATATACGAAAAAGCGGGGACGTCCCCGCTTGGGGACGTCTCTGGGGCAGCGAGCATAAAATTGTCCGCGTAGGTTATATGCCGAGCTGCGATCAAAGATGACGTTGGGACGTGGCGGTGAGTACCAGCGGCTGCGGCAGCACCGAGTGAGGTGAGTACCGCAGAATTAGTTAAAAACTTAATTAGTGAATTTTTGTTGATTAGTTGATTATGCATTTCAATTTTTTGTGCAAGTAATGTCTGCCTCTTCGAGTAGACCCGCGAATTAACTAGAATTGGGCTATCTGCCACAGGCAACCTTAAATAAATTTTGAAAGTGTTCGCTGAAACACCCTGTATATATTGTAATGTATCTCATGAAGACAAAAAGGCGCTCGGAGGGCGGGCGTGTTGAAAGAAGAGGGAGCAGAAGTAAACCAGGCGTTCAGGTGGACGGTCGGCTCTCTGTTCCTTTAGAATGGCGCACTCTCTAACGAACCTGCCTTAAGGCGTTCCACCCCTAAGAGTTTCCTCTCGCGGTTATTCGTGGTGCCGGGTCCCTCCTGCCTAGGAACGCCGTACACGCTTCCTCAGGTATGAAGCCCGCCACCCTATCACCGTCGCAAGTACCCACTGCACCGTCCGGGGACGGCGTCCAAGCCTCCTCGGCGGCTCTAGGACAGGGATATTCCGATAACCTCGTCCACGCCGTCGCCAAGCGGACACAACAGCTCCAGGTTATGACGACCGCCTGTCGTATCCGTCAGCGTTGCGTCCTGCCAGGGAACGCCGTCCTAGCTTCACTGCAGCCGGCTTTCGTGGAAATACCAGCGTTCCGCGGCTTTCAAGACAACGTCATCCTTTGGGTTGAAACTATCAATGCCTTGGGCGACCGTCATGCTTGGCCAGAACAAACGAGATGGCTGATTGCAGCAAAACGACTTTGCGATGCCGCCAAGGCATGGGAAAACTACCAAGGCATCAAGCAGCGGTCCTGGCCTGAATGGAGTGCAGCTATGATAGCTGCTTTTGGCCAGCTTCCTTATGCCTACAATGAGTGCAACCAGCGAAGTTCGACGCACGGCGCTCCGGAGGGCTACTGCTTCGATCCTGCAGAAGGTGTGCCTTGCAGCGCCTCGACTGAGAGGTCAGCAGGCTGCGCCGCCGCACACGCAGGCTAACCGGGGTCACCCGCTGCTTCACCCCAGACGATGGGAAGCGCATGGAGACCACCACTCCCCCTAGTATCCCGCTTCCCCTAGAACCACCTAGTATCTGGGCCTCAAATTTGGGCAGTTCAACTGCACGCAACGGGTCATGAAGCAACGATGATGGAGAGATAGCACTCCAGGGCAACGCCGTTATCTCCGCGCATACTAAGTAAGACCAACATACGTCAGGACCAGTCGGACGCACACCTCCGAACTTCACAGCTGCCATTGGCCGAATGCGGAGACGTTCATGCCTCGCCTAGCGATGTCTCGCTGAAGGGAGCCAGGCAGACCAACACGGCTGTGGTCACCATTTCTGAAGACCGGAGCGTGTCCGAGGTCACCATCGTTGATTACCTTCCCATGCGGCCCAGACCTTCCGATAGTACGCATCCCGCAATGCAGATCGAAGGCCATTCATGTGAAGATGGCATGAACACTGGCCAGGAAGGTGGGGTAGCACTCGGCGTTTTAACATGATCGCCCGGTTCGAGCACCTTGAGGAGCCTTGTTCCATTCGCGGCAACTCTGCAAAAGCGTCCCATACAAGCATGGGTGCCCTCCTCCTTTTTGAAGAAGCCACGGCGTGTACCACCCCGATGCATTGCGACTGAACGCGATCCATGCGACCAAGCGCCTTCAGTGCTACTAACAGCGGATCAGCGTCAAGGGTTTCCTGCCGCAGTTTTTCAAGAGCGACAAGCTTATCGTCTCCGAGACCAGCGACCAGAGCGCAGCACTCAGTGCCGCCCACCATTTACGTTGGTAGCGCATGCACTGGATGGCTCAACGACGAGCATTTCCCAGTCTTCTTGAAAATGATTCTCACCACCTTCACAAACGCCAGAACCATCTTTCACAGCGTGTCAAGTCACAGCGTGGCCGAGTGTAATGTAATTCGCCGAACAAAGAAGCGCTCGGAGTGCGGGTGCGCGGAAAGAAGAGGGGCAGCAGTAAACCAGCCGTTCTGGCGTACAGTCGGCTCTCTGTCCCTTTACTATATATATATATATATATATATATATATATATATATATATATATCATCAAGAGTGCGTGTACAAGCATACAGAGCTCAATTTATGCTTGTACACGCACTCTTGATGAAGGCCGGACCCCGGCCGAAACGTCAATAAAGTCTTGTTATGTTTTTCCTACGTGCTTCTATTTCTTGAACTATATATATATATATATATATATATATATATATATATATATGTATATATATATATATATATATATATATCATTAGCAGCCAACAAACGATGACACCAAGGACAACATAGGGGAAATTACTTGTACTTACTCATTGAATTAAAGAAAGGATACATAATAGGAAATGAAAATGAAAACGGCCGAAAAAACAACTGTCCGCAGTGGGGGACGAACCCACGTCTTCGCATTACGCGTGCGATGCTCTCACCATTGAGCTACCGCGGAGCCGTTGCCCCATTCACTTTCTGGGGTATTTATGTTTTACAACTAGAACTAACCCTGGGAGTGTTAGCCAGCGCCACCACTCACAAACCTTGGCGGCAGATGTGGAACATCCTTTCTGCCGCAGGCGTCACGAGCACATGATCTTTTTGGGTGATGGCAACTGGTCAATAAACCCACATATGCTACCCGAAGGCATCAACGTTGCTGATTCGAGCCCTCGTTATGTAATGGACGAGAAGAAAGGGAACCGAGGGACCCGATTATTATTATTCATATCATAAGAAGCCAACAAACAATGACACCAAGCCCACACCATCGAGACGACACCGCAGCCAACCCCGACCAGCGAGCTATAGCCGCAGGCTGCTAAACCTGCCGCCGGAGTGCGAACCTCTACCCGACCAGACCAAGAGGACAAACGCCATGACCTCGGCTGCAGCTACCATGACAGCCCCTGTGCCAACATCTGCAGCCGCGATGGAACAACACAGCGAGCCGCCGACTTTCCGCGGTTCGCCATGTGAAGACCCCGAAAGCTGCCTGGAGGCATACGACCGGGTCGCGTAATTCATTTTCCAGGGCAGCTGGGCCCTCGGACTGTGGCGCCGCCGCACTGGAGAACGTGAACCACGGCGGCGCCTCGGATCTGTTTGTGCCCCGGTGGCCGCCGTGCCGGCCGCCGACGCGAAGCGGCGGTCGTTGGGGTGTTGCGGAACGCAGCGTAGCAACACCCCAACAGAAAACTGCCTTTATAAGACCTAAGAAAAAACTGCCTTTATAACACCAGAGGACTGTTCGAGTTCCAGGTCATTTTATTGTTTATTTGAAAATACTGCAAGTAAACTTGGCCCAAGCCGGAGGGGCAGATACATGATAATAAAAACAATGATAAAATGATACATACAATGGTACAATATTCAAGTAATAGATAACAATGCGCTATAAATAGAAAGCATCAAGGACTGAAAAAAAGCTACAATGAATGCATATTAAGTAATAACGCATTATCACGTACTTAAACCCAACATCAGCAGGAAAAATACGCCTCACAACTAACATAAAATGTGCTCCTCCAGTGACTGAATGAAATTAGGCGACATTTATTATTTATTTATTTATTTATTTATTTATTTATTTATTTATTTATTTATTTATTTATTTATTTATTTATTTATTTCAGTACCCTCAGGGCCCGAGGGCATTACAGAGGGGAGTGGGTTACATTCGAAGAAGTGGGAAACAAGAAACATCAGTAAACTTATATAAAACTTAGCATAATTGAGGCTCACGGGGAAAAAGGAAAAAAAAATGTGGTTGATCCCTCTTATATAGGAATCGGTATAGAACACGAAAGTGAAACGTGTCTTCACAGAAGTAGTGTAATGTTTATTGCACATTGATATATAATGTCTATTGGTGTTTTGTGGCTAAAGCGCCCTTAGGCGTTGATGCACCCACGCTGACGCCTGGTGGCACGTCTCCTCCATCACGACTACCAACGTCGATGACCATGAGCAACCGTCGTGCATATGGAAGCTGCACTACGCTGCACACGCTAGCACAACGCGAAAGACGAAGCACGTAACTGACACACTAATACAACGCGCAAGACAAAGCACGTAACTGAATCGTCACCGAGTCAAATCAGCGCGTACAGCGCGTCGTAATTGCAGCCTCCGCGATCAACTTCAGAAACATTTTCAGAGCTAATTGCGGAGGCCACGCTCCGCTGTGCTGAGTACGGTGAACGCCACCTAGGTGGCGTTGGTAGTGCTTCTTGATGCCAGCGTCCCTTCGAATGCTGGCATCGAGGCGTCGTAGTGCTGAGACCACCGAAGCGTTCACTGTCGGTGCGCGTTAGTGTCATAATGCAGTACTTCTCTTTTCTGCTCGTAGGCGGCGGCACCGCCCCGAGCAAGAGCGCGGGTACACACAGGAGTGTTAGATATATAAGGCGCGTCTGTGTAGCTCTCTGCAAATGCGTTTGTGGCGCAATGGGTTAAACGCTCGGCGATCTATCGTCGCGGACCGAGAGGTCGTGGGTTCGATTTCCAAATTTTGCATGTTTGTGGAACTTTTTCTTCTGGTTTCTTTCGTTGTATTATGTTCTATGACGTATTTCCGTGACGGAAATACGTCAGTGAAGTCTTGGTGGACCCCGGCTTAAAACACTTTCGTGTTAATAAAGTTACATCAATACAATAAAGGAGATTAACAATAAGTAGCGCACACCACAAGGAGAGAAAACCAGCTGAACAAACAAAGCATAAATAAATATTTTGCAACAAAGAAATAAAACGAAATACATGACGCTTGAAGTAGTAATATGTGCCTACAAAACACAGAACACCCGTTTTAAAAAGATTGGTGTGGTAAAAAAAAATTGCGAAGAAAAATAAAAAAAAGCTGACAATGCTACAATTATGTTTATGATAACAGAAGGTTTGTTAAAGCAGCTTTGAACTTAGCTTTATCAGATATTTCGACGATGGATCGGGGAAGGTGATTCCAACTTGCTGACGTACTGGGGATGAATGAATTGAAAAAATGGTTGGTGTGGCATGACGGAATACCAACCTTATGACGATGGTCAATGCGCGCTGAAACGTAACACGAGGGGGTTATCAATTTATTCTTAAGATTGGGGTTGTCATGATATATCTTATGGAATAGGCAAAGACGGAATATTTTCCTACGTTGTGATAGCAAAGGTAACGATAAGCTTGTTTTCATAGTAGTGACGCTGGAGTTACGGTGATAATAGGAAAGAATAAAGCGAGCCGCCCGGTTCTGGACAGGTTCAAGTTGATAGGTGAGCGTCCCTTGACTGGGGTCCCAGACAGATGCAGCATATTCCAGTTTAGTATGAACTAACGATTTGTAAAGAAGTAATTTTACAGAACTAGAAGAAAGATAAAAATTGCGGCGTATGTAGCCCAGCATGCGATTAGCGTTGTTGGTTATATGGTCAACATGCAACTGCCAAGAAAGATTAGAAGAAATACATACGCCTAGATATTTGTAGCAGGACACAGATTCAAGGTTACTAGTAGTGAGAAGATATGAAGGCAGTGTGGTATTACGGCGAGAAACACGCATGTACTTGCATTGGTTAGTGTTTAGTTCCATGTTCCACATGTTAGCCCAGTCGAGAGCGTGGTTGATATCGGACTGAAGAAGGCCTACATCAGAGTCACTGTTAATTTCGCGGTATATGACGCAGTCGTCTGCAAAAAGGTTAATTGATGAACGTAATTTATCAGGTAAGTCGTTGATATAGATGAGAAAAAGCAATGGTCCCAGCACAGAGCCTTGTGGAACGCCCGATTCAACTGCAGAAGTGAAGGAGGAAATGTTATTAGCTGTGACAAATTGTGAACGATCGGCGAGGAAAGAGCCCAGCCATTGAAGAACGTTAGGATCAAGGTTAAGTTTACTTAGTTTAAAAAGGAGCAGCTGATGAGAAACCTTGTCAAACGCTTTTGCAAAATCTAGGAATATACAGTCAACAATGGACCCCTGTCAAGGATAGAATTTAGGTCATGTGTAAACGATATAAGTTGAGTTTCACAGGAAAATGACTTGCGAAACCCATGCTGGTGATCAGTAAAAAAGGCGTTTGACTGTAGGAATGATGCAAGGTGAGAGTAAATGACATGTTTCATAATGTTACATGGAATGCACGTAAGTGAAATGGGTCGATAATTAAGTGGCGAATGGCTATCCCCAGACTTGTGCAAAGAAATCACCCTCGCGACCTTCCAGTCTTCCGGAATGCAGGCTGTCTCAAGAGATTGCTGGAATAGATTAGAAAGTATTATAGCACTGCATACTTTTGTCGTGATTAAAAACTTGGAATTTATATTATCAACGCCACATGATGAGGAAACTTTTAGTTTATCTATTATTTTTTCTATACCAGCAATATCAAAGACAATAGGGTCCATTGGTAAAAAATCATTACTGGGATAGGTAGGGGTTGCGGAACACACAGTTTTGGAAAAAGCAGAAACAAATACAGAGTTCAGAACACTTGCACACTGATAAAGTGGGATTAGTTGATCGCTTGAGTCTTTAAGAGTGATAGCTGAATTATCTCTTTTGTTAACTGCGCTCCAAAATTGCCTACGGGTACTAATTAAAAGAGATGGTAATGTAGTATTGAAAAATGTCACAGTTTCGCCCTAAGGGCGAAGCAATGAATGCGATAGCAACACAGCAATGTCATACGAAGTAAGGTGAGCGGCTTTGGTAGCAATATGAATTGTAGTAAACATGAGCTGATTAAGTAAGCAGGTGTGCTGCGGCGTAAGTAGACCGACATGAAGAGAGACTCGATGACCACGAGAAGGCGCGTGTGAAAATACTCAAATACGCTGGGGGTCTTTTTTCTAGTCACTCTTAGCAAAACTATTTTCTCTACATTTAACTGCATATCCCAAGAATGACACCAACAACTTATATTATCAATATACTTTTGGAGCAAATCGTGGTCATTGGCAGAAGTTATTTGCTTAAAAATAATACAGTCAACTGCGAACAACCGTACCGACACCGATGATGAAATGTCCTCTGTTAAGTCATTAATATAAATAAAAAATAGCAAAGGTCCCAATACACTGCCTTGCGGCGCACTAGAGTTAACAGCAAGCACTCGAGAATGGCAACCCTTAATATCAACAAATTGTTCTCTGTTTTCTAAGTAAGATGCAATCCAATTGATAAGGTAATCCGGACGACCAATAAGTTCAAGTTTGAGCAAAAGTTTGGAATGTGACACTTTATCGAAGGCCTTATAAAAGTCAAGAAATAGCATATTAACCTGGCCACCTTTATCAAGAACGATTGAAATATCGTGAACCGTTGTTACTAATTGCGTTATTGTAGACATACCTTCCCGGAAACCATGCTGATAAGGTGATGATGATGATGATTGTTAGAGTTTATTGGCGCAAGGGCCAGATGTGGCCAAAGAGCGCCAAGGCGATGATAATGGCTTGTCAGTGGTATGAATAGTGAATCATAAGGTGTGAATAAAACAGATGTGGCATGGCTGTAAAGGGGCCTAAAAGAATCACTGTAAAGTGTGTAAAATCTATAGGTAATAAGGATATGGCAATAAGTAATGAAGTGTGCTATCGACACGAGAGATGCATTGTGAAAGAATGATGGTATACTAAAATATGTCAGAGGCGAAAGTTCTCAAAAAGCACTTCTGCCTTAACAGAGCCCTTGAAGTGCAAGGGCCTGGAGGCATGTGCTATATATGCTGAACTACTATCACAGCAGCATCCTCTAGAGAGAGGATGCGCTACGAAATGATTGGACTATTAACATGCAGGACCACATCGTTCAGGAAGTCTAGGACAGCTTTAGTGCTAAAAAGCGGCTCTTCACCAAGAAACATTGCAGGATGGAGAGGAACACAATGGCGGTATGCTAGAGGAAAATGTTTCTTTCTCTCTCTTTCGGCTTCCCGACACTCCAGCAGGACGTGGAGGACGGTCAGCCTCTCTCCACATCTACCACAGGTTGGTGGTTCATCACCAGTCAGCAAAAAACTGTGGGTGCCGTACGTGTGTCCTATTCTGAGACGACAGAATAGGACGTCAGTTCGTCGTGTTTTCGTTGCGGGGGGCCAGAAACCTAACTGTGGTTTAATCAGGTGAAGCTTATTATCTGTTTCAGCGTCCCACAAGCGTTGCCAGTGGCTTCGCAGTTTCTTTCGCAAGAAAGTTTTCAAATCTGTTACAGGGACAGCAGCTGTAGGGTTAAAAGTGTGCGGTGTTATTGACGTGGCCATTTGGTCGGCAAGAACATTGCCCTCGATGCCTCTATGACCCGGCACCCAGCATATAATGACATGCTGGTTTGACATATACGCTCTGCATAGAGTGGAATAGAGCTCAATGAGTACAGGATTTTTGTGTTTGCAGAGTGACATCAAGGCTTTCACAACGCTTAGAGAGTCTGTAAATATAACTGCTTTTTGAAGTTTTCTTTTCGTTATATGATTCACAGCCGAAAATATTGCATAGGCCTCAGCCGCAAAGATGCTTGTTTCCAGGTGGAGTACACCGGATTCCGAGAAGGATGGGCCGATGGCTGCATACGACACCCCGTCACGTGACTTAGAAGCGTCTGTATAAAACTCTGTGCATGTGTACTTGGACTGGAGTTCAAGGAAATGCATTTTGATATGTGCATCTGGTGCGTGCTTAGTGACCTCTACGAATGATGTGTCACACTCTATGAGCTGCCACTGCCACGGCGGTAACAGTTTCGCAGGGGCCATAGGACGATGATCAAGCACTGGAACACCCATTTGCTCACCAAGATTCCTTACACGTAAAGAGAGCGGTTTCCTCGCTGCAGGGCGGTTATAGAAGAGTGCAGCAGCGGTCATATCGTTTATGGTGGGATAAGAAGGATGTTCATTGTTTGCTTGTATTGTCAGAAAATACGTGAAACTGCTATATGAACGCTGCAGATGGAGTGACCACTGGTTCGACTCTACATAGAGGCTCTCAATCGGACTTGTTCGGAAAGCACCGGTCGCGAGGCGGATGCCCAGATGGTGAACGGGGTCTAGTATTTTTAATGCACTTGGTGTTACCCGCCGTGGTTGCTCAGTGGCTATGGTGTTGGGCTGCTGAGCACGAGGTCGCGGGATCGAATCCCGGCCACGGCGGCCGCATTTCGATGGGGGCGAAATGCGAAAACACCCGTGTACTTAGATTTAGGTGCACGTTAAAGAACCCCAGGTGGTCCAAATTTCCGGAGTCCCCCACTACGGCGTGCCTCATAATCAGAACTGGTTTTGGCACGTAAAACCCCATAATTTAATTTTAACTTGGTGTTGCGGAATTGTAAATGATAGCTCCGTAATCAAGGCGCGAGTGGACGAGACTGTTGTATAAGTTTAGGAGGCATTTTCGATCACTACCCCATGTTTTGTGCGAGAGAATTTTTAAAAGGTTCATAGTCTTCAGACATTTTGTCTTCAGATATTTAAGATGGGGGATGAAAGTTAGCTTAGAGTCCAGAATTATGCCCAGGAATTTGTGCTCACTGCTCATGGATAGTTCCTCTTGATTGATCGTGAGATTTGGCACCGGTGTCACGCCTCTTTTGTTTGAGAATAGTATGCATGTACTTTTCTGTGCGTTTATCTTAAACCCATTTACATCCGCCCATTAAGACAATTTATTTAATCCAAGTTGTACCTGTTGTTCACAGATAGCGATGCTACATGATTTGAAACCTATCTGTACATCATCGACGTACACAGAATAAAACATGCTGCGTGGAATGACTGTATGCGGGGAGTTCATTTTTACAATGAAGAGTGTGCAACTAAGTACACCCCCTTGCGGCACGCCAGCCTCCTTGGTGAACGTTCTAGATAAAACATTGCCCACTCTTACGCGAAACGTGCGGTTAGACAAGTAGCTTTCGACTGTGTTTAACATATTTCCGCGGACCCCCATCGCGGAAAGATCTCGCAGAATCCCGAAGCGCCATGTCGTGTCGTACGCTTTCTCTAAATCTATAAATACAGAAAGTAAAAACTGTTTATGAATAAATGCATCTCGGATGTTTGCCTCGATGCGAACAAGGTGGTCTATTGTCGACCTACCTTCTCGGAAGCCGCACTGGAAGGGGTCTAGTATTTTGTTATTTTCTAGGAAACAGATTAAGCGCCGGTTTACCATTTTTTCATACAGCTTGCACAGGCAGCTTGTTAGAGCTATTTACCTGTAGCTGCTGGCTAAGGACGGGTCTTTGCCTTGTTTAAGAATCGGTATGACTATGGCTTCTTTCCATGAGGCCGGGATACACCCAGCCGCCCACATTGCATTAAAAAGAGACAGGAGTGTTTTCAGTGTTTCAGGGTGTAAGTACCTAATCATTTCGTAGATGATACGGTCGCCACCTGGCGCCGAGTTGTAACAAGTGAGAGATGCTTTAAGTTCGGCTAAGCTAAATGGTCGATTGTAAGCCTCACTTGAAGAACCTTTGCGGTTAAGGGGCTGCCGCTCTTCGCGTTCTTTGAACTTCAGGAAAGTTTCTGTATAGTGCGATTCACTTGATACATATTCAAAGTGTTCACCTAAACAATCCGCCTGGTCTTCCAGGCTATCACCTTGGCTACTTACTATGGGTAGGGGACGTGACTCCCGGCCTATTAGTTTATTTACCCTATTCCAGACTTTGGTCTCGTCCGTGTAAGAATTAATACTGGAAATGTACCTTTCCCAACTCTCTCTCTTTGCACGTCGTTGCGTTCTTCTGCCCTGCGACTTTGCTTCTTTAAAATTTTATCAGGTTTTCAGCTGTTGGGGAGTTGCTAAGCAATCCCCAGGCTTTGTTTTGCTTTTTACGTGCTTTTTGGCATTCCTCGTTCCACCAAGGCAGGCGACGCTTATTAGCCAGTCCGTTAGATTGTTGTATGCACCTTTCAGCAGCGTCAATGTTAAAACCTGTTATATACGCCACAGCATCGTCTATGTTAAAAGAGGCAATGTTATCCCGGCTTAAATCTGTTATTTCTTGGAAAAGTTCCCAGTTAGCCGAGTCAACCTTCCATCGAGGAATGTGTGGTGAGCATACATCTTGTTTTGTTAAGTTTAACATGATTGGGAAGTGGTCGCTCCCAAAAGGGTTTTTGATAACGGACCACTCCAGGTACGGGATTAGCGTACACGACACGATACTTAAATCTATGGAGGAGTATGTATTATGCGCCATGCTGTAGTACGTTGGCTCTTTCTTATTTAGTACACATGCTCGTGAGGAAAACAGAAAGTTTTCAATCAGGCGACCTCTCGCATCGCAACGAGAGTCTCCCCACAAGGTGTTATGTGCATTTAAATCTCCGACAACTATGTACGGAGCAGGAAGTTCACCTATGCAATTTTGAAATTCCGTTTTATTAAGTGAATAGCTGGGAGGGATGTATATTGAACTAATAGAGATTAGCTTGTCAAACAACACCCCTCGGACAGCAACTGCCTCTAGGGGCGTACGAAGTTTTAATTCCCGGCAGGCAACACCTCTGTCTACTATGATAGCCACACCACCGGATGACACAACAGTGTCATCGCGGTCTTTGCTAAAAATAGCGTATTGTCTGAGAATGTTTGTTTGTGTACATTTCAGGTGCGTTTCTTGAACACACAGCACCTTAGGGTTAAACCTGTTTAGGATGTCTTTAACGTCATCGAGGTTGTTAAGGAGTCCTCTGCCGTTCCATGTGATTTGGCTATTATAGGCACACTCCACCACGTGATGCATGATCAGGCCTATATATCTTATACCCGGGAGGAATGATTTCGTCGTCCCTAATACCGTCATGCAACCAAGTTTCGATCAAAATTGTCAAGTGCGAGCTGTAGGATAAAAGCAGAGCTTCAATTTTATCTGTTTTACTTACTACACTTCCGGCATTAAACGAAAGCATGCACAACTTGTGTTCTGTTGCT
Organism: Dermacentor silvarum; assembly: GCF_013339745.2. Classification (NCBI taxonomy): domain Eukaryota; kingdom Metazoa; phylum Arthropoda; class Arachnida; order Ixodida; family Ixodidae; genus Dermacentor; species Dermacentor silvarum. The sequence continues at coordinate 2,260,046 of NC_051164.1, read as the reverse complement.
TCCTTCAACTATGCAACTTTTGATGCTTTATCAGGATACTTACAGACAGTGCGCGTGTTAGTCGCATCGTCCCACACATAGTTCTGGTTATCAATGCACAGTCTTTCGTGTATCAATGACACCCGTTTACCTGATAGCGTCTCAGCCTCTGCACTCTTCGAAAGTTGTTTCCGCCGTCTTAATGTTTCAGAAGTATAATCATTCTGAAGAATTATGCGTGTACCTTTCAATTTTCCGCACTTACGGAACAGGGCCTGTTCTCTAAAATAATCTTTAAAATAAAGTATAACTGGATGGTCCCTTGAAGCTTTACCAAGGCGGTGTATTATAGCTGCAGAGGAGCATTTCACACCAAGAATTTCCTCGAAAACCTCTTTAAGGACCTTATTGCGCAACTCAGATTCTGACTCATTCTTGTTTTCTTTAATGCCAAAAACGAGGAGATTATTCCTTCTACTGCGGTCTTCCAATTCCACCAGTTTTGTTTCATGCATTTTTAAAGTTTTATCAATGCTAAAAACGCATTCGGTTAGTTTCTCAAGGGTATCAGCCTTCACGGATATTTCATTAATTCTTTTTTCAACCGTGCTCATCCTCTCAAAGAAGATATTCACAGTCTTTTCAGTTTCTTCAAGCCTTTTCTTGACCTCTGCTAATTCATCTTTAATATTCTTCTGACCCTCCAAAAGCTTCTCAAACATCTTATTAACAGACGGACCAGGATTTTCTTCAATAGCCCCGCACAACAATAGCTTACAAACATCAAAGCAATTATTCATAATGAGTTTTAACCATCGTGGGCACGGCAATACAACCAAAAAACGATTATCGCTTTTATAGGATGTGTGATAACTAACCTCAAAGCAATTATTCATAATGAGTTTTAACCATCGTGGGCACGGCAATACAACCAAAAAAACGATTATCTCTTTTATAGGATGTGTGATAACTAACCTGAAAGAAGAAAAGACAAGAGATTTTTAGTCGTCCGATCCCTAAGCTTTCGCCGGGCCCACTCCTGCGCCCACAACTGCGCATGCAGTTTGGTCTTCGTTCAGCACCTCCGACTTTCGAATGCGTCATGGATACAGTGCTGGCAGGCTTGAAGTGGCAAACTTGCGTCGTCTACTTGGACGATGTCGTTGTGTTTGCCTCAAGCTTCGAAGAACGCTTCCGGCGCCTTGAAACACTTCTTCAAGCAATCAAGACCTCCGGACTCACGTTGAAGCCAGAAAAGTGTCAATTCCCATACGAGGAGCTCTTGTTTTTGGGCCACGTCACCAACAAGTCTGGAGTGCGCCCTGACCTACAGAAAACTGCGGCCATCACTGACTTTCCTCCGCCCGCCTACAAGAAGGCAGTGCGCAGATTTCTTGGACAGGCACTTCGTCAAGGACTTTTCACGGATCACCGAGCCACTGACGTACCTCACGAAGGCCGACGTCGAGTTCGAGTGCGAGACGCCACAAGTCGAACCATTTGAAGAACTGAAGCGACGCCTGCAATCGCCGTCAATACTTCTGCATTTCAACGAAAACGCCGATGCTGAAGTTCACACCGGCGCAAGCAGCGTAGGACTCAGCGCCGGGATTGTGCAGAGGACTGACGAACTAGAAAGGGTTGTAAATTACGCTAGCCGGTCGCTGTCGAAGGCGGAAGCAAATTATTCCCCAACAGAAAAGAAGTGCCTCGCCATCATCGGGGCTACATCAAAGTTTCGCTCCTACCTCTATCGCAGGCCCTTGAAAGTTTTGAGCGACCACCATGCCTTGGGTTGGCTAGCTAACTTGAAAGATCCTTGGGGTCGCCTCGCACGGTGGAGTCTGAGACTTCAAGCATTCGACATCACCGTCGTTTACAAGTCCGGGCGGAAGCACTTGGACGCCGCCTGCTTTTCTTGCGCCTCCGTAGAAGCCCCGCCACAGGACGACCAGGATGACGACACTTTCTTGGGACCCATCAGTGCCGACTAATTCGCCGAACAACAGCGAGCCGACCCGGAACTAAGGAGCCTTGTGACTATCTGGTAGGCAAGACCATCACTGTGCCGATTGTGTTCAGGCGAAGATTGGCATCGGTGCACGTGTCGGAGGCGTGTTTATTCTTGTCCATAATAGTATCCCGAGCGTCCAAATGGAATTTCCCGATAATGAAACTGAATAAATTTTTTTGTAAAGTAAGGCTGCCGAATGGGAAAACAATTGTTCTTGGGTCATTTTATAGGCCTCCTGGTCCTTGTGTAGAACCACTAGTTCATTTATTCAATTTTCTTGAAACTCTGAACAATGAATGCCTGGTGCTAGGGGGGGACTTTAACCTTCCGAATATTGACTGGTCAGCTGGGGAGCCAAGGGATACTGCTCGAGGGAGCCTATACTCAACTTTCTTTGATATTGTAGATCAGAACACTTTCTATCAGTATGTGTGTGACCTTTACTTGGGAGTGTGGAGAGTTGCGTGCATGCGCTACTCTCGATGGAGGAGAGACACGACTGGCGGCACAGCAAACGAGGATTTAATATGTACAGGGACGGTGAACACACGCGACACATAACACTAAAACCACAACTAAACAACTAAAGGCGCGCAAAACTAGACATAACTCAGCGAAAAAGCTTATTTAAAAGAACATCCAAATCTCTAAATAAATACAACACCACTAGAAAACCACTATCTCATTTCCGGAGCCTAGCTCCGCCTTACAGTCTCTCGGTCAGTCTTAGCTTTTCTCGCCAAAGTCTGGCCACCTTGGCGCCGGCCTAACTGCCTCGTAAATCAGAAACGGGATCGTCTCTTACAGATCGTCGTCTTGAAGTTCTCGTCGCGTCCGTGTCGGGCTCGTCCGAAGCGTTGAGGATGTCGTAGGTGCCGACGCCTCGCGTTGTCTCTTTTGTCGGCGGTGAGCTCGTCGGCTCGCCGGTGATGAGCTCGTCAGCTCGTCGGTGATGAGCTCGTCAGCTCGTCAGCGATGGCGCTCGGCGTTGCTTAGGCCCACCTGGATAGGCCTAGCGTCGGGATGCGTCGCAATCTCTTCGTGAGTGCCGACGTGGCGTCCCGTGGAGAATCGAACGTGCCGGTCTGCCGCAGAAGGGGGATCCTCTCAGGGGTGCCTGGTCCTGCCGTGAGAAGCTGCCGCCCGTCCAGGAGCCTCGCCCGAACTTGCCGAGGTCGACGGCCACACCTTGGACGGCCAGCGTCACGGACTCAACCAGACCCCCAAGTCTCCCGTCGCCAGAGCGGAGCTGGCGATGCGACCTTCCTGACCCGGTGCCACGTTGAAACTCAACGGACAGCGCCGTTCATCTCTCGACTATGCCTCGGTTCGTGCGCCTCGAGCGCTCGCGCCGTTCCGAACACCAGGCATCGCGTGCTCCTCTTCTTTTTCGCGCCACCGGCGGCCTCTTACATGTGACATAGGCCCCCTCTTCAAGAGTTTTTTCACAAAAAACTGCTCACTCTTGGCGTTCAGGTGATGACTGTGACTCCTCATAGTGACATTGGTGCTGGTTCATTGAAGACTCGATGCACTACACAACACCACACTGTTGCGCACAATTCACCAGACGCACTGTTCACCGCGTTTAAGAGTTCACTTTATGCACTTTTCACCACCTAATGCACTTCACTCAGCTGTTCACAATGTCCACTACTTTAATGTTTCGAAACACTCTACATGAATAAACTTTCCATCACAGCATGTTTTACAATACTCTACTTACTCTATATCTACATAGGTACTGTTTCACTTCTTTCCTCTCTATACACATTTACAAGTTCTGCAATCTTCCGCGTGCCAGTCCTACATGGTTTTCCTTTTCGTTCTTGCCATTGCACCTGCCCTATTTCCCTTCCATCTTCTGCGCTTGCGCGTTACACGTTTAGGGCGATTTGGGTATCTATCTCCTTCGCCCTTTTTCTCGGAGTCCCAATGTTCCATCGTGTCTGTTGCATGATGCTCCCTGGACTCAACTGCACCTATCAACTTCCTATCTTTCTGAGGTGGAACTACTTCTTTCTTTACTCTCTTCTGCTCTTCGGGTATATGGACCTCGATCGGGATGTTGTCCATCCTCTTATCCCGGTTAACCTGAATCAAGGGCTCTCTAGTCGTGAGCTTCTTTACGGTGTCACGGGCATTATCTAGTATGTCTGTGTCCTTCCCTTCAGCAATCATCATGCAAACACTAGTCTTCTTCTCGTTTTCCCCCTTAGCCATTGTCTTTTGACATACATCGCGTGCCCTGACGTATCTCCTCACGTCGCTCTGTACCCCGATCCAAAAGAAATCTTCTGTTATTTTTTCCAAAGAGACTTTTATTCCCTGGTGGCCTGCCATTGCATTATCGTGCCCTAACTTAAGTACTTTCTCTCTCGAGTTCCTTTGGGACCATCAACTGCTGCACCTCTCTTCCCGAATTGAACATACATCTCCGGTATAATAAGTCGTTCTTCTTGAAAAACTCCACCACGTTTCGACTTCTTTGTCTTCGTACTACTTCCCCTATCTTCTGTACGCACTTCTGCAATGATTCGTCTTTCTCCTGTAATTCCGTTAATTCAGCCGCCGTTATGCTCAACCCCTTAATGTTCGTGACCGGTAATGGTGTTAAGGGTTTAGTACTCTTACTCATAGCTCGCGTTTGTACTTCCGCTGCTACCTCTACTTCAGGTGTCTCCTCTTCTGGCGCTTCTGGCTTATTCCTCTCCTCTAAATCTTCTGTCCTCCTCCAGTTAGGGTCTGGGTCTTCGGCCCTTCTCACCCCTGGTACATTTCCCAAAATCAAGTCAAACAGAGGATCTTCTACACACCTAGCTGTCACCAATCTCGTAAAAAATGGTGTTGATACTTGAACTCGCGCCTCTGGTAAATACTTAACAGACCTGTCCGCCAACATGACTGGTTTGAAATAGCCGGTCATGTTCTCTGACGGTACCAGACTTTCCCTAACCAATACTGTGTTCGCCTCCGTGTGTCTCAAAACTGTGGCCCTGCGTCCTTGAACTTCCCCCTCCACCACGGGCATGTTCTTTTCTCTCGGCCCATCCTCTTTACCTTTCATCATACATGCAGCTTTGTCTGCGTATCCTGATCTGCATTCGTGCGCTCCATGCCCTTTCTTTTGACATAGCTGGCAAACCACAGGTGGACCACGTCGACTATCCTTCACCCGACAGTTCATTGCTATATGTCCCAGCCGGTTACAAAGAAAACATCTTTGGGGCGTCCCTTGCCTGTTCATTGGACCCCGATTCCTCGTCTCACCTGCAGCTGCCATCGGCGCGTCCTTCCCACTCTTTCCTAAATTTCTTAGACCCTGCGCCTCTACAAACTGATCTGAGTGCGCTGCCATCTCCTCCACTGTTTTTAATTTTCTCTCTTTGAGGAATACCGCCCGACTATCGCTGCACCTGGCGAGAAATTGCTCTCCTACGACCTTGTCCCGCACCCCTTCATATGCCTTGTTGGCCTCCGACAACTCCATCCATCTCTCAAAGTAGTTTGTTAATCTACATGCAAACTGTTTTCCAGTTTCCGCGTCTTCCGGCTTGCATGACCTGAACTTTTCGCGGAAACCCTCAGCGGTTAGCCGAAATCTTTGCAATAAAGTTATTTTCACCTTGTCGTAGTCTAAACTCTCTTCGGCGGGCATCCGTCCAAACACACTCAAAGCCTCACCAACTAGACACAGGCTTAAGGCGCTAGCCCACTCGTTCCTTGCCCAGCCTTGCCCGACCGCTATTCTCTCAAAGCGATGCAAGTACGCATCTAAATCGTCCCTACGCTCATCAAATGGAGCCATTAACTTCCTGGGTCAAATCGGCTTTGGCCTGGGCGAAGTAGAGTTGGATGACGCTGACCCCGGTGAACTCGCGCCGTCACGAGAGCCCGCGCCCATCTCCGCTAGTTTTAACTTAAGTTCCAAAATTTCTTTTTCGCTTTTCTGCTGTTTTTCCTTCTCTTGTTGCGTGTATTCGAAAAACGCCATCGCCTCCTCCTTCGACATATTTAAATCCTTCGCTACTGCCGCCAAACGTTCCCACTCCATCTTTACTTGGGAGTGTGGAGAGTTGCGTGCATGCGCTACTCTCGATGGAGGAGAGACACGACTGGCGGCACAGCAAACGAGGATTTAATATGTACAGGGACGGTGAACACACGCGACACATAACACTAAAACCACAACTAAACAACTAAAGGTGCGCAAAACTAGACATAACTCAGCGAAAAAGCTTATTTAAAAGAACATCCAAATCTCTAACTAAATACAACACCACAAGAAAACCACTATCTCATTTCCGGAGCCTAGCTCCGCCTTACAGTCTCTCGGCAAGTCTTAGCTTTTCTCGCCAAAGTCTGGCCACCTTGGCGCCGGCCTAACTGCGTCGTAAATCGGAAACGGAATCGTCTCTTACAGATCGTCGTCTTGAAGTTCTCGTCGCGTCCGTGTCGGGCTCGTCGGAAGCGTTGAGGATGTCGTAGGTGCCGACGCCTCGCGTTGTCTCTTTTGTCGGCGGTGAGCTCGTCGGCTCGTCGGTGATGAGCTCGTCAGCTCGTCAGCGATGGCGCTCGGCGTTGCTTAGGCCCACCTGGATAGGCCTAGCGTCGGGATGCGTCGCAATCTCTTCGTGAGTGCCGACGTGGCGTCCCGTGGTGAATCGAACGTGCCGGTCTGCCGCAGAAGGGGGATCCTCTCTGGGGTGCCTGGTCCTGCCGTGAGAAGTTGCAGCCCGTCCAGGAGCCTCGCCCGAACTTGCCGAGGTCGACGGCCACACCTTGGACGGCCAGCGTCGCGGACTCAACCAGACCCCCAAGTCTCCCGTCGCCAGAGCGGAGCTGGCGATGCGACCTTCCTGACCCGGTGCCACGTTGAAACTCAACGGACAGCGCCGTTCATCTCTCGACTATGCCTCGGTTCGTGCGCCTCGCGCGCTCGCGCCGTTCCGAACACCAGGCATCGCGTGCTCCTCTTCTTTTTCGCGCCACCGTCGGCCTCTTACATGTGACAATGTGCACGAGCCATCGCGCACTGACGGAACAGGTCACGTTCTCGACCTCTTGCTCGGTAACGTACCTGATGTTTTGTACAATGTACGGGTGAAGCATAACTGCGAGTTGGCCTAGTTGGAACAGGTTCATTTTCTTAAATTTTTGTGCGCAAACAAACAGGGACGAAGAAAAGGAGACACAAGGACGAGCGCTTGTGTCTCCTTTTCTTCGTCCCTGTTTGTTTGCGCACAAAAATTTAAGAAAATGTACGGGTGTTGCCAGATTTGAGCGATCTCAACGTTGTTTTAGCAGATTTATCAGTTCTGTATGTGAAGGCTGCAAAAACACCTAGTCGAAAGATTTATGCCTACAGCGGGGCCAACTACGAGGCGATTAGCGCTGCTTTCGAGTCGTTCTTTCCAACCTTTGATGGACTCGCAGATGATCTAGATATCGAACAACTGTAGAATACTTTCAAACTGAAAATGTTTGAACTACGTGAAGCTTTTGTCCCATCACGATTTATATCAAGTAGGCGAACTCGAGACAAACCCTGGTTTAACGCGGAGTTACGTGCCCTTGTTCGACGACGGCAACGAACTTATGAAAGATACCAGGCGTCTCATTCGCCAGAGCATTTGGCCTTGCTGAAAGCAATAAAAATTGAACTTAGACAAAAGTCTGACATTGCTAATGACTTGTATTTTTTTTTAATCTAGGTGAAAGACTTGTCAGAGATACCAAAGAATTTTGGAGGTATGTGAAGCGTAATGACAAGGACAACAGATCAATACCTGCTTTTAAAAATGATGAAACAATTATTCACGATAATGAGTCTAAAGTTGAAATTTTCAGCCGTTATTTTTCATCTGTGTTTTTGCCGTCTAGCTCATCTACTATCTGTTTTGAATTACCTGTTGAAATAGACCGCATGCCGGAAGTCACCTTTTGTGTCGATGGTATCCGTAAATTATTAAAAGATGTGAACCAGGCTAAGGCATGCGGCCCTGATGACATTCCTGCCGCTATCATAAGGAATTGTGCGGACGCGTTATGCTTTTACTTCACCCGATTGTTCCAGAAGTCCCTCAGTGAAATAGACATGCCTGATGATTGGAAATTAGCCCGAGTCGTGCCCATACATAAGAGTGGTGTGCGGAACTCCGTTCAGAACTATAGGCCCGTTTCCTTAACTAGTATTACCTGCAAAATTATGGAGCACGTAATATACAGTTGCGTTATGGCCTATTTAACTAAGCATAATCTCCTAAGCCCCAGCCAACATGGTTTCAGGCGTGGTTTATCTTGCAATACACAGTTGGTAGAGTTTATACACGATTTAGCCTCGGCAATTGATAAGCAACAAGTTGTGGACTGGGTTTTCTTAGATTTCCGTAATGCATTTGATGTAGTCGCACACAGTCTCCTAATCTCAAAATTAAAAGCTTATAACTTGGATGGTCAAATAATAGCGTGGATTGCTGAATATTTGTCATTGCGGAAACAGGCTGTTGTTCTGAATGGTATATCTTCACAATATGCATCAGTTACGTCGGGAGTTCCCCAAGGCTTAGTGTTGGGGCCACTATTGTTTTTGTTGTACATTAATGATATTTCAATTGGTATACAGTCTTCATTCAGGATGTTTGCAGATGATTGTGTTGTTTACAGAGTCGTAGATTCCATTTCCGATTCACAAATCCTAGAAGTTGACTTAAATACTACAGCAGACTGGTGTGTGCATTGGGAAATGTCATTAAATATAAATAAGACTGTTCACGTCACCTTCACAAGAAAACGAGCTAATCATCCGTATAGGTATAGAATTCGTGATTTTATTCTAAACATAAGCAAGGAATTTAAATATCTAGGCGTCTTTTTTACTTCCGATTTACGATGGAACAAGCATGTTAACTATATTGTAAATAAGGCAGCATCAGTTTTGGGATTGTTGCGGCGCAATTTTAGTCATTTACCGAGTAACTTAAAAGCGCAGCTGTATTTCAGTCATGTACGTTCAATACTTGAATATGGATGTGTTTGTTGGGACCCACACACATCTGAGAGAAATGAGAATCTGACAAATGAGAAAAAACCCACAATAGGGCAGTTAGATTTGTTCTTGGTAACTATAGTCGGCAGCTTAGCATGACAGAAAGAAAACATAAACTTAAGTGGCAAGAGCTGAAGGATCGTAGAAGCCATATCAGATTAAAATTTTTCGACGATATTTATTATTCTAAAACAGGCATAAACCACGAACAATATATCCAGGCACCACACTACATATCTAAGCGACTGGACCACTGTTTGAAGGTCAGGGAATTTTCTTGTAGGGGTGACGTTTTCTGTTATTCTTTTTTTGTTAGAACTGTTCGAGATTGGAACAGTTTGCCATCGCGCATTGTATACATCACAGAAAATGATGCTTTATCCACGCATTGTAATTATTTGTTCATGTATTTAGTTAAGTCTGTAACCTCCCTGCTGTAATGCCCTAGGGGGGAATGCAGGTAACGAATAAATAAAAAAAAAAGAACTGGTGAGGCTTACACAGTGTTGACTAACGGCCACGTCCTCTGCTACAGAGGTATTCCAGACAAGAGAGAATCCGGGGTAGGATTTCTAGTCCACAACAACATAGCGGGCAATATTGATGAATTCTACAGCATTAATGAGAGGGTAGCAGTCGTCGTAATCACGCTGAATAGAGGTACAAAATGAAGGTAGTACAAGCCTACGCCCCAACCTCTAGTCACGATGATGAAGAAATAGAATAGTTTTATGAAGATGTTGAATTAGCAATGAGAAAGGTGCAAACTCAGTCTACTGTAGCATGGGCGACTTCAATGCAAAAGTGGGGAAAAAGCAGGTTGGTGAGCAAGCAATTGGCAACTACGGCATTGATTCTTGGAATGGAAGAGGAGAGATGTTAGAAAAATTCGCGGAAAGGAATAGGCTCCGAATAATGAATACATTCTTTAGGAAGCGCACGAACAGGAAGTGGACCTGGAAAAGCCCTAATGGAGAAACAAGCAATGAAATAGATTTCATACTCTCTGCCAATCCAAGCATAGTGCAGGATGTAGAAGTGTTAGGTAAGGTTAAGTGCAGTGACCATAGGTTAGTGAGGTCCAGGATTTCTCTCAATTTGAAGAGAGAGAGAGTGAAATTAGTCAAGAGGAAACAGGCCAACCTAGAGGCAGTAAGGGTAAAAGCAGACCAATTCAGGCTGGCGCTTGCAAACAAATATGCAGCTTTAGAAAAGGAAGAGAATGACAACATAGAGGTAATGAATGAAACCGTAACTAGGTTGATCTCAGAAGCAGCAATTGAAGTGGGAGGTAAGGCACCAAGGCAACCAGTAGGTAAGCTCTCCCAAGAAACAAAGGACCTAATAAAGAAACGACAAAACATGAAAGTGTCCAACTCAAGATATCAGATAGAATTCGCTGAACTGTCAAAACTGATCAACAAGAAGAATGTAAGGGATATTCTAAATTATAATGTGGGAAAAATTGAGGAAGCCGTAAAATATGGACCCAGCATTAAATCAGTAAGAAGAAAGCTTGGCATAAGACAAAGTAAGATGTATGCACTGAAAGATAAGCATGGCAATATCATCAGCAATTTCGATGGCATAGTAAAAGCAGCGGAAGAATTTTATATGGACCTGTACAGTGACCAAAACAGCCAAGCTACTTTCATTAGAAATAGTCATGAAACGGATACAGAGGCCCTTCTATAACTAGCGATGAAGTTAGAAGGGCCCATAAAGACATGACCAGGGGAAATGCTGCTGGAGTAGATGGAATAACAGTATATTTAATCAAAGATGGAGGAGATATCATGCTTGAAAAGCTTGCGGCTCTTTATACGCAATGCCTCACGACTTCAAGTGTACCAGAGAGCTGGAAGAACGCCACATTATACTAATCCATAAGAAGGGAGACGTTAAAGAATTGAAGAATTGTAGACCCATTAGCTTGCTTTCAGTATTGTATAAAATTTTCACCAAGATAATTTCCAATAGAATCAGGGCAACACTTGACCTCAGTCAACCAAGAGAACAGGCTGGCTTCAGGAAGGGATATTCTACGATGGATCATATCCATGTCATCAATCAGGTAATCAAGAAATCTGCGGAGTACAATCAACCTCTCTATATGGCTTTCATAAATTATGAAAAGCCATTTGATTCAGTAGAGATACCAGCAGTCATAGAGGCATTGCGTAATCAAAGAGTACAGGAGGCATACGTGAATATCTTAGCAAATATCTACAAGGATTCCACAGCTACCTTGGTTCTCCATAAGAAAAGTAGAAAGTTATCTATCAAGAAAGGAGTCAGGCAAGGAGACACAATCTCTCCTATGCTATTCGCTGCATGGTTAGAAGAAGTATTCAAGCTCTTAGACTGGGAAGGCTTAGGAGTGAGGATCAACGGCGAATATCTAAGCAACCTTCGGTTTGCAGATGACATTGTCCTATTCAGCAACAATGGAGACGAATTATTTATTTATTTATTCACAGTACCTTACAGGCTCCTCATCGGAGCATAGTGTAAGGGGGGCGTTACATGGTTAATTATAACATAACATATATAGTGACAAATACAGACAAATTATATAGATATGTGCGGTAAATAGCAAAGTGACTGTGGAATTACAAGGCATCATAACACGCATCAAAATGAAAAATAGGAAGATGAGCTAAAAAGTGCTTATTAGAATCACAATTCTCATTCTCAATTGAGAATACAGATCGATTAAAACAAGTTATACAACGCTTAACATAAAATTAATTTTAACAAGGAAAAAGAAAAACAGGCGAGAACATGTCCGAAACAAGTAAATATGGTATTCGACAAGTATTTAACAGTTAGAACACAGGCATGAAATGTTGATGCAGACGGCTATGAAATGCTCGGCTATCTGTAATGGAGGCGATATCGTCAGGAAGATCGTTCCAAAGTGAAATGGCACGCGGCAACGCTGATGAGTTAAACGCTTGTGTTTTACCAAAGATGCGCTTGATGCTAACGTGATTAAGGAGCCGTCGAGACATGCACATTGGAATTTCCAAGGGTAAGACAGGTGGCCTGGTGTGGTTAATGTATTCATGAAGCAAGCATAAAAGGGAAACGGAACGACGAATTTGAAGAGGGTGCAGTGAATTCTCAAGTTTAATTTTCGGTATGCTAGACTTGCGGTCATAATTTCCAGAAATGAACCAGGCAGCCCGGTTTTGTACGCGTAATCTTGGTGGGGGGGGGGGGGGGGGCAGATCGATGACGCGATTTCCAACTGTGGGCGAATGAACGTTAGGTACGCCAACTTTCGAATGTTAGGCGGCGTTTTACGCAGGCTGCGTCGAGTGTAGCCAAGTGTTTTGAATGCTTTAGCGCAGATAGCAGTAATGTGGGGGGACCATGATAGGTTTTGATTCAGGTGTATTCCTAGATACTTGTATGACTGAACACGATTTATGGCTGAGTTGTTAATATAGTAGGAAAAATCTGAGTTGGATTTTTTGTGACTGAAAGAAACCAGTTTGCATTTGCCCGAGTTTAGAACCATTTGCCATTTACTACACCACGTACTTAACAGGTTAATTTCATTTTGCAGAATAACGTGATCTTCGGGAGAACTTATTTTTCTGTAAACAATACAATCATCAGCGAATAGTCTTATACTTGAAGAAATGTTATTGGGCAGATAATTTATGTAAATTAGGAAAAGTAGAGGGCCCAGGACACTTCCCTGAGGGACTCCAGAAGTAACATCAGCCAGAGAAGAAGCACGATTATTAATAACTGTCAATTTCTGACGAAATGATAAAGAATTTAAGCTCCAAGATAACCTAGCAGAGTCCACTCCAAAGGAATTTAATTTTGAGAACAGCCTGCAATGAGCAACACGGTCAAAAGCTTTGGAAAAGTCAAGGAAAATGCTGTCTGTTTGTAAGTTATTGTCCATGTTAAAGTGTAAGTCGGTTGTAAACTCAAGCAATTGCGTATCACAGGAAAGATTTTTTCGAAAGCCATGTTTATTAATGAAAAAGAAATCATTAGACTCCAGGTGGCTGTAGACGTGGGATGCGATTATATGTTCCAACAACTTACATGAAATACATGTCAAGGAAATAGGGCGCTAGTTATCTGGTACTTTTTTTGCTTCCTGCTTTCAATACTGGAATTAGCTTAGCCACCTTCCAGTCTTTAGGTGATTGACCGGTCGACAATGATTGCCTAAATATGTAGCACAGAATTCCACTAGATAAGGGTAGGGTATTTTTTAATATTTTACCATTCAGATTATCTATACCGGCTGACGTAGATAGTTTGAGGTTATTTATAAGGCATGCAATGCCTTCAGCAGAGACCGTTATGGGTTCCATATATGGATAATCTAGTTCCGGAGCCAAGGGCACGTTGAGACAATCCTCCTTCGTGAATCCTGATGAAAAAGATTTGTTCAACTCAGATGAGCACTGCTCGTCCTTTAAAGGAATGTTCTTATCGTCGAAGAGACAAATTTCCTGCGGTGAACTATCAGGCGATATGGTTTCCCAGAACTTTCTTGGGTTTGAGTGTAAAAGGGAGGGAAGGTCACACGAGTAGTACTTGGCTTTAGCTGCACATATAGCTGAAGAATATTCGTTCAGGCATGCCTTGTATTTGCCCCAGGAAGACTGGCTGGGTGAACGCTTGGCAGCTGCATAAAACCGTTTCTTTTTGTTTCGTAGTCTGCGCAGTGAGGAGTTGAACCAAGGATTTTTGTTATCATGTTAACAACAAATGATTGAGAACCTTAATCGAGAAAGTGTAAGAATTTGGTTGAAGATGAATATGCAGAAGACAAAGATAATGTTCAATAGCCCTGGCAAGGGAACAAGAATTCAGGATCGCCAGTCAGCCTCTAGAGTCTGTAAAGGAGTACGTTTATCTAGGTCAATTACTCACAGGGGACCCTGATCATGAGAAAGAAATTTACAGAAGAATAAAATTGGGTTGGAGTGCATACGGCAGGCATTCCCAAATCCTGACTGGGAGCTTACCACTGCCGTTGAAAAGAAAAGTGTACAATCATTGCAGTCTACCGGTGCTAACATATGGGGCAGAAACGTGGAGGTTAACAAAGAAGCTCGAGAACAAGTTAAGGACCACACAAAGAGCAATGGAACGAAAAATGTTAGGACTAACGTTAAGAGACAGGAAAAGAGCGGTGTGGATCAGAGAACAAGCGGTGATAGCCGATATTCTAGTTGACATTAAGCGGAAGAAATGGAGCTGGGCAGGCCTTGTAATGCGTAGGATGGATAACCGATGGACCATTAGGGTTACAGAATGGATACCAAGAGAAGGGACGCGCAGTCGAGGTCGGCAGAAAACCAGATGGGGTGATGAAGTTAGGAAATTTGCAGGCGCAAGTTGGAATACGCTAGCGCAAGAAAGGGGTAATTGGAGATCGTAGGGAGAGGCCTTCGTCCTGCAGTAGACATAAAATATAGGCTGATGATGACGATGGTGATTGACACGTGTACTTGTTTATCTTTCACTGGTGACCGCTTTTCACTGGCCTACACATGTTAAACGTTATCACTCGGCGCAGGACGCGCCTGCATTTATTGGAAGTTTCTCGAACGTTATCGATGCTTCTATCCGTTGTCTGTTGTCACCGACGCTGATGTAATTTGATTGTATGAGCAACGCGAATTGTCTAGTACCTTCTGGAAGACACGCGGGCAGCAGGGGTTACTCTGGAACCTTCGATGACTCATGTATAAAAACCGACGCGTTTCTCCGATGATCAGATTTCAACGATCGCCGACTGTGTTCGCCGCTTACGTTGTTCTTCTAGTAGCTTGCCTTATGTAGGCGCGGGTTCGCCTAATAAAGAATCAGTTTCTACATACACAGTTTTACGACTGTTTTCTTCACCATCACTACTACGTTACAGTATTCGCTTCGGTCTCAAGATCACTATTCGCACACCCCTACGCATACGCAAAGGTAAAAACGAAACCACTTGTGTGGTATTAGGTAGCCTGAATTGAAACGGTGAATACTGTGTGGCTAGATGTTAAGCTCGAGAAACCAGAGCAATCTGCATTGCTTCAACATGTAATTATCATAACATGTTTCTATAAATGATTTACACTGGGGATCACCGAAGCTAAATGTGAAGTCTGGTTCAAATATCTGTTCTTGCTTTGTGACGATTGTTGCCCTAAAACCAGTTCGTACTTTGTTAATAGTACGCCGATTTCTGCTGCTGCTGCAGCAGACAGTCCCATATTTGAAGTCGCTAGAAACGTCGCGACGGTAAAGCCGGCGGCAAAGTTGACAGTGTAAATTTAGGTTCGTCCACATACAAAAACTGCCATCGCTCATGTGGAAGGCCTTTGTCTAACTAATTTTATTTTGTTTTATTGCAGCAGCAATTATATGGACACTCCAAGAGCCAAAAGAATTTCTTGGGCAAGTTGGTGCTGATATTTCTTAGGTGAACTTGTCTGTGGCGCGAAATGCATTTTGTGAAAAGGGGACAGAAGAGAAGAGACAGTGAAGCGCCAAACTACCAACTGTTTAATGACAGCGTCAGAGCATACAGAAAGAAGGTAACTTCCGCGCGTGCGCAGATAGCCAAGGTATGACACGGAACTACATGTTCATGATAACATTTTTTCAAGAAAGCACATTTCTGCAGAATACAATGTGATGTGTCACTAACACAATCAGACCCTTTCTTTTTAATAAAGAAAGCTTCCAACAACAACCTCGAAGTTTTGTCGCCACTTTGGCCCAGAATCGACACTTGCTTAAAGCGTGGCTCACACTGACAGGCCTTCCAGTGCGCAGGAAGATGCGCATTGTCACACTTACCAATACTATTAGCATGCTTCCTTTGTTTAGCACCGCACCTTTGTTTTTCTTGCATGGCATTTTCTTGCAGAAAAAGGGCATTTGCATTGGTTCACGTGTAGCACCCATCTTATGTGACATCTTTTTATCTTACTTTGACCACGCACTACAATGTGTTTTTACTTCATCTCATCCCAATGTTCTTAAAGTTTTTATGTACGTGGACAATTATTAGTTGTTATTGACAATACGTGCCCTTTGCCATGCCATGATATGGTTGAGCAGATTTTAGAAGTTTTTAGAGTAAATGCAAAAGGACTTACATTTACTAATGAGCTTCCGAAGCACAGTACGTTGCAGTTTTTAGACCTTAACCTAACATTTCTGAGTGATCACGTTTGCTGTGCGTACATCCCTCGAAGCAAAAAAGAATTGTTGCAGTACGACTCGGCGCACTCTAAGACTGTGAAGTGTGGAATCGCCTTACTTTGCGTAGAATCGGCTCTGCGCAAGTCATGTGTACATATGATGCAGGCGAGTTTTCGCAATCAGCTTGAGAGACTGTTAAGGGCTGGCTACCCTCAGTCTGTCTTAAATTCTGTGATTGAGTCCCTGCTGCAAAAGTTGAAAGCCTCCACTGCCAATGTGAAGGCGCACTCGAAGGAAAGGGAGCGTGTTAAGCCAGAGGTAGTCGTATATGTTCACCGTTTGAGCCATAACCTCAAGAAGGTGGCTACCAGATATGGCATTCGCGTTGTTTTTTCAGCTCCCAACAAGTTGGCTCAATTATGCCCTCGTATCACACGCGATGGGCCGCGGGGCTGCCAGAAGCCGCACACCAACCCTGTCAGAAGCTGTATTGAAGGGGTGGTCTATGAAATACCCCTAGACTGCGGTAGGTCCTACATTGGACAAACGGGGCGTTGCATTAATTACAGACTGAGGGAGCATGCTAATAGTATTGGTACGTGTGACAATGCGCATCTTCCTGCTCACTGTAAGGCCTGTCATTGTGAGCCACGCTTTAAGCAAGTGTCGATTCTGGGCAAAAGTGGCGACAAAACTTCGAGGGAGTTGTTGGAAGCTTTCTTTATTAAAAAGAAAGGGTCTGATTGTGTTAGTGACACATCACATTGTATTCTGCAGAAATGTGCTTTCTTGAAAAAATGTTATCATGACCATGTAGTTCCGTGTCATACCTTGGCTCTCTGCGCACGCGCGGAAGTTAGTTAGTTAGTGATAGATTTTTATGGCGCAAGGGCAACTGTGGCCAAAGAGCGCCAAACACAAGGTTGATCGTCGACTCAGGTTAGTGGGCAGTAAAAGAGAAGGATAAGAAACATTAGTGTATAGGGCCTAAAATAATTGAGTAATGGTTACATTTAATGATTATGGGCAAAGCGTACGACATTTACAAGGTCACGCAGCCTCAGCAACAGTCCTTGTCAGGACAAGGAGTGCGGAGCGCCTGACATGTGAGATAAAAAATCTCAGCCATTTCCTCAGGAATGAGACAAGGCTGAGTTCAATGGAAATATGAAATCGCACGTAGTAAGCCTACACTCGCTAAAAACTTAAAAACTCTTTTTAATGAAAACATTTGGTAGTCGCCGAGAAAGAAGGACGGGTGCGGAGGTATTTGGTTTCTGTACAGTTCTGGGAAGTGACGTCTCCTATCTGGTTCTAGCCTCTTGCACATGATTAGAACATGAATGACGGACAGTCGACCACCACATTTTGGACAGTGCGGTGCTGGAGAACTGTTTAGCAGATGTGAATGTGTTTCATGTGTGTGTCCTACTCTAAGCCTGCATAGTGCAGCCTCTTTATGTCTGTCGCGTTTCTCGGTAGCATATCTTCCTATTAATGGCTTCATTGTGTGCAGTTTGTTTTCAATTGCTCCATCCCATTCTTCTTGCCATTGCCTACGGATTCTGTTTCTAATCTGTGGCCTGAGGTCCTCGTAGGGTATATTATCTATGTCAATAGAATTACGGAGAGCAGCTGACTGCGCAAGTCTGTCAGCTACCTCATTTCCAGCTATGTTGCAGTGCCCCGGCACCCAGCACAGTGTGATTTTAAGTTTAGATTTGTGAGCCGACGTGATACATTTTAGAAGGAAATTAGTTATTGGATTTTTATGCTTTTTACCGGATGACAACGCAGTCACTGCACTGAGGGAGTCTGTATATATGATGGAGGCTGGTTGTTTATTCTGTAGGATGTGCTTTACGGCTAGGAGGATGCCACAGCATTCTGCAGTAAATATGCTTGTATGTTCATTCATTGTTTTCGATTCGGAGAATTGAGGGCCATATGCCGCACATGCGACAGCTGAAGATTTAGAGGCGTCAGTGTAATACTCTGCACACCTGTATTTTGCCTGCAAGTACATAAAGTGCTGATTTATTGCGAGCGGATGCCCATGTTTGCCCACCTCAAAAAATGACATATCACAGTGAACAGCGTGTATTTCTCAGGGCGCAATGGCGTCTTTGTGGGACACCACCTGGAGGTTGGAGGCCGGTATCTGCAGGCTTTCAATGTGTGACGCGACTCTAACGGGATATGGTGGCGTTGCTGATGGTCGTCTCAAGAACAACTGGGTGTTGCTTGTGTCCCGCAAGAGTTCACCAGATGGATGCTCTGCATGAGAGAGCACCTTAGTGGCATACACTATGCTTGTGCACTGCCTTCGTCGTTCCAGTGACCATCTGTTCGCCTCAACATACAGGCTGGCTATTGGGCTAGTTCTGAAAGCACCAGTGGCCAGACGGAGCCCAAGGTGGTACACGGGGTCAAGCATCTTTAGCGCATACTTTGATGCTGATTCGTACACTACCGAGCCATAGTCAATACGTGATAGGACAACGCTATTCAGAAGGTTCAGTAGACAGTCACGGTCTGTACCCCATGACTGATGGGAAAGGATCTTTAGTAAGTTCAATGCTTTCAAGCATTTCAATCGCAACTGCTTGATATGTGGAACAAAGGTGAGCTTTTTATCTACCACAACGCCTAGGAATTTGTGATCTTGTTTAACGGCTATGGTCTGCCCGTTCAGTGTGATGTTGGGGTCTGGCCGAATGCCACGCTGCTGAGAAAAAGGTAAACAGACGGTTTTGCCACAGTTGAATTTAAACCCATTTTCATCTGCCCAGCTTGAGAGTTTATTTAGCCCCAACTGAATTTGCCGTTCACAGATGGCCAAGTTGCAGGATTTGAAACTGATCTGGACATCGTCAACGTAAACAGAGTAAGAGATAATTTTGGGCAACACACTGCTTAGAGAGTTCATTTTAACTATCAAAAGCGTGCAGCTGAGAACGCCACCTTGGGGAACGCCATTCTCCTGTATGAACCGCTTCGATAGAGCATTTCCAAGACGAACCACGAAGGTGCGTTCGGAGAGGTAGCTTTCCATAGTATTGAGCATGTTTCCCGAGACTACAAGAGAATGCAGATCACGGAGAATGCCATAACGCCAGGTCGTGTCATAAGCTTTTTCCAGGTCAAAGAATACAGAAAGACAACGTTGTTTGTGGATAAAGGCATCCCTGACATAAGATTCAAATGCTACAAGCTGGTCAGTTGTCGACCGACCAGAGCTGAATCCAGCTTGACGTTGGTCAAGAAGGCCATTATATTCAAGGAAATAAACGAGGCGGCGGTTTATCATTTTTTCAAACACCTTGCACGAGCAACTAGTCAAGGCAATGGGCCTGTAACTTGCTGCAAGCGTGGCTTCCTTTCCTTGTTTGAGGATTGGTATGATAACAGCCTCTTTCCAGGCTTCGGGTAGGCGCCCAAAGGATCATATCTTGTTAAACAGAAAGAGGATGCTTATAAGGGTGTATTCATGTATGTGCTTGAGCATGCCATAAGTAATCCTGTCTGGGCCTGCTGCTGAGTTGCCACATGTTCCTAGAGCCGCCTTCAATTCCTCCATAGTGAAAGGGCTATTGTACCCTCCTGTGGATGACCTTTTATCACGGATAGGTTTCCGCTCCTCCGCTAGCTTGTGTTGCATGAAGGAGTCTGTATAATGTGCTGAGCTGAAAATATATTCAAAATGTTGACCTATTGCATCTGCTTGGTGTTCCAGTGTATCACCAGCAGTGCTGACCAGAGGCCCTTGAAGTGCTCTAAGTCTGTTGTACACTTTATGTTTATCTGTGTAGGAGTTTACAGATGAGAGGAATGACTGCCAGCTTTCCCGTTTGGATGCACGTCGGATACGCCTGCCATTTGCTTTAGCACGCTTGAAGTCTATTAAATTGTTAACTGTAGGATACCTGCGGAATTTCGACCATGCTTTGTTTTGGTTCTCACGGGCATTCTTGCACTCCGCATTCCACCATGGCCTACGTTTGTTTTGTGTCTTATTTGATGTCTGTGGGATTGACTTCTGTGCGGCTTCTATAATATGCAGAGTGATCATGGATTGTAATTCGTCTATACCTAGGTCTACGATTGGAGAACTGGGCAGTTTTGAGAGTTCTCGGAACTTCTTCCAATCAGCAGCCTGTTCTTTAAATTTCCTATGATTATTTACAGCCATATTTATGTTTCCTGTGTGTTTTAAGCAAACAGGAAAATGGTCGCTTCCATACAGATTATCGATAACAGCCCACTTAGTGGTTGCCAAGAGCACCGGAGAGCCAATAGCAAGGTCTATTGCTGTGTATGAGTTGTGTGCTAAATTAAAATATGTTGGGTCTTTTTTATTAAATATACAGGAACCGGAGGACAATAGAAATTTTTCTATTAGTGCACCTCGCGAATCAACTGTTGAACATCCCCATAGTGGGTGGTGTGCATTGAAATCTCCAACCAACACGAATGGATCCGGGAGCTGGTCAATAAGTTTTTCAAGTTCTTGGATGGATAGGTGATGGTCCGGAGGAATATATAGGGAGCATACAGTTATTATTCTACCAAACGTTTGAGCCCGTATTGCCACTGCCTCTAAATCGGTAACTAGTGTGATACTCTGACAGGGAATTGTGTTCTGCACAACAATAGCGACGCCACCAAATGAGTGGGCAGTGCCTCGCCTGTCTTTCCGGTATACTGCATATTCTTTGAGAAAGGTTGTGCGTGTTGGGTTTAAGTGTGTTTCCTGTAGGCAAAGTATGTTTGGTTGGTATTGTGCAAGTATTTCATATATGTCATCCAGATTCCTGAGTAGCCCTCGGCAGTTCCAGTGTGTAATGCTCTCAGCAGCCATTTTTGCGAGTGATAAGGGGACGGGTTATTCAAGTGTCACCGCCTTTGTTAGGCGGCTTGACTGGCGGATGTTTTTTCTGTTTGAGGCGGTATAGAAAACTCCGCCTCTCTTTAGGGGACTCTCTCAGCGTCGGAGACACCGAGGATCCCGGGGTCACTTCCATTGCTTCCGGCGGAGTCTCGGAAGCAGATGAGGGTTTGTCAAGAAGGGTAGACTCCCTCTCAGTTGTCTGTGTTGTTCCAGAGGAGTGTGAGAAGTTGACCTCTGGAACTTGGAAGGTTGGTGCAGCCGATGGCTGCTTGCTGGGGGCCGAGAAAGGCGCGCATCAGCAAAGCTCTACTGCGTGCCCACCGTAACTAGACGCCGCCCAGCGCCCCGGCGCGCTGCGTCAACGTAGGATCTTGCGGAGAGAAGCGAGAGCTTCTTCCGGGCTTCAGGGAATGTTATGTTTTCGGTTACCTTGATTTGAATTATTTTTTTCTCATTTTGGAACATTTCAAAGGTTCGCGAGTACGCAGCGTGCGGCCCATGACAGCTGGGACATTCTGTTTGAGTGGCACTGCAACTTTCGGTTGTATGCTCGTGAGCACCACACTTTGCACAGGTGAGTTTTCCGCGACATGTGTTAGATTCGTGTCTGTACTTTTGGCACTTGAAGCATCTTCTCGGGTTTGGGACATAGGGGAGGACTTTGCAGTGAATGAACTCTGCTTTCACAGCGTCTGGTAGACGGGAACGATTAAACGTCAAGACGATATGAGGTGTCACTACATCTTCACCGTTTCGTCTTATGGTGATGCGGCGTAGGGCGATGATACCTTGATCTCTGAAGCCATCGAGGAGGTCAGAGTCTGTTTCGCGGATCAGATCACGTTCTGATATGACGCCTTGAACTGTGTTTAGACTGCGATGGGGGGTAACGGACACCTGTAAGTGGGCGAACTGTTTTTGCTTGAGGAGGATGTCGGAGTGATCTTTCTTTGACACTTCAATCAGAAGATCACCGGATGACAGTTTCTTTGCTTCATAGTTTTTGCCTATCAGCTTCTCAAGGGTCCTAGCGATAACAAAAACGGACATTGCAGCAACGGAGGCATTGTTTACAAGAGAGTGTAGAATCAGGAAGCGTCTGAAGTGATCACATTGAGTTCGAGTTTTGTCTAACATGTCTTCGGTGCGGCCCCTTTTCAGGGACCGATCAGGTTTTTTGGAAGAAAAAGTACTCATGCGATATGGATATGCCGACGGTTCCTAGAATGTCACCTGTGTTTCACCGTCTTATTCACAGGAAGGTCCCGGGGCTCGCCGCCTGGTACACAGACGAAGAGCCCATCGGCCGGAGCTTGACCATGGCCCCGACCGCCACCGTTCATGGCTTCTACCCTTCACCTCAAAACCTTTCGCCACGGTGCGGATGACAGCTTCGGTATGGGGGCTAAGGGTCCGTGGTGGCGCCAAGCACCATCACCTTGATACTCAAGGTGCCATTGCCATTGCGGGCACGCGCGGAAATTAACTTTCTTTCTGTATGCTCTGACGCTGTCATTAAACAGTTGGTAGTTCGGCGCTTCACTGTCTCTTCTCTTCTGTCCCCTTTCCACAAAATGCATTTTGCGCCACAGACAAGTTTACTCCAACAGCATTTTGTGCCGTCGGCGTCGTCGTCGCCGTCGCCGTGTGGTTCCGTATAAAGTCCAACGGCGACAGAATCGTCGCCGCGCGCCGTACGCTGTGTGTGCGAGTGAAAGCGTACGAGGGTGAGCCGTGAATGGCGGCTCAATGTAGCGCACGCGAGGGAAGAAGGCAGGTAGGAACCACGCGGTCCTTCCTGCTCGAGGCACAGGGGCAAGGCGACAGAGAGGGAGAGCGAATGCATTCCACTCCGTCGGCTGCTGCTCACATCACGGCCGCGCGGGCTGTGATGTGAGCCCGCGCTCAGACGTGAACGGCATATCGCGAGACATTTCGGTAAAGCGACTCGTCGGTCGCATTTGTTAGTGTGAACATCGTTCGTCTTGAATAGCTTTCTGGTCGCCAGTCGCAATCGGTTGCGGTAAGTCGTCTAGTCGCAAGTGTGAATGGACCTTAAGCTTCGCCTTTAAGAGCAGAACGCGATAGCGTTACCGGGACCAGTTCGCATCGTTCGCATACGGCAAGTAAGCTTCAGTCCCTGCAACAGTGAACGTGGGAAAGCCAGCTTACGAAGACCAAGCTTACGCCAATCCCCTTAAAGTCGGCTTCACTTTTAAACCGAAATGCATTGCTGGAAAGACGTTTTTCCAGGGGCAATATAAGTGGTCTTATATTGAAATGTGAAGGCCCTGGCACCTTTTTTATTATTTTATTGCGATAGCAATTATATGGACACTTCAACCGGATTTCTGCCGTCGGCGTCGGCGTCGCCGTCGCCGTGAGGTTCCGTATAGATAAAATCCGCGCCGCGCGCCGTATGCCCGAGCCGAAGCATGCGGGGCCGCGCGCCATCATGGAGAGCGAACGCACTCAATCTCCCACGCGCAAGCAAGGAAGCGGGAAGCCAGCGCCGGAGGGAGCGGGGGGGGGGGGGGGGGGGGCGCACTTCTACTCTGCCAACAACCGCGCTCGTCGCTCGCTCGCACCCTCGCTTATCTCCACACGGCTCTGACCTTTATGCGCCGTGCATTCGCCGCTCAGAGTCCGTTGAAGCGATAGACCGCACGTACCTTCGCCCGTTGCTGCGGCGTATGCGCTCGCTGCCAGCGTTTTGACAGTCGTTGTCTGCAGTCATTCAGTGTGATCTATTCATGTTTGTTTGTGCGCGCTCACACCACGCTTGCTCAATCAGTTAGTAATAGTCGGGCCACATTTTCCAACGCACGCTACACATGCAATGCTGCCTGGGTCGGCAGTGCAGCGCTACAGGTGTGTCCCTTCGCACGCGCTGCCCACGGGAAGCGCTTCTCATCAACACCACCGTTTCACACGCGCCTTCTCGTGGTTATCGAGTCTCTCTTCATGTCGGTCTACTTACGCCGCAGCACACCTGCTTACTCAATCAGCTCATGTTTACTATTCGTATTGCTACCAAAGACGCTCACCTTACTTCGTATGACATTGCTGTGTTGCTATCGCATTCATTGCTTCGCCCTTAGGGCGAAACTGTTACATTTTTTATTGTTTGTTTGCTATTGCCGCAACGCGCGCGCGTGTCCAAAACGAATTAGCAGGCGAAGTCCCAGGAGGAGGAGGAGGAAATAAACTTTATTCAGCGAAGTCACACTTTGACCTGCCTAGGATGCGAGCGCCATCTGGATATAATTTTCGCAAGTACCCGAACGCGCGGCTGTAGAACTGGTGGAAATGCTGGAGAAGGGGTTTGTGTTGGAGTTTCCTCGTAGCAGAATTAGGTTTTCTCGTACATTCAAATTACAGTCCGACGCCAATTGGTAAACAATTCGACGGCGAATCAGTCGCCTAATGGTAGAGTCGTACTTTACCATTTTTCTGACAGATTTTACTGTGAGAAATTTATTTTTCTTCACGAAAACCTTGCACCACGTGGAGAGCCGGCGCGGTCGGGGTGGTTGGGGATAATTTTCCCCGCCACTCGCTGACATCGCACGCCGACGCCGGTTGCCGTTGCCGGATTTTCTGCGACACGGGGCCCTTGACGCTGTCGCGTTAAAACTGCATTTCATTGCTAACACACACAGAAGGTGGAACTACGTGTAGTACATTGCCGTGTTGCTGCCGCGTATTTTTACGCAATGTCAGTGATTTCGAAACATCACCTCAAGGTTACTTTCGGTCGTCTGGGACGGCACGAAGGTCTTGAACAATTGAGTGTCAAATTCCTTGAAAGCGGTTGAAAAGAATGTGAGTAAACCACTTCTACACAAAGTTATACATGCACCATACTATATACCCAGAATGAATATTTTGCGTAATTTCAACAAAAACAATGTCGAAAGCAATGTGCAATGTATTGTACACAGGGTCTTAGGAGGATATACATGCCTGACTTTGATGAAAATAGGTTGTTGCAGATCCAGCTGTGCTGCTATTGGTGCTCCATTCACGCCAGGCGTAAATCAGTAACATGAACAGAAAGAGGAACAATTCATTAAAACATACACAAGGAAAAAAATTACAGCAGCACCGTCGCTTCACAAACATAGCAGCTGGCCGTCATCTCAGGCAATTGTCGCTAATCTGCCTGGGCTCCGAGGTGCGCAAGCCGTTTATATACAGGGTGTCCCACGCAACCTGAGCCAAAATGTGTAAATTTGCGAGTGCCACGAAGGTGAAAGAGCGAAAGAAATGTTATTTACCGTCGCTTGGAGAAAGTCAGATTACTTTTTATTATGCTTAAATGTATTGTTGCGGGGAGATTTACAGAAAAAGGGGGTTTATTTACACTATGTGCAAGGCGACTTAAAGTTGGTCCGTAACAACAAAAATGGGGAACCACAGTTCAACCTCTTCCTCGTCTCGCCAGCTCTATGTTTCAGCGTCTTCTTTGTCCGCCGGACAACTGGCTCATAACACTACCGTCCGGCGGCGCAAGCACCGACTCGGTGCAGGTGAATGAAGGCTACCTGAAAAAAAAAAAAAAAAAAACTAGCACACAAGGTATTAAGGGTTGTGCGGGGCACGATAGGGCTTGAGACGGACAACGTGTACAATGTCTTTGCGGGGAGGAGCAGAGGATGACGAGGTCAGTAGTGGAGCGATTTCATAAGCGACATCAGTCACTTGGCGGCACACGCGATATGGACCGGTGTACTGGAAGAGCAGTTTTTCGGATAAGCCAACGCATCGTGCTGGGGACCAGAGGAGAACGAACGATCCATGGACAAAGTGGGTGGTCCTGTGGTGGCTGTTGTAGCGAGACTGCTGGTGGATTTGGGACTCAGAAAATCGAGTGCGAGCAACTTGACGTGCATGGTCGCACGAGCAATAGTCTCTCGAGCATATTCTGTGGGTGGGCACCCAGAAGAAGGCACCAGGGTGTCCATGGGAAATGTTTTCCTTATAAAAGGAAAAACAGCGAATAACCAGCGGTCTCGTGGCTGGAAGTGTTGTACGTGAGTGTCACAAATGGTAGTGCAACGTCCCAGTCGTGGTGGTCGGCAGACACATACATCCCGGTATGTGTTGAAACATGTCGGTAAGGGTGCGGTTCAGCCGTTCTGTCCAGCCATTCGTCTGTGGATGGTAGGCTGTAGTCAGTTTATGTTGCGTCGCGCAGGTTCTTAGAATGTCATCGATCACCCTGGATAGCAACTCTCTACCACGGTCAATGAGCATTTGCCGAGGACCTCCGTGCTGGAGTAGACGTTATGCAGCAATAAGTCTGCAACATCGGTAGCACAGCTAGTGGGAAGTGCACGCGTAATGGCAAACTACGTCGCATAATCTGTGGCAACGGCGACCCACTTGTTTCCAGAGGTGGATAGGGAGAAAGGGCCAAGTAAATCGACGCCGACGCGGTGAAAACGCTCGTAAGGAATGTCCAGAGGCTGAAGATGGCCTTCAGGCAGCAGAGTCAACTTTTTTCGGAGCTGACAAAGGTCGCATGAGCGCACGTAAACGCGCACTGAGCAGGACGTCCCAGGCCAATAGAAACGGCGGCGTGCGCGGTCGTATGTGCGTGACACGTCAAGATCTCCAGCCGTTGGTGCGTCGTGAAGCTGCGCCAGGACAGTGGAACCGTGAGGTGAGCCGGGATGACTAACAACAGGTCAGGACCGTCAGGGAGTAAACTGCGACGATATAACGTGACGTTTTGGAGTACAAAGAGGCGGAGGGAAGAATCAGTAGCGTGGGAGTGCAAGTTTTCGATTATCTTGCGTAGAGACGCATCAAGGCGTTGTTCGGCAGCGATGTTGAAGAGTTGGGAGATGGAAAGAACACACGGGCTGGAGTCGCTCAGGGCAGCGTCCGGGGGATCTACTGGGTATCTGGAGAGGCAGTCGGCATCCTGGTGCAAGCGGCCAGACTTGTAAACGACGGTATACGAGTATTCTTGAAGTCGCAGTGCCCAACGACCAAGGTGACCAGTGGGATATTTGAGAGAAGACAGCCAGCATAGAGCATGGTGGTCAGTAATGACGGGGAAGGGTTGGCCTAGAGGTAAGGGCGAAACTTGGCGATGGCCCAAACTAGAGCGAGACACTCTCACTCTGTGATCGAATAGTTTTGCTCAGCCGAGGACAGAAGGCGATCGGCATAAGCAATAACGCAGTCCTGACCATGCTCGATTCGCATGGCCGGACTGACCATGCAGTCCAGCAATGCGCCGATTCCATAGCCACTGGCGTCGGTACGGATTTCTGTGAGCGCAGATTCGTCGAAGTGAGCCAACACTGGTGGTGATGTCAGTATTCCAATCAGCTGTGAGAAGGCGGACGCTTGTGCAGGACCCGACGAAAAAGTCGCGTCTCTCTTAAGAAGACAGGCAAGGGGCTGTGCTGGGTCTTCAAAATCTTTCACAAACCGCCAAAAATAAGAACACAGGCCAAAAAAGGAACGGACGTCCTGAGTGGAGCGAGGTGTCGTAAAGTTGGCAGCGGCGCTAACTTTGGCAGGGTCAAGCCGTATACCTGTAGCATCGACAAGATGGCCAAGTACAGTGATCTCACGGCTACCGAAGCGGCATTTGGCAGAGTTAAGTTGAAGACCTGCATTGCGAAGGATGCGCAGAATAGCCGAGAATCTACTTAGATGACTGGAGAACATAGGCGAGAAACTGGCGAAGTCATCGATATAGCACAGGCAAGTAGACCACTTGAAACCACGAAGAAGGGAGTCCATCATTCTGTCTAATGTTGCTGGGGCATTGCACAAGCCAAATGGCATAACTTTGAACTGGTAGAGCCCATCGGGTGTTATAAAGGCGGTCTTCTCCCTGTATTTTTCGTCAACGGCGATTTGCCAATAGCCGGACTGAAGGTCTATAGAAGAAAAGTACTGTGCGCCATGCAAAGATTCGAGGGCGTCGCCAATTCGCGGCACAGGGTACACGTCCTTTTTAGTAATCTTGCTTAGATGGCGATAGTCGACGCAGAACCGCCAGGTGTTGTCTTTTTTTTTTCTGCCAAGCACCACAGGGGACGCCCAAGGACTCGTAGAAGGTTAGATGATGTCCTTTGTAAGTATTTTCTCGACTTCTGTTTGAATTACGCGCCGTTCAGTCGCAGACACTCCGTAAGGACGCCTATGGATGGGACTGGCGTTGCCGGTGTCAATGCGATGAGTCACAACTTTTTCTGGCTGAGATAGGGCGAAGCAAAATCGAAAACGTCCCTGTAAGCGGCTAGCAAGCGACGAAGGTCGTCAGACTGAACAGCCGAAAGGTCGGGGGTGATCATGGCGTGAAAATGTGCATCAAATGAAGTACTAGTGTCAGGGCTTCCAGAACACAGGGGCGCATCGATAGTAAGGGCCACAGGGTCGTGTGCGTCTAAAGGCGCTATTTTTTCCAGCGTGATACCTTCGGGAAGAAACTGTGAAGAAACATCGGGAAGAAACGTTAATGTATCTTGGGGAGCCGAAACGTTAATGTATTTTTAACACATTAATACATGTTTTTAATACATTAATACATGTATTAATGTATTATTGTTAAACCTTTTTGGTCGGTGTCTCGATCTCCTTCTTTTAAGTATGCATCATCTCGACCAGATGGCCGGCTTCGGTCATACTCACGACTTCATCAATAGTTATGATTAAAGAATTAACTTCTGAAACATTACACGCAGAACAATATTGTCAATCCGATCATTGCAGGCCATCATGAAAAAAATCACCGCCCAAGCACTCCGTACAGATGATTAACCAGCCAAGTTGAAACGTGCGGCGCCGGTGTTACTTG
Source organism: Dermacentor silvarum (assembly GCF_013339745.2). Taxonomy (NCBI): domain Eukaryota; kingdom Metazoa; phylum Arthropoda; class Arachnida; order Ixodida; family Ixodidae; genus Dermacentor; species Dermacentor silvarum. The sequence goes on along the minus strand of NC_051164.1, from coordinate 2,231,107 downwards.
GTTAATCGCGACGGTACATTAAAGGGCCCCTAAACTACCTAGAGGGTGAAATTTAGTTGGGGTGTTGCAGCTGTGAACGAGTATACAACGAACACGTAGCCGCGAGAATGTTTCGAAATGGTGCCGTAATAGCGGAGTTATACGCGTTTGATGATCGAACCACGGCCCTCGCTCGTTTCGTTCTTTCCTTCGCTACTCTCCGTTAGTCGGCTGGTATCCTCCTCGCCCAGTGCTTCTGTCAAACGTCACGTTACATAAGTCATCGCCAACGCGCTTCTCAAAACACTGTCCACTTCCGGTTAAGGCACGTCCACGATATAGCGGCCACCATACAGACAGCGAACCGACCTTCAGTGCCGTAGAACGTCTGCCGCGCGAGAGGTGTCCAAAGTAGACGGCAGTTCGGCCGGCGCACCGCCTGCCGCACGATCGACGGGCCAATCGACGACCGCGACGTTGCGCGCTTCCGCCACTGGCGACGCAAACATCGGCTGCAGCCTCTGTTCCAAGCAAAATAATTTCCGCTATATAAAGTGATGCGTAATATGTACATTTTATGAAAAAATGGCGCAGTTTCGTCCGAAAGGCGAAGCACCAATTTGCGATAGCAAATTTGTAGTAGGCATAGTAGTTTTACCGGCTGCATAAACTTGGAAGCATTCGCTTACGAACTAATTAACAAGCGTGGTGTCAGCGCGCACAACCAAACATGAATAGATCACACTGAATGACCGCAGACAACGACTGTCAAAACGCTGGCAGCAAGCGCTGCCACCGCAGCGTGCAAAGGTTCGTGCGGTCTATCGCTTCAACGGAAACTGAGCGGCGAATGCATGGTGCGCACAAAGGTCAGAGCTGTGTGGGGATCGCTTTTAACAGACGGTGCGGGCGACCGCCACAGCTGGGCAAAGTACAAGCACGGTTGTTGGCAGAGTAAAAGCTGCCGCGCCCCCCCTCCCGCCCGGGCTGCCTTCCAGCTTGCTTTGGCGTGGGAGATTGAGTGGCCAGTTACCCTTGCGCCCGGTTGCAAGATAAGCATTTTGTGCCGCAGTACAGCGTCGCCCCGTCTCCCTCCCTCACATACACCCACGGCCTTTCGCGCGACGGTCGCGTTTGCTTTCCGCCGTACGTTCACTCTCCGTGATAGCGCGCGTCCCCCGTGCGCTTTCACTCGCGCATACGGCGCGCGGCGATGATGTTATCGCCCTTGGATTTTATACGGAAGCTCACGGCGACGAGGACAGCAGAAATCTGGTTGAAGTGTCCATATAATTACTATCGCAATAAAACGATATCTACTGTTAAACGTTAAACATGAACGAGAGCTCTGATACTTGTCGAGCTCAGCTGCAGTGCACACCTACCGACGGCAGACGACCAGCTCGGCTGTGCTCGCATCGCAGCCGACGGCGCCGCTAATATCAGCGTATTTTCTTGGTGTACAATTACTGCGAAAAGCGACCACAACAGTAAGGAAATATTGTGGCTTGGGAGCGTCAGCGATTCATTCCGAAGCGTCGTCCGCTTTAGCTTTGAAGTGAACTGGAGAAGGCCGAGCGACGATATCGGCGCCGTCGAGCGATCAGCAGCGGTCAGGCTGCCGTACAAATAGGTCCAGTTCTCATCCTCTCTACGGCAAGGAATCTCGCCGTTCGCGACCGAAACCGCCTTCGAACGGTGGCCCGCGAATGGCAAACGGCGTGCCGCGATTTACCGTGCCGGTAACGTGGACGGGCCTTAGCCGCAACTTCGCGCTTCTCGGCTACCCGCTGTTGCTGCCGTGCCGGCCCGTGCTCATGCGAAGCGTGCTGCTATGCACCCTGTGTTGCGCGCACGTCTAGTAATGCCAACAATGTCGCACTCTGTTCGCGTAGCTAATGAGACAGCTAAGCACGACTGTGTTGGAACGCGACCGATTTAGCACTTGCGTTGCGAGCTGTAATTACCTATTCGCGAGTGCGCACAAGCGAACAACACGACGAGGAAGAGCAGGGAGCGTACGAACCTGCTAGCAGACTAACCGGAAGTCGTAGGTTCTTGCTCGACCAATCGACATCGTCGCCCCCGTTTCCATCAACAGATGCACCCTGGTGACGTCTCGACAACCGCTGTGGATACCGGAAAGGCCCGGAGAGGAGCACGGCATTGTTTTTATATTTTGTGGCGCGCCCGCGGCGCATAGCGCTGTAGCATTTGGCATCGTTGATCGTGACGGCATTCTGAACTCGATGCGCATGTTTACTTAAAATCTTTTAAAAATCCCGGAGGTGGTTTAGGGCCCTTTAAAGTCTTTCTCAATTACTGGTTACGTCTTTGTATTTCTTAATGAGGTTGCACACACGTTCGGCTGCGACGGAGAAAACGACGTCAACGACGGTATGCCGCCGTTATCACCCATTGCCGCTTGCGACTCTTCAAAATTAAATTGCTTGAAAATAAATCTGTTCGTCACGTAAGACAATGAATGGCTCATACCCCTGTAAACGCTGCCTTCGCATTACGAAAGAAGAGAAGTGAAATTCTACGTTGGAATGATGAGCCAGCGCGCGGAAGAAGGTGACGACGCTCGAGCCAATGCTGATGAAGATAGTTTTCGGTGGACAGGCGACAGACGGATGAATCGGCTAGCCATACACAGCTTCGCTGTAAAATTTCCCATCTATCTTCCTGGTATTTCCATACGTGGTACATAAATGTTTTTTTCGCCAGCCTGAAAGAAGCCCGCAAAAGAACGCGAGAAGTGCGCATGCTCTTGCGGGCTTGCGGAAAGTCGCGTGGCTGGTCTCGCGGCGCTTTTCGTGTGCTTTTGTACGGTTGTTTCAGGCTGGGGAAAACATTTATGTAGGTATATATGTAGGTACTATGCGGGTTATTGGCGCTGTAGTGCTTTGAGCAACGTAGTATACATGGCAATGGGCAGCACGTATTAAGGCATGCAGGGATCACCAACTAGCCCAACTGTCTGCTCTAATTGCTTTATTTCTTCATCATATCCATCAGTACGCAATTTTTCATACGCTATGCAGCCGCTGCTTGTTTGTTCACGGTGCACACAAACTCAATGAAATCGACTTGCTGTTGTTTTTCATGCCAATCCAAAGCAAATGCTTCCAAAGCAAAATTTAGCTAGAATGGCACCGCTCTGCTATCTCAAACAATGAGCATCGAAAATAAGTGCCAACAGGGTACAGTGGAGCCTGAAAGAGGCCCCCGTGTTGAGTACCTTCAGTATACAGGTGAGAACCGTGGGTGTTTACGGGCCAAACGCAAAAGCAGCAGCCATTAATACTTCGGGCGCGGCCCGTCATTACCCATGACAAATGCCTCCCCGGACAAGGTTCGTCGCTGCAGGGGCGATTGGAAGGTGCCTTCCGCTTTTCTTCTGCGCGGCCGCACACGTGCGAACTCATCAGCTGGCAAATTATATATCACAGAAGGTTCGGCTGCTGCGCAGAAAGCAAGGAAACACTAGGCGTGTTTTCAAAATCGTTTATTATGATTTTTTTTTGTTGCTCATGGGTTTACCTTATAGAGCTGGTAAGGTACGTGGAGGTTTTGAAACATTAGTATCTGTTCTGTGATGAAAGCTCATGCCATTCATAGCTTCATTTGTCTCCTTTCAGGCAGCTCCCTTTGATAGCGCAGGTGAAAAAACAAACATTGATTAGTCGCTTCGAGCGAGTTGTAAACTTTGCCATTTGAAAATTTCGGATGTGGTTCATGACTGTGGAATGCAGCGCTATTGAGTTGGGCTTCCGAGCAAATGCTCATGGATGAATGGTGTCTCAAACAATTGTTTTGCTCGCAGCCAGGATACCACGGCTGGAAATTGATGTTACAAACAACGTGCGAGGGCTCGATCAGCGCATTGTATTGAAAAAAAACATTGAAGTCAAGGATCGGTGCTAAAAAAATGTGACTTTTCTACTGATGCAGTGCTCTCCCAGCCTTTCCTCGCAACATTACATGTGCCCTGAAAAAAGTCGCAGTTTTTCTCGAAAGGCGAAGCATCGATTAGGACAGTAATCGTTGCTTATCGCTGCAAGTTAGTAAGCGAATTACTAGAGAGCTAGACGAAGCAAGGATATTAATTTAATGAGCCGTATAAAGATGTAAATATTCGCTTACTTACTAAATGGACAAACACGGTGTCCCGCGTGCACAGACAAACATGAACACATCTTGCTCGATAACCGCGGAAACTCGCTGTGGAAGCGCAGCAGTGAGAAAGCGCACCAGCAGCAGCGGACTAAACGTCGAAAGCACAGCGCATACGAAGCTACAGGCACAAAAAAGAATTTTTGCGCAGCCCCAAAAGTTTGTATCTGTCGCTGGTGCCGAACTACCGGAGCATGTGAATAGGATATTGCAACTAGGCCCGAAATTTTGTCTGGAACCAGTGCTCTCACCTGCCGAGAAGCTCGCCCAAGCGAGGAACATCTCCCGCCAAGTACCGGAGGACGTTCGCCTGCGATGTACGCAGGAATGTGTCCAAGTCCTCAATTGCGCTCCAGGTAGGCCACGGAACTCTAGAGGCCTGAAGGCTCTTGTTGAACATTTAACTTCCTCCAACTTGTGCCTTCTAGAGTCCGACAAGGAGGGCTCGTTTGTGGTGATCCCGGAGCCTGTGTATTTAGATAAGGCTCATACCGCGCTGAAGAACTTCGTTCCGGCCTCCGTCATGTGCAGCAAGGTAAAATCCAGGGCCTTAGCGCTACTGGAGAACTTGAACCTCAGCAGGCTGCGTGCTAATGCCAAGAATGCCACAAATTCGGCACTTCAACTTTTTTTCTCAGTTAAAACACATAAACCTGGCCTCCCTTTTCGCTCAACTGTGTCGGAAAGGGGAAAATGGCAATATGTAGTTGCTGGGTTCCTTCAGGAACACCTCTTGAAGCTCCAGCTTGATGATCCATTCCTGGTGCCCAATTCCGCGGCAATTGTACAATTCTTGCGGGATAGCAACCCAGGAGGATGCAAAGCATTCAGCATTGATGTCGAAGATTTGTTTTATGCTATTCCCCAAGCCGAATCGATGATTGCTGTAAAAGAGTGTATTACAGAGAATAATGACGAGCAGAAGTTTATTTTGCATTGTGGTATTTCTGTGGAATCCTTTCGTTATGTGGATGATTACCTGGTTTTTGTTAATGGTGTACTGGAGGACCGCGTCCTTGAGGCTCAACAAGCGTTTACCAAATCAGGGCTGGGCCTCAACTTCACCGTTGAACTACCCCATGACAATGAACTACAGTTTTAGACATTCGCCTGCGTTTCGATGTGTCCCATACTTGCTGGTTTTTTCGACCTCGGTCTTTAAAAATGCCCCTAAGTTTTTCTTCGGCACACTCCAAAACCGTAAAAAATGGCATTGTTCTGTCTAGCATTAGTTCTGCTCTAAGAAAATCTTGCGCCCACGTGGTCACAGATAGCGTTGAACACCAAGTAACGAAATTGACTACTGCAGGGTACCCCAGCTATGTAATAGCAGAAGTGTGTGAAAAATTAATCAAGAAGATTAAGTGTGGTGTCACCGCTTCGCCTCAAGACAACGACCAGGAGCGCAGACGTTTTGCTGTGATCCCTTACCAGCATAAGGTGTCACACAATCTCAAGAACGTTGCGCAACGTTATGGTGTGAACATTGTGTTCTCCGCCCCTGAAAAAATGGCACGTTTGCGTGCACCTGTAATGAATAAAATAGACAGTTCATCTAGCAATAGCCATTTTGTTTGCCATATTGACCACAGGAAGCCAGAGTACGTCCCCTGCGTTTGGGCTGTAGTATATCAATTCCCTTTCACTTGTGGGCGTGTGTATATTGGACAAACGAGCCGCTGCATTAATATTCGTTTAAAGGAGCATTCCACGAAGTGCTTGTCTGATGGCTATTCTCACGTGGCGAAACACTGCAGGGACTGTGAAAAGGAGACAAACAAGGCGTGCCGACCGCTACTGAGAAGAACTAAGATCTTATATCGCCATAAGGATCGCATCACGCGGGAGATCTTCGAGGCGTATGGAATTAAGAAAACGTGTGGATGCATCAGTGATCCGTCGGTGGCGCTTGCAGATTGCGAAGTGCAATATCTAGGCGCGAGACTATGATTGAAGTGTACATGTGACCATGACTTGTTCATTTTGTTTTGTTATCCTCACTGTATATATGTCATCTTTCACACATTAAAAGCTAGTTGTGAGTCTGCGCACGTGTACTAATTTTGTCCTCCTTTGTCCCTGTTCATAGCGCAGTTAAAATCTTTCTAATATGAACACAACTAGTACTGGAGCCGACTCGTATCTCGGAGACTTCTGCCAATATTTTATATCTCATACTAACCAATCATCCTGAAAGCGTATCATCCCTTCGTGAGATTAGTGATCACAAAGTTATTCATGGTGTTTTCAGTTTCACTGCCCCACCAGGTGACATGCACAAGAAGACAATTTGTTTATAGACAAAGGTAACTATGAGGCTATGAATAATGAATTAAACGCATTTTTTCTACCTTTGCTTATGAATTTCATACCTATTTGCTTTATGATAACTGGCTGATGTTTAAAAACAAACTATGTGAGCTAAAGAATCAATTTTTTCCCAGGATAACCATTCGCTCCAATCAACAATAACCACGGTTTACGAGATCTATAAAACAACTAGAAAATAAAAAAAGCCCTTCTATCGTGCCGCTAAAATCAAGACGAGCTCAGTCACGTGGGACATGTATTACGCTGCTGAAAGTGCTTACTGGTAGGAATTAACGATGCGAAGCGAACGTTTTTTCACTATGACCTGCCAAAGATTTTAGTTACTAATCCCAAAAAATTCTGGCAGGTGATAAACCCTGAACACGCGCGCGTGAATACTCTTACTAACGCGCTGGGTGAACCGGTGATGGATCCCCGACATTTTAGCCACAGTATTTCCAGTTAACTGTCAATGTTAACTCGCGTGCACGGCAATTGTTGGTTCACGGCCATCAGAACATCCCCGCCACGCGAGTCTCTCCGATCGCATCGATAAACGTCAGCGCTAACATGTTCAACAACGCGTTTTCATCAGTTTTCACAAGTGAAATTGGGACACTTCCTGCTCCGCCAACCACAAATATACAGTGCAACATGTCAGCCATCACATTCACAGCAGTTGGGTTTTCACCTGTAATAGAAAATATTAAGTCGTCATCATCAGCTGGCATCGTTGACATGAACTCTAAACGCAGTCGCTTTCCACAGGCACCATACCAGATGAGTGGAAGATAGGGAAGGTTATTCGAGTCTTCAAATCAGGTAACAAAAATTCTCCACTAAATTACCGCCCCATCTCATTGACAAGTGTTCCAAGTGAAATCTACTCTCATATTATGAACTTTCTGGACGCTAACAACTTTTGTCATCCTTCGCAGCACGGGTTCCGCAGCTGGGTCTTGCGAGACCCAGCATGCACTTTTTCTTCATGACATTCATGCTAATCTTGACAGAAACATTCAAACAGACACCACATTTTTGGATTACGCGAAAGTGTTTGACAAAACATCGTATCGGCGCCTATTACTAAAACTTTGACAATTGCATCTGTGTCTTGGTATCCTAAAATGGCTCGAACAATTTTTAACAAACCGGTCGCAGTATGTCTCAGTTAACAACCGCGCTTCTAACGTTGCATCCGTCACGTCATGCGTACCACAGGGATCCGTCCTTGGCCCCCTTCCTTTCTTGATTTATATTTACGACTTACCCTTACGTATCCTGCCATATCCGTATGTTTGCCGATAGCTGCGTCATTTACCGCGCAGTCATTAACATCACTGACCAAACAGCTATTCAAATTGACCTTAACAACGTACAAGAATGGTGTGAGCATTGGCTGATGACACCCATCTCTAATAAATGCAAACTTGTTTAAATTACCCTTCGTCATCGCCCGCTTCGCTTTTCTTATCGAATTAGTAACGTCTCTGTTGAATTAGTAGAATCTTTCATATACTTAGGTGTCACCTTGGCAAATGACCTAAACTGGAACGTGCATGTTACTAATGTCATTTCATCGGCTAACAAAACATTGGGATTTCTAAAACATCACCTTCGCTTCGCTCCACTGCATGTAAGGCTGTCAGCCTGTAAATTTTTAGTAAGAAAGAAAATTGAATACGCATCTTCATCTGGGATCCGCATCAAGCATATCTCGCCAAAGCCCTTGAGGCAGTTGAAAATCGCGCCACCAGGTATATTCATTCTACATACTCCTACGACGTCAGCATTTCATACTTGAAAAAGAATCTTCCTTATCGCTTCTATCCTTTCGTCGCCGCGTTGCCACCCTCTCCCTCTTCCATAGGTTCTACTATTCGACGCTTAATCGTCCACCATACATTGTCCCCCCATCACGCCGGTCACAACGCATTGGCCATCCCCTGCAGGTAGCACAACCAAACTCACGCACAAATACATTTTCAGCCTCGTTTTTCTACAGAGCATCTTAAGACTGGAATGCGCTTCATCATCAAGTCGCTGCGGTCACCTGTTCATCACAATTCGTTCAACATGTAACAATTTCTTTATCTAACGAATCGAAAGCATTGTAACACTTGTTTGTATATTTTGTATCCCCACCCCTTATGTAATACCCCTACTACGGGGTCTTTAAGGAAATAAAATGAAATGAAATTATGTCAAAGCCGATAAAGGAACTGGCGAAAAACATGAGATGATCGATGCTTAGCAAATAGACTTGCATCAAGACAGTGCTTAAAACTAATTTAAAAATAAATTATTTTCTCCGGCTAGCGCACACTCGAACAAGCTCCCAGCTGAAGTCGTATCAGCAACTATATACATCCGACACATTCTAAATTTGACTGGCATCTATTTTTACCTGTAGTCGGGTAAAAAAGATTCTGCAGAAACCATCGACAATGATTGTCAGTGCAAGAGAATAAACCAAATGAATGAACGAACGCACGAACGAACGAGGAAACGAACGAACCGTGCAACATAGAGAGCGAGAGAAAGCGAACGAACGAATTTGTTTCTTGCCGAGGCCGACCAACGAACATCACAGACCGCCGACCAATCACGAAAATGGCCTAAAGCGACAATCGAAGGTTGTTTTGCATTGTTATGCTGTACACGTGAATATCCTCAGTGACATTCATACTCAGCCTTGTTAGTAATTACTTATTCTTGTTTTTCGTTCAATCAAGCATTGCACGAATTTGTTTTATTGTCGTTCTGACCATCACCTTCCCCCTGTTTACCTCCTTAGATTTGCTATTGTTGTTTACCAACCATTTATTTCTCTTCCCTATAGAGGTTGTTTTTGGATTACCCAGTTACCAACCACGCTTCTAACGTTGCATCCGTCACGTCAGGCGTACCACAGGGACGGATCCCTGTGGTACGCCTGACGGATCCCTGACATACTGATTGACATACGCCTGACATACTGATTGACATACGTACGCCTGACCTACTGATTGTAATGACATCCTGCTTGCTTCTTCCTGAAAGATATCAGCTGTATTGATCTCTCAGGGATGCGGCCGACACTTTATACCCAAAATAAAAAGGAAGCTGTTTATCCTGACTTGAACATGGGGGGAATTGCCCGGTTCGAATACATGTCACACATTACGAATGCCGACACGTAACTCTGAAAACAAACACGCGCACAAAGTCGGCTAGGCAGCCCGCAGCTGGCGGCGTAGAAATAATGACCGCAGTCACCAGTGCCAGCGCGACGACAGGCTGACGGCGGTGTCCGTGGCACGCTCGCTCGGCAGAGCGCACGGCGGTAATACTGGTGGGCGGGAAGGCGTGCAGGGAGAACAGGTAGAAAGAGGACGAAACGCTCCCCGGTGGACATAAAAATTAAAAGAGAAGCGAAGTGTTGGAATGGATGGCAGAGTACGCCAACGCACCGCCAGCCCTTGCTCCGCGACAGCCATACTCTCATCCGTACGGCAAGCCACCAGGAGCCACCACTAATCACGCTTCCTGTGACAGTTAACGACAGCGGGTCCGCAGCCCTTTTTCTCGCTCGCTGAAGGGAAACGAGAAAGGGAGAAATGCTCCCCTCTTGCCAAGGCTATCCCACTCCTCCCTCACTCGCAGCACCCGTGCCTTTTATTCTGCAGCCCATCGCCATCTTTCTTTCTAGTTTTCTGTTCCTCGCATCACGGCACGCTCCTTTGATGGATGGCCCGACGCGCGCTGGGGCCCTGTCATTGATTTATTAGGGAAATCGTCCCTCCCGCGGTGCTCCCACTTCCCGCGCGGCCTTCGCCGTGGCTGCCACGATAGGAGGGAGAGTGGCAGCCTATATATAAAGGGAACGGGCTCCGCCGAGGCAGGTCGGTTGAAAGCGGTTTTAGGAAGAGATGAGGATGGAGATGAAAAGGTGTGAACGTAGTCACCAGAGGGAGGGGAACGCGAATAAAGGAGGTAAATTAATGGGAAATGGAGAGAGATGAAAATGTATAGTATAGGGAAATAAAAAGAAAAGGCGAAATGGTTGTTATGTTATTTTTATAGCAAGCTTTCGTGTTTTTTTGGCATTTCGAGATGAAAAATACAGGATGGTCTGAAAGTGAATGAAGTAGCCCGGGAAATGTAACAACCAAGTTTTCAGACTCTCAATATTGCCTGTTGAGAACGAAGGCGCCTTTTAACGATGGTAAAAGGACCGGCAGGGCACTTATCTAGATCACGCGCTTTCAGTAAGAATCGAGAACCTTATCCAACGTATCTATTGCAATATGTGTTTTTGTTTGCTTTGTGGTTTAAATAGTACTATACATTTGATTATTTCGAAGTGCCACATTTTTGCAGTGCCAGACTATTGGTCATATTGCAGCGCCCTATGCCGGCACTATGGTTAACCAGAGATATGGAAGTGCTCGGCTGATTTTAGATATGGAATACTGCAATATAGGATAAACGCAAGAACAGCACGAAAGGATCTTCAATAAGTTACCCGTCTTTTATTAAGAATATGTACGATTTTCCCCAACAAAGCTCACCTCTCTGGTAGTTCACAGACGAGACCAAAATGTTACTTTAACCTCCTCGCTACCGAAATAATGTTGGCAAGCAAATGTGGAACACTTTTAAAAATTTTATTTCAGGCGCTCACTGGAAAAAGCTGGGTGCCCTAAAGAGAATTTTGAAGCGACAAAGCCGTGCCCCAAAATTTAGATACAAGTTGGGAATACATTTTTAGGGCTGCGTAGATTGCCAGGTGGTCAAAATTAATCCGGAGCCTCCGACTACGGCGTGCCCCATAATCACAACGTGTATTTGGCACGTAAAACCCCAGAATTGTTTTTTAATAATCAAAGTGTCGATTAATTCAGTGCACCCGCTTAACCTGTTCCACCTCATATACAGCATTGCTTGTTGTTGGTGGCTTTACTACTTCGCTGTCTCGCGCTAGTGCATGTTCTATAGAAATAATAACGCCATACCTCCTTTCTAAAGCGCAACTAACCCTCTGCCAAGAGGCTGACTGAGACCACAGCCACCGATGACCATGCACTTATACATGGCTGCTTACATGGAGTGGGAAGTGACTCGACGGAGCCTCAACGCTCCGCACTCAGTGTCGTGATGTTCTATTTATGTTACAATTTTTGCTCTCGATCTCATGAAACTGTAAAGTCCAAAATTGTTTCGCTTTGATGAGTAAGTAATATTGCAAACTGAGCTTTGTAGGTTGATTTTTTTTATTGGAAGATGTATAAGACAAATTATTAAGGGCCGCACAAAGAGCGATGGAATGAAAAATGCTATGCGTAACGTTAAGAGATAGGAAGAGAGCGGTGTGGATCAGGGAGGAAATGGGGATAACGGATATTTTAATTGACATTAAAAGAAAAAAATGGAGCTGGGCAGGCCCTGTAATGAGTAGGATGGATAACCGGTGGACCATTAGAGTTACAAAATGGATACCAGAGAAGGGAAGCCCAGTCCAGGACGGCAGAAAAGTAGGTGGGGCGATGAAGTTAAGAAATTTGCAGGTGGAAATTGGAATAAGCTAGCGCAAGACAGGGTAATTGGAAATCACAGGGAGAGGCCTTCGTCCTGCAGTGGATATAAAATATAGCCTGATGATGATGATGATGACGACGACAAGTTGTACCCCTACATGCGCTCTAAGATTTCATTACCGCAAGCTTGAGTTCAAGACAATGCGTTCTGGCAGTTTGATACTCCACGGCACATTTGAAAATATTTTATAGCTGTTTTTTATACCTCAAGCGGGTGAATACATATGTCTGACGGAAACTTCTGAATGAGCATCCTTTTTTCAAGAGAAGCTTGCATTGCCTGACCCGCGCGTTGGTGTGGCTGTCGTCGCTACGCGAAAAACCAAGTCCTCCTCACCTGTTCATGGCGGCCGGAAGCCCTCCTCACCGACAGCTTTTTTACAGATTATCCTCCTGACCCACTCCGCGCGCGCCGTTTTCAAGTTGGCAGCACCGTCGTCCCGTTAGTGTGGATGGGCTGTCGGCGGGTCTTCGCTATGAGTGATTAGGGCCTATTGTTTGCTAACGAAACGCGCTGACTGTAGTGAACTGGTGATATATTACCCTTCACTGGCACATTTTATCACGAAATGCAAGAAAAATGCCTATTATACCTGAAAGGACCGAGAAACGCAGTTTCTGTTCTTGTTCATCAATGATGCTTTTATTGCGATATCAGTTATATGGACACTTCAACCACATTTCTGCCGTCGGCGTCGCCGTCGCCGTGAGGTTCCGTAAAAAGTTCAAGGGCGATAAAATCGTCGCCGTGCGCCGTATGTGCGAGTGAAACGCGCGGGGGACGCACGCTATCACGGAGAGCGAACGCACGGCTGAAAGCAAACGCGACCGTCGCGCGAAAGGCCGTGGGGGTATGGGAGGGAGGGAGGTGAGGCGACGCTTTGCTGCGGCACCAAATGCTTATCTTGCAACAGGCCGCAAGGGGAACGGGCCACTCAATCTCCCACGCGAAAGCAAGAAAGGGGAAGTCAGCGCGGGAGGGTGGGGAGGGGGGGCAGCTTCTACTCTGCCAACAACCACGCTTGTACTTTGCCCGGCGGCGGCGGTCGCCCGCACCGTCTCTTAAAAGCAATCTCCACATGGCTCCGACCTTTGTATGCGCTGTGCATTCGCCGCTCAGTTTCCGTTGAAGCGATAGACCGCACGAACCTTCGAACGCTGCCAGCGTTTTCACAGTCGTTGTCTGCGGTAATTCAGTGTGATCTATTCATGTTTGCTTGTGCGCGCTGACACTACGCGTGTTAATTCAGTTAGTAAGTGATTGTGTCCAAGTTTATGCAGCCGATAAAACTACTATCCCTGCTCTGAATAGCTGTCTACTAATTTGCTATCGCAATTGATGCTTCGCTTTTCGGGCGAAGCTGCGACATTTTTTGTTAGTGTTCGTTTTGCGTTCAGCCTATTCTGTTGGTGCTACTGTTGTGCAACGCAACGTTCCGCTATTATAGCAGTGGTTATAAGAAGCCTGTATTCATGTACGGCGAAGGTAAGTAGCTAGTTGCTGTGAATCTACTTCACCACTGGTACGCACACGTTATCTACATTTCTCTTCTTTTCCGTTTCTCTGTACAAGACAGTTACTAAGTATAAGGTACAGCTATGCACGTAATGCCACATGGCGATGCTGCCACTGCGATGTCTGAGGGACATCGTAGTGGCAGCGTCATACAACGGTATACTGAGCGGTACTCAATAAAACGGTACTCAGCGGCGCTTGCTGTCTAGTGCTCGCGGCAGACGGCGTGCAATAAATAAAGCACGCAGAGTAAAAAAATGTCATCTGTAGCTGTCAGTTTTTGCAATGAGGAGATGCGGGTCTCTGTTATTGCGTGTTTGCAAGTAGCGAGAAGTTGTTGAAACTTTTATCACGATAAGGTGAGCGTTATGATTAGCGCAAGCTCATCTCTGAGGCCGAATAAGCAAAGTCCCCATCAAATATCGGCGGTATTTCTGCTTGAAAGATCGAAATGCTAACTTATTTCTTCGCGCACAGCTGTAAGTCAGATGCAGCATATTGTTCTAGGCACCGAGAAGTGCAGCAGCGCACACCGCTCGTGGGCGAAGGACGCTTTCAAGAACAGATCCTCAATCGGGATTTCACCAATATGGTCGTCGAAGAGAGGTTTACCAAAAGTGCACTGATAAGCTGCTTCCATTTAAGTCTATAGTATGATTCCCGAGAAAAGAAGAGGGATCATTATTTGGAAAAGTGATCACACAATGCGGTTATGACCGCATTGTGTGATCATTCGCAACAAGCTGCGAATGTAACCTGCGTCAAGACCTGTGCCGGCGCTTGAGGAGCAAGTCATGCTCGGCCACGGGATCTGGCAGTGCAAAGTTCCACGCCTGCTGCGTTTTCTCTTTGTGCGAAATAGTTTGTAACATTACCCTGAAGAGAGTTCGACTAGATGCGTGTAAATTTCCATGCAAGAAACCGACGTCTACACCCCATACCCCATAACTCTGCAGGAAAGGTAAGTTCACTTTTTGCTGAAATAGACAAAATGTTGCCAGCTACGACGTCAACGGTTATATGGAGCTTTCACTTAGCTTTAAGAAAGGCGAACGACACGAGACCTATTTATGCGGGAGCTGTAAACTCAGCACCAAGTGCAACATCTTTGCTTTAAGCGGAATTCTTACCCGCCGTAATGGCTTAGTGGTTATCGTTGTATTGCTGATGATATGGTCGTGGGTTCGCTTACCACGAATACATGCAACATTGCCGCGCGACTGGCCTCTCGAGGCACTTTGCGTGTATTAGCGGACATCTTTCACGCTCGGAAAAACACTTTTATGCAGCACGTATTCTGCAACAGAAAACTCTATCGGCAGTTTCTCATGCCGCTCTACAATTTTATCATTGGCACTTTTCATGTTTTTATAATATTTGAGAAGTTGATTAATTATTTAAGGCTGATTATCTAACTAGGCGGAATGCAAGAAAAAAACAGTCGGAATTTCTGCAAGCGACGGCAAGCAACAAAACTTTGGCTCGGTCCAGCTACGTTGCATTTGTATAGTTTCAATTTTTCGCTAAAGTTACGTGATACCCCCTGTATCCGTACTGATCACACACTGATCATCACTATCACACTGATCACACAGCATGTGGTGGGATTTCATTATTCATTGCTTTGTGCGGAAATTTGCGCCAAAACAGGTGTGAAGAGGAGCACAGAAGAGAAGAAAGGCGGCGGCTGATGGAACGTTTGGAAAGGATGCGAAATGACCCAACATCGTAAAAGGCTGCGAAGAATGCTGATGTATTCGATTTGGGAAATATATTCTTTCTATGGTGCGTCACTCAAATAGTGTTTCATGCCAATTTACCAAACATACCTTGGACCAACTCTTTCTGCGTAGCTACCTGCACATCAATCAATCAATCAATCAATCAATCAATCAATCTTTATTTCGCATTCATTCATTTACAAAAAATGAACGCTGGGACAAGAACTAAAAGCGGCTTGTTTGCAGCTTGACAAGGTTCTTGCCCATATTCATGACAACGGGGGCATAATAAAATAAAGTTTGTACACTTTAGTGTGTGCAATGTACAATCAATGAAAGTAGTACATCACGGTGATGTACTACTTTTTACAGCGTAAGCCTTATGGGCTCATTCCAATGGCCGTTTCGGGTCGCGATGATGCCGCCGCCACCGCCCCGTAGCCTTTATCACATGCGAAAGAAAGTACCCGATCTCCGCCGGGATCGAGCCCAGGCCCGTTGCGTGGGAGGCGGATACTCTACCACTGAGCCACGCAAGCGCTTGCTATCCGAGAGCGGGAAAGGCGCTAGCCATCGGCGATGGAACGCGTCGGCTTGCACGCGAGACGGCGTCCCCAGCAGGCCGCGTCGGGCGCGTTGCAAGGGGAGCGAATGTGGCAGCCGTAGTTGCATTGTCGGCCGCTTGGCTGGGCGGAACGGCGCTAGCCATCGGCTATGGAACGCGTCGACTTGCACGCGCGACGGCATCCCAAGCGCGTTCCTGACGCATTGACTCAAATTACTAGGTAGTACTATCGAAACGCTCGTCTAGCTTACGGTGTGACTGTGCTTCGTGTGCCGCGCAGGCCTGGCATTTTTGTATTTCAGTGTTAATATTTCCCCCTACGCTAAAGCCCCACACAGGCGCTGTAGGTATCGCAAATGAATAAGACGACACAACACGATGCTGAACTAACAATTTAACCTTCATTCTGATACGTGCCCAGATACATATGGACAATGGTATCAAAACAAAATGATACTAGACGAGAACAAAAACAAGAATTACAAGGCAAGATAGATAGGCCTGTGCAACATCAGGGGCTTTCGAATTGAGATTTCATTTCAACGTTGACTTCCATGGCGAAAACGGGCTGAACACACCTTGAGAGGGCCATAAATTGGTACAGTCCAGCAGCAGCTCTAAATTAGAAATTTGCAAGTGGATGCCAAAATCTGACACAAATACATTCATTCAAACACTAAATAAAACAAGAATTGAAGTAAATATATAAAGAAAGCGCTAACGATGGACATAGTGTATACATATACAAACTCGGTGTCATGGAATACATGCGCCAAAAAAGCTATTTGGTACTTAAGAACACCAAAAAAAAAGGACATTTTGGCGACTGCACCTCCGGTGCTTTCGACTGATTTATTTAGGGTGCAGACCAACAAAGAAATGTAGATATACCAGCAGCCACCGATAAATCACAACTCCTGAGATAGCCAGCACTCGAGAAACCTTCGAGACCAATTGAATAAAGAGACCATGACAATAACATGCATACGGCTGACGGACGGTTAGTTTACACGAGTTTTAATGTCGTTTACTGTATGCAAGGGACTTGAATTGTCTGAGTTATTGATGGGCCCAGTTCTCCCTGCCATCTAGGGAGAAATTTATCTCTCCTATCGTGATGACATCGGAATCCATGGCCGCATGTTTGACGAGCACGGCAATCGCCTTTTCATTGGCCTTACGTGCCTTGAAAGAGCTGAACCGATCTTAAATTCAAAGGAGTCTCACTTGGGTGACCATCAAACTTCAGCTCATGCTCAACTTCAGGAAAAAGCAGTTTTGAACCTTTCCCTCTATAGTTCATTGCAATATGGAGGTTCAAGCAGCTCCAGTGACTACACAACCTTCTGAGCTTTCTTGGGCCCTACCTGTGCTCTTATTTCCCCTCTTTCGTGTCTAAATTTGTAAACGTCACTTACCAGTACACTGAAGAAGTTGGTGTGGTTTAGCTTTGGTTAACCATGGTTGATAGCGAAAGCTTCACTGCCCTGGCTATGCCCATTGTGGAGCTGTGGCCGAGGTGTGGTTTCGCAATGATATACAGACATGTTTGCCATGAATACAGTGTTTGTTCATCATTTTTATGCCTACGAAGACACTGCGGTGATCAGTGAAGTAGTGAGACTTGGTTGCAACTCGCAGCCGCGCCCAACTCTACTCGGGCAACGGTGGTAATGTCTCCTTTCAGGGCTCCGTAAAGGCCTAAATAAAATCCGATCTAGTGTAAACGCGCGCAAATGTTATGTCGCGTTGGCGAGAACAACAGCGGTTATAGTTCGACCGATGGTTCGACGTACCACGGACCCGGAAAGGCAGAAGATCGCCGCCATCCGGGATGCTAGCGTCATGGACATGTTAAACATGAACATGAGCCGTGGCCTAGTGGTAGAACGCCCGCCTCGGCTGCGGCAGGCTGTGGGTTCGATTCCCACCCCCGCCGGGCACCCACTGGTTCAAATGGGTACAAGTGTGCCCCGGCCTGGCGTTCGGCTTCCTTCAGGGGTGATACGCTTGGGAAAGGAGCCTGCGCCCTGAATTCCCGTCGAAACCAACGTGAGCACGGAAAAACGTGAGTACGATGAGTGCGGTGGGGTCGCGCGTGGACCTAGGGGACCTGGGAGGTCCCAAATGCCCTGTCAGAATAAAGTTTTTTCCTCCTCCTCCTCCTGGCGCTGCCAACGTAACCGGACGCGCGGCCAATGCGCTTCGATGCGCCCGGCGTCTAATGACGCTCGCCCCACGCATGCGCGCGCACGCACACACATACACAGACACACACGCACACTCGCATAGAAGCACGCACACACACTGATAACGTCGGACTATAAACGCGCCTTAATGCTCTCTTGTGGTGTGACCTCTAGCTCTCAAGGTGAAAATTGTTGAGTCGCCCACGGCTGCAAGAGATACCGTACTGAAGCTTTCGCTTCAAAAGGGCATGTATCTTCAATAAATAGCATAATGCAAGTTTTTGTTTTTTCAACTTACCTTCTTGCTCACTACTGGGGGCACAAGCTCGCCAATTTGATTTATTACCGAAGCCAGTCGAATTGCAATCGGCGCCACCTAGTTCCAAGTCATAAAAGAATCGCACCCTTTGGGCCCTGCATTTGGAAGAATATCACTGAGACATACCACAAGGGTTCCCGTTGTCACGCTTATGCTCAATAGATTTCTCGGTGTGAGCTCTAATGCGCAAATTGAAATTGTGTTGGTAGATAGATGCCTCGTATTTCATTTATTTCTCCTTAAGGGTGGACATAAAGACATGTAATCCTCAATTATTTGAAGAAAAATGCGAAAACTACACCAGAAATACAGTCAGTACAGTAAAAAATACAGTTGAGAATAGAATGAAAATATAAAAGGTAAACAGTCGAAAAAAAATCAGTGCATGTAGATATTCAGTACGATGAGTTATTCAGTGTAGGGAACAGTGGTCGTCTGAGGCTGTGTAGGAGATTCTTTGTTTTTCGCGGAATTCTTTGGGTTCGGTGTATGCCACTATGTGTTCTGGGAGGGAATTCCACATAGAGTGTGTATAATTCTTTTCAGAACTTTTAGCCGCGGAAGTGAAGTCACAGATATGTTTCATTTCCTTTGTGAGCTGGGTTTATCTTTTTGTTTTCTACATCGGAAACCGCGGCACTACCGTATAAATTCACTCTCTGTTCGTGTTGAAGAAGCTGCTGTCAGCGCCGTAAAGGACCCTGGGTCGGACATTTTGTGTCATCCGTCGCAAACGGAGCTCTCGATAACCGAAAGTGGTGCATACATTGGTCGTCCTGGACTGCTTTGGTCACAATGTAAAGCTTGCAGCTCTTTCATCGTAGGATTAGGGAATAAAAAATATGAGAAAGCATTGACAAAATTTGTTCTTCCGCCGGTGCAAATCGAAACTGAAGTCGCTCACTAAGGTTTTGGACTTCCGGAACTGTAAGAATGGACGCATCACTTTCTGGGCTGGTAGGCGTGTGGCCGTGACACAAGTAACATCTTGGTCAGGGATAGTTGGTTCATCTTCAGAACTATGCTCAGACTGCATTACTAAAATAAGGACATATAGAGAAACACAGGACAAGCTCTGGTTTCTGGTATATGTTTCCCTGTGTGTCCTTGTTCCAGTCGCACTGTTTAAGCATAGTTATGAAAATGGTCAAAGCACTTTTGTTACCATGAAAGATCTTGAGCGCATGTGAAATAACGTGGAGCGAAGTAGAAGCCACCGATCTCATAGCAGATACAGATTTATAGGAGTGGCTCGATAGACTTATCCCACCCCTTACCTCAGCGTAGGGCAGCAAACCGGACGAACGGCTTGCCGACCTCCCTTCGTATTCTAATTTTAGATGCGAAGCATCTTATGCTCGGGGTTGTGTCACTTCCTCCCTCCCTACCGCCCTCCATCCATCCAAGCGCCGTGCGTCCACACCCCTACTGCTCGTGCGCATCCTCCTCCCCCTCCTCTCCTTGTCTCATCTCCTCTCCTCTCGGCATTCATGCGCATGGTGCCAAAGCACCATGCGAATGAATTCGTTCTCAGCGAGTTCTCAGCGAGTTCGACAGCGGTGGAACTGGCGGGGCTTCACCTGGCTGCTGACCTCCTGGCCGAGGACCCACCTGCACAGCCGGTCGCTGTGCTATGCGACAGTAAACCGGTGGTCACGTACCTGGGGCTCACCATCGACCACCGGCTTACTTGGATTCCAGCTGCCAAGGTGGCCGTGACCAAAGCGCGCCGAGTCCGGGGGCTATCAGCAAGCTTCAGCAGCATGGTCGTGGATGCACCACGAAGTGGGCACTGTGGCTCAATGAGGCCGCAGCAACATCTGCTCTCTTCTACGCCCTCCCATTGGTGAACCTGTCTCCAGCCAGGAAACGCCAACTGGAGGGACTGCACAGGGGCGCCGTGAGAGCCATCCTGGGGCTCCCCAAGTATTTCCCAGTAGCAGCAACACTCGCCGAGGCCAACGAGTGGCCTCTCTCTCTCTCTCCGAATGCTCCAGCGAGCGCTGAGACACCTGGACCGGCTACACCGGACAACTGATGCCAGGGCCCTCCTAGAACGGCTTCGCAGCCTACCATCTTCACGGATGGGAGGGCTCTGCCTTCTCTACGAGCAGATGGTCACTCACCCACCAGTGGCGGTTGCCTCACCACCACCACACCACCGGTCACCAGAGGTCCACCTCTCCCTCGATGGGGCTACAATGCGCCGGACACTTGTGGCCACTCTCCAGCAGGCAGCATCCTGCAAACTCCAGGAGCAACTGGAGGGTTGGTTGCAGGTGTTCACCGCCGGATCTGTGACGCCGGATGGGTCAGAAACAGCGGCGTGCGTCATCCCTGCCAGAGCCATCAGCAGGCAATGCTGTCTTCCGTTCTCAGCGAGTTCGACAGTGGTGGAACTGGCGGGGCTTCACCTGGCTGCTGACCTCCTGGCTGAGGACCCATCTGCACAGCCGGTCGCTGTGCTATGCGACAGTAAACCGGCGCTGCAGTCACTTTCCAACTGCCATCGAGTTAGACTGACGGGGTCCCTCTTGGCCGCGAAGTTCTCGGCACTCGCCTCCTCCGGAGTGTCTGTCTCCTTTCACTGGCTACCCTCCCACGTGGGCATAGCTGGTAACGAGGAGGCGGACACCCTCGCTAAAGCTGCCCACCACCCAGGAGTCACATTCACTCGAGCAGTGGCGGCTTCAGACTACTCGAGGCCACGACTGAAGGAGCTTCTACTGGCGATCCACCCCGACCCGAGGGTGGCAGATGGCAAGTGAACCAAGCTGCTCCCCGAGTCTGGCCTCACCAGGCGAGACAGGGCCACCCTGCTACGACTCCTGACTGGCTGCATATGGACAGCAGCCAGGCTTCATGCCAAAGGCCGCATCGCCTCCCCCTCGTGCCGACGATGCGGCGACCCCGAGACACTCGAACACCTCCTCTGCGCCTCTCCCGCCCTAGCACAGGAGCGTTCGAAGGTCATCCGAGTCTATCGACTGCAAGGACTTCCTACTGACTCGCTCACCAACCTGCTGTTCCCATCCCGCTACCATCTCCCCGCACTACACAGCCTCGTGGAGTTTGTGGACACGAGTGGGATAGCGGCATACCGCTGAGCGTACCTGCCCTTGCCGGTCCCTGCCGCCTCTGCTGCCTACCCATGTGCGGACGAGCCCCCTGAACTATCTTCTCTTTCCTCTTTACCTCCTACTCCCCCTCTCCCCTACGACGCTGCGCCGTGCTCCCTGATGGGCTGCAGAATTAAGCGTCTCTTCCTTATTCATAATGAACACCATATATGCGCATCCTCCTCCCCCTCATCTCCTCTCCTCTCGGCATTCCTCCTCTCTCCGACGCTCCTCTCCTCTCCGGATTGCGCAACGAATGGCAACACCGCGCGCGTTCGGTGCGAACGCGGGTAAAACGCCGACGGCGTCGACAACACTTCTGCGCGTTGCTGGTGCTGCTGCATGTCCAAGTTTATACACCTGATAGAACTACCTTGAGTCGACCCCATGGCTGTTTCGCATACTACTCAGGGTTCCCCGACGGGAAGATGGTGTAATTTTTTTATTTTGGTGTGCGCTCATCAGCTTGGCTATTTAATCAGGACACTATTGACACTAAGCTAATATTACGTGTACCGGTGCGTTCGGTAATTTTCCCGTGTCAGCAACGTATACTCACTGACAAGTCCATAAGTCTTACTGACTGTGATGCAGCAGTGACTCCATAGCAGCACTTCCTTACCCCATCCTTGATATTGGCTGCCTTGTTTGGCTTCTCCGTTCAACGAACTGCGCACATTATAGAGAAATTACAGATAGAAATAGAAAGAAGCAAAAACATTAACAAATAAATTTACGAGGAGCTTCTTCACTGTGTAGAATTTCCATTTTATAAAATGTTTGGGCGAATAAGCGGATTTTTTTTTTTACTTTACTTGTTGGCTTCTTCACATTTCTTTTCTTCTTATATCTAACCATCTGGAACAACATCGAGCAATCTAATACCTTCAGAATTGGTTAAAATATTTCTCCTTATGTTTCTTGATAATTCTCGATGTTTGATATTTAATAAAACACCATGCAAAATGCCGCCTTAGAAAATTTCAGCATTTATTTAATTGCAAAAGACATACAATCACTTAAAGTAGGCCAAAATAAAAAAAAAACTGATCAGGAGGATGAGATGCTCGCCTCAGGAGACACGAGAACCGCTTTGCGGAGGGAGCCGTCAGACGAGAAATGAACGATCGGTGCAAGAAGCTTACCCATATGATCACTAAAACCTTTCTCATCATTCAAACCCTTCTTCAACGCTCATCACTCAATATAGGGGAATTATTGTGCTGGTCTGTCGGTGATTGCCTGTCGCGCTTGTTCTCTTTTTGTTTCCATGTTCCTACCCTTGACGCCCTCCATTAAGGATTTTGCGCCGGCTATTGATCGTGAGTGTAGGCTACGTCCCACTTTACTAGCTTACCATGTTTTATGTTTTGCGTTTAGGGTGATCATTTTCTTGAACATTTTAAGTGATCTGATGCTTGCGCATTCATCGCACTTGCGATTGAAATTGAAGTTTTCTGGATAATCCTGCAGAAATGCCGACAAAAGGCAACTCTCGCTCTTTTATACGAGCGTTTCATCTTCTTTGAATATCGTTGCCATCCATCGCTCCTCCTATAGAAATATTTTGATATTATATTCGCACGGGCCATAAAACATACTTCAACTTTCTTTACATCAAACAAGAAATAAAGCTTAGAATAAGAAATATCTACTTTTTCTAAAATAAAAATTCTTGGTGTCCAAATTTTAAAAACAATTAGAATTTTTCGGTCAATCATACTACTCATACAACTGATTTAACTCTGCCTGACTAGCACAAATTTGTATACAACTCTGCAAACCCCTATTTTTAAGACGACATATTACCTCCGGGTCCACTTGCACTACAATATGCAAATACATGTAAAACGTAGAAATTCTCTTATGAGACAAATGCTGGGCGCATTTGAATGAAATACATTATAGCGAGAGTTGCCTTTTATCGGCATTTCTGCAGGATTATCAAGAAAACTTCAATTTCAATCGCAAGTGCGATAAATGCGCAAGCATCAGCATTTGAGAGAGAAAGGTAACTTGCATTACCTATAGATGGCGGAATTTTCATTTAGAACAGAATTATTTTTAAAGAATTGTCGGAAACCTGTAATGAATGAATGAATGAATGGATAAACCTTTATTTGAAGCATTGACTTGGCAGTCGAGGTGGTAGGGTCCCTTATTTCAGGAACCCTCTGGCTTGGATCGCCCTCCGGGCCCGGGCGACGAGTTCGCGCTAGTCGACCAGGTCGGGCTTGGAGATCGCAACCTCCCACGTCTCAGCGATGAGGGTTGGGTCTGCGTCTGCTGCTATTGGTTGTGTCGTTGTAATGCTTGCTCGGGTGTGCTCACATTGCAGTAGGAGGTGCGCCAGGGTGTCTGGCACGTTGCAGTGTGGACAGGTGTAGCTGTATAGCGTCGGGTGGAAATGATGCAGTAAGCTTCCGTGGGTGAAGCTATTGCTCTGGAGTCGCCTGTAGTTGGTGCCTTCGTTTCTCGTTAGTTTTGGATGTGGTGGAGGGTATACCCTGCGTCCAAGCCGATAGTGCTGCAGTAGTTCTTGGTAAGTTAGCGGTATTGTTTCCGTTTCCTCTGCTGATTTGGGTGTGTGGGACATGTGGAGAATCTCGTGCGGGGAGGCCCGGTTGACGCTCGCGCGGGCCGCGGTGTGTGCCGCTTCATTCCCCTCGAGTCCCTCGCGTCCCGGAACCCACATGATGCAGGTGTAGGGGGGAGGAGTGTTGCCACGTTTCCCTATGTTCATCGCTTAATCTGTAAGTAAAAAAAAAATAAGGGCTGCCGTATCGCGACAACGCAAGCCCGTTTATCGCAACCCGAAGTGCGCATGCTCGTGCTGATGCACAGAGAATAAAAGCAGCCACGCTATCTTCAATAAACGCTATTCCATTGCTGGCACCTACTGCGTCTGTCGTTGTTACCCGCGCTACAGCAGTGGCGACGAGGATGGGATCTCATGTGAGCGTGGTCTGCGACTGAAAGGATCAAATGATGGCATCTCGCCCACCGGTTTTCGACGAGACGGTGAGCAGCTGGAGCACGTACAGGATACGGCTGGAAGCTTATTTTGAAGGCAATGGAATTACTGACGCGGCCAAACGCCGAGCTCTGCTGGTGTCTTCATTGAGCGATAATGTCGTGCGCATGTTGCAAGGGCGCCTTTCAACCGTGTCGGTTAACAGCCAGACCTACGATGAAGTCGTTGAATACCTCGAGGAACACTACAATCCTCAAGTTAATGAAATTGCGGCGAGTTTTTCATTCTTCATGCGTAAGCAACGGGATGGAGAGAGCGTTCGGGAATACATTGCCGACCTTCGGAGACTGGCGGAAAGTTGCAACTTCGGCAACTCGCTGCACCGTATGCTGCGAGACCGCATAGTATGCGGAATCAGGGACGACGACGCACGACGCTGCCTATTAACACGGAAGAAGCTAACTTTTGAGGAGGCAGAAGAATTTGCCATAGCTTCAGAGAAGGCGCTAGGCGACGTCCGTGACATGCGAGAAGCAGACCCAGTGACCACGGGAACCAGCATCAATGTGGTACAGTCGCAGCGAGGACGACGACCCTGGACGAAGTGGAACACTGCAAAGAACAACCATTCATGTGAGCGTTGTGGCGGTCCCCACGCGACACACACGTGCCGCCATCGAAACACCAAGTGTCACCTTTGCGGCAGGAAAGGTCATCTGGCAAAGGTTTGCAGCAGTGGCCGCTCTCGGGAACGTGGTGCCTTTGCCGTCGAGGAAATGGAAGGTGAGAGCGGAGAAGAAATGTTGCTGGCTCTTGTCGCTCACAGCTCCGCCGACAGAGCTACGTTGAAGCCTCTCGAGGAGGAGTTGACATGGCAGGGCCGGAAATTGCGAATGATTCTGGACACGGGTTCTCCGGTCAGCGTCATACCGAAGAACATATTTAAGAAACATCGCAGATGGTGGCCATCGCTGCAAAAAACATCGCTGCGCTTGACATGCTTCCTCGGGCCATTGCCAGTTGTCGGCCAGATAACCATGAGGGTTCAGTCTGGATCGACGGTTGTGACCAGCACGCTAATCGTGGTGGCATGTAACGGACCACTGCTCTGCGGCCGGAACACGATAGAGTCCTTCCGTAAGGCGGGTGTGTCCTTCTGGGACACTGGAACCACCTCAAGTGTAAATGTTGTTCGTGATAACAGGATGGCGCCTCTGCTCGATGAATTTTCCGATCTTTTCGAGAACAAGCTTGGCTGTTGCAAGGGCCCCCCTGTTCAATTACACCTTAAAGAAGGAGTCCGCCCACGTTTCTGTAAGGCACGTACAGTGCCTTATGCCATGCGCTCCAAGGTTTCAGCCGAGATCGACCGTCTTGTACAAGACGGAGTGCTTTCGTCGATAAGCATTTCAGATTGGGCAACACCGGTAGTGCCGGTAGCAAAAAAGAACGGCGATATACGATTGTGCGGCGATTTCAAATTGACAGTCAACCCGGCGTCGCACTTGGAACAGTATCCCCTGCCCAAAGTTGAAGACATATTTGCGGCGCTTTCTGGAGGCGAAGTCTTCAGCACTCTGGACCTGCGCAACGCGTACAATCAGCTGCCGCTGGACGACGAAGCTAGAAAGATCGCGGTACTCAACACACACCGGGGCCTTTACTGCTACAATCGCCTAGCATTTGGAATTGCTTCAGCCCCCGCCTTGTTCCAGCGACGCATGGAATCGATTTTGCAAGGTTTGCCGAATGTTCAAGTGTACCTCGACGACATCATTGTGGCGGAGAAGGAAAACGACACATCTGTACTGCGGCAGGTGTTTCAGCGGCTTCGTGAACACAACTTGAAGTTGAACAAAGCCAAGTGCCGGTTTAGGGAAGCACAAGTGTCGTTTCTGGCGCACCGCATCGATGCCAAAGGTCTGCATCCTCTGCAAGATAATCTCGAGGCGGTACTGGCCGCGCCGAAGCCAACATCGGTAAGCCAGCTGAAATCTTTCTTAGGCTTGGTTACTTATTATGCTAAATTCTTGCCCAACTTGTCAACGACGCTGGCTCCCTTATATTGCTTGCTGGCAAAGGGGGTGTTATGGCAATGGGGGCCATCGCAGGACAGCGCATTTCAAGAAGCAAAGGGTGCCTTAGGCAAGGCTAAATTTCTTGTCCACTATGACCCGCGAAAACCCCTTCGACTTGAATGCGATGCATCATCGGTCGGTTTGGGCGCAGTGCTGTCCCACCGCATCAAGGGCGAAGACTATCCCATAGCTTTTCGCTCTAGAACCTTGACGCCGGCGGAGCGCAATTACTCGCAACTAGAAAAGGAAGCACTTGCCCTAGTTTTCGGTGTGACAAGGTTCAGAGACTATCTTTTCGGTAATAAATTTTGTTTGATAACGGATCATAAACCGTTGACAGGGCTGTTCCATCCCGAGAAACCATTCCACAGATGGCAGCGGCCAGGATACAGCGTTGGGCGCTCCTTTTATCAGCGTATCAGTATGACATAGAATTCCGGAAAGGGTCATTGAACGCGAATGCCGACGCTTTGAGCCGTTTGCCGCTGCCGGAGCAAGGGCACCCTGGTAAAGATGATCCCGTCGAATATGTGCTACATGCGCAAGCTTTGACAGATTTTTCTCTTGGCGCACAGCAGTTGGCAGACAGCACGAGCGAGGACATGCTTCTCCGACAGGTGAAGACGTGGATTCTTCGTGGTTGGCCAAACCAGCTGGGGCCGGAGCAACAGTGCCTTCAGCCGTACTTCACCCGCAGATACGAACTCACTGTGAGTAAAGGTCTAATATACTGGGGTCATCGTGTGGTGCTGCCCGAGACCGAGCGGGTACCTATTCTGAGAGAACTTCACGACACCCACCCAGGCATGACTGCAATGAAGCGCCTGGCCCGTACGATGTTTTGGTACCCCGGATTGGACCACGACATAGAGAAGCTGGTACAAAGCTGCCAGCAATGCGTGCAATGTTGGCCCATGCCAGCGGAACAGGTCCCTTCAAGCTGGCCGAAAACCAACAAACGATGGTCTCGCCTGCATATCGACTATGCAGGGCCTGTGGAAGGTCACATGATCTTGGTGGTGGTAGATGCGGAAACGAAATGGATAGAGGCAGTACCCCTTAAAACAGCAAGTGCAGAAACTACAGTCGAAGTATTGCGAGGGATCTTCGCGCGTTTTGGTCTGCCCCATACAGTCGTTTCCGACAATGGGCCACAATTTAACAGTTCAGTGACTGAAAGATTTTTCAAAGATAACCATGTGTGTCATGTTACCTCCGCCCCATACTATCCGCAGTCAAATGGATTGGCGGAGCGGGCAGTGCGCACCATTAAAGAAGGTATCAAGAAAAATAAGGATGGAAGTCTGCTCAATCGTATTTCCAAGTTCTTGCTACGCTACAGGGCAACACCGACTCGAGATGGCAAGTCACCCGCCGAGATGTTGCTGGGTTTTCAACCCAGGACCCGCCTAAGCGCACATTTTCCAGAGGAAGAGGTGGCACGGGATCCCACGGTGAGCAGACCCCCGGCACCGTTGTCACAAGTCTTTTCACCGGGAGCGCCTGTTTGGTCACGGCAGTATAATCACGCTGGCCAGAGATGGTTACCCGGCACGGTGACGTCAACAAGAGGTAGGCGTATGGTCACGGTGGACACCACAGGAGGGGTGCAGCGCCGTCACGTGGACCAAGTGCGGCCACGACTAGCTGCGGTTGACGTAAAGCAAGAATTCGACGCAACACGGCCCGGAGACAACCAAGTCACAGAGAGTGATCAACCCTCTGCAGTGGACGACGCTGAACCATCTTCAGACGGATCACTTGGTACACCCCAGATTTCCAGTGAAGTAACCTCCAGTGTACCGGCGGGCTCAGAACTTCCGAGGCGTTCTACGCGCACAAGGAGGCCTCCCGACAGGCTAGGCTTCTAAGGGGGAGGAAGTGCCGTATCGCGACAACGCAAGCCCGTTTATCGCAACCCGAAGTGCGCATGCTCGTGCTGATGCACAGAGAATAAAAGCAGCCACGCTATCTTCAATAAACGCTATTCCATTGCTGGCACCTACTGCGTCTGTCGTTGTTACCCGCGCTACAGCAGTTAGGATTCCGCTATTGGGACTACAGCACTTAAGTGACGTCGACAAGTACGGATCACAAGGACGTACGCGTCGCTTAAACGCTATGCTTCCAATAACTTTTTAAAACTAAGTAGCTCAAACGTCAGTACTGGATTACGAATTGGTAACTCTGCGCGGGAAAGAGATATCATAGTCCAATAAACTGTATCGGTTAGAGCATCTAAAGCATCCAAGGGTGGACGCTTGGGAGAGTTAATACTTCTGGCGGTGCGCTCTTCTCAGCAATAAGAACTAGTTGGAAGTCAGCGCTCTTTCTCCACTCCACATTTTTTTCCTAAAACCATTCCCGCGCTCCACAAAGTAACGCCATGACCTAAGACATCGTTTATCAACAGTGTGAATGAGGTTTTTGCAAAAGTCCTACTTAGAAACTGGTTGTATAAGTACGACCGGTGCAGAATGTATTATGTCAATGCGCTTTGGATGTTTAAATAGGTTCATTTTAGAGAATTATCATACCATTTTTTTAACAACGTAGCTGTTCTTAGTGGAGCCTTCGCTGTCTGTACGGTGTCACTAAAGTCACGTGACCAGGAGAGGATGAGAGCCGCACCGGGGGAGGGCGGTTCTTGTGACCAGCAGAGGAGGAGAGGGGCGCTGGAGGAGGAGGCGACCAATGAGAGGGCGCGCTGGGCGCGAGGAGGAGACGCGATGGGTATAAGAGAAGGTGTTTCTGTGCGGCGTACCCTTTCGGATAACGAACGCGCATCGCAGGTGGGCTGCGATGCGACTATGGGAAGACCACGAGTAGTGCGTACTCATGAGGAAGAGGCTGCGTACCGCGAGCGTCAGCGAAAGTTGGCTCGTGAACGGGCTCGTCGCTTGATCTTATTACTGGCGCTCAAAAAAAAAAAAAAAGGTGGCGCAACTTTAGAAAGACATTTTCTGCCATCCTCGACTGCGCTTCCCTTCTCTTGGTATCCATTCCGTAACTCTAATGGCCCACCGGTTATCCATTGTACGCATTACATGGCCTGCCCAGCTCCATTTCTTTCTTATAACGTCTACTCGAGTGTTACCTATGCGTGTTTGCTCTTTGATCCACATCGATCTCATCCTGTCTCTTAACGTTAGGCCTACCATTTCCCGTTCAATTTCTCTTTGTGCGGTCCTTAACTTGTTCTCGAGTTTCTTTGTTAACCTCCAAGGTTTTCCCCCATATGCTTGCACCGGTAGAATGCAATGATTATACACTTTTATTTTGAATGACAGTGGTAAGCTTCCAGTCAAGGTTGGGCAACGCCTGTCTTATGCACTATAACCCATTCTGATTCTTCTGTAAATTACCTTCGCATTAGAAAAGTAGAGAAACAGCACGACACAGGACAAGTAAAGAGCACTGGACAGGGCGCTCTTGTCCTGTGCGCGCTGTTTCTGTACTTTTCTAATGATGAACCAACCAGCCCCTTAGAACACGCTCTCATGGTCAGGGTCCCGTGTGAATAATTCACGTAGATAAACTTACACCTGTGCAGACTCAAAAGGCTTACTGGCAATCAAAAATACTTGTTTCTTTGTGAGGCTATTGAGCATTACCTTTCAATTGCTTAATATTAATCTTTAACTCTCCTCTTGCACTTTCTCGGTTAAGGTTCTCAATCAGTTTTAAATCGTCCCCAGTGTTGCTGAACAAGATAACTTCATCTGCAAACTGAAGGTTGCGGAGATATTCACCGTTGATCCTCACTCTTAAGCTTTCCCAGTCTATTAGCTTGAATACTTCTCCTCAGCATGCAGTGAATAGCATTGGAGAGATTGTGTCTCTTTGTTTAACCCCTTTTTTGATAGGTAATTTCTACTTATCTTGTGAACAACCAATGTAGCTGTGCAATATTTGTTGATATTTCCCAAGAAATTCACGTATGCCTCCTGCACTCTTCGATTACGCAATGCCTTTATGACGGCTGGTATCTCTACTGAATCAAATGGCGTTTCATAATCCATGAAAGCTATGTAGACAGGCTGATTGTACTCCGCCGATTTCTCAATTACCTGGTCGATGACATCGATGCGATCCATTGTAGAATCCCACTTACTGAAGTCAAGTATTGTCCTGTTTCTACCGGAAGTTATCTTGGTGAACAGTTTATACAATACTGAAAGCAAGCTAATGGGCCTAAATTTCTTCAATTCTTTAATGTCTCCCTGCTTATATCTTAATATAATGTTGGCATTCTTCCATTTCTCTGGTACACTTGAAGTCGTAAGGCCTTGCGTATAAAAGGCCGTAAGTTTTCCAAGCATGAGATCTCGTCCATTTTTGATTAAATAGAGTCTTATTTATTTTTCTGCCACTTTTTCCAGGGTCACGTCTTGGAAGGCCCTTCTAACTCCATCGCTAGTTAAAGAAGGAGCCTCTGTATCCTGCTCATCACTACGTCCAATGAAGGTAGCGTGGCTGCTCCAGGTACTGTACCGGTCAATATGGAATTCTTCTGTTTTTACTATATTGTCACGTAGTAGTGACGCTGAAATAAACAGTCGTAAAACTGTGTATGACGAAACTTATTCTTTATTGGGCGAACCTGCGCCCACAAAAGCAAGCTACACTCAAAGCACAACGAAAGCGGCAAACACAGTCGGCGGTAGTCGAAAATCTGATCAGCGGCGAAACGCGTCGGCTTTTATACCTGAATCATCGAAGGTTCCAGATTAATCCCTGATGCCCACGGGTCTTCTAGAAAGTTCTAGACAATTCGCGTCGGTCATACAATCAGATAACATAAGCGTCGGTGAAAACAGGCAACGGAAAGAAGCATCGATAACGTTCTAGAAACTTCTGATACAGGCGCGTCCGGCGCCGAGCGATAACGTTTAACATTTGTTAGCTGGTGGAAAGCGGCCACCGGTGAAAGATAAACATGTATACGTGTCAATACCCTCCCCTTAAAAAGCATCGTCCCGATGCTACAAACACGAAAGCGAAAACAAAACCACGCGTACAGAAAGGGATAAAAATAATAAAGCAACAAACGACTTCAGTTCGTCAGCGGGCGTAAAAAGGCTTACGACGCACCACGTAGATGACTTCAGGTCGTGCGCGGCGCCGCTGTCATTGCGAAATACCGTCTGGCACGACCTCATAGTCCAGTGCGCCAATACGTCGGATGATCTTATATGGTCCGAAAGAGCGACGTAAGAGTTTCTCGCTAAGTCCTCGTCGGCGTATTGGAGTCCAGACGCAAACACGGTCTCCGGGCTGGTACTCGACGTAGCGTCGGCGAAGATTGTAGTGTCGGCTGTAGGTTTTGTGCTGGTTCTTCATGCACAGGTGGGCTAGTTGTCGACCTTCTTCGGCACGCTGAAAATAGCTGGAAACGTCAAGATTTTCTTCGTCGGACACATCCGGTAGCATGGCGTCAAGCGTCGTTGCCGGTTTCCTTCCCTAGACCAGGTTGAACGGCGCCATGTGCGTCGTTTCTTGCATGGCCGTGTTGTATGCCAAGGTCACGTACGGAAGGATGGCATCCCACGTCTTGTGTTCGACGTCGACGTACATTGCCAGCATGTCGGCGATGGTCTTATTTAGGCGCTCGGTGAGGCTATTCGTCTGCGGGTGGTAGGTGGTGGTCCGGCGATGGCTTGTCTGGCTGTAGCGCAGGATGGCTTAAGTTTGTTCAGCCGTGAAGGCCGTGCATGGACTGAAAAGCACCTCCACCAGATGTCACGTAGTAGTGACGCTGAAATAAACAGTCGTGAAACTGTGCATGACGAAACTTATTCTTTATTGGGCGAACCTGCGCCCACAAAAGCAAGCTACACTCAAAGCACAACGAAAGCGGCGAACACAGTCGGCGGTCGTCGAAAATCTGATCAGCGGCGAAACGCGTCGGCTTTTATACCTGAGTCATCGAAGGTTCCAGATTGATCCCTGATGCCCACGGGTCTTCTA
Source organism: Dermacentor silvarum (assembly GCF_013339745.2). NCBI lineage: Eukaryota > Metazoa > Arthropoda > Arachnida > Ixodida > Ixodidae > Dermacentor > Dermacentor silvarum. The sequence continues at coordinate 2,198,609 of NC_051164.1, read as the reverse complement.
GAAAGTTCTAGACAATTCGCGTCGGTCATACAATCAGATAACATAAGCGTCGGTGAAAACAGGCAACGGAAAGAAGCATCGATAACGTTCTAGAAACTTCCGATACAGGCGCGTCCTGCGCCGAGCGATAACGTTTAACATTTGTTAGCTGGTGGAAAGCGGCCACCGGTGAAAGATAAACATGTATACGTGTCAATATCATGGAAATTGCGGTTAACATTACCTTGTTTATCTTTAGCCCATATATATCTTGCCTGGTCCTATGCCAAGTTTTCTTCACACTGATACTAATAGGAAGAGTATAGCAGTGTGCAAGCGTTGTTGGGGTGCGCGATGACCAACACGTCACCAGCGGGCCGCGCACCTGACAGAAGGAAGAGTGCGGCATGTTACGTCAAAGAGGCAGAATCGTCGTGACTGCGTGGGACGGGCTTGCGTCCCAGCTACATCAGCTTCGTGCGGCCCCGGTCTATGTCCGATTTATGCCCGGACCACCATCAGCGAATGGAGTCGGGCCTGCGGCCCCGACTTCTGTCTCGACTGTAACGCAACCGTAGGGCGGGTTTATTCTGGCCGCAGGCAGCATCGCCATCCCACCCTGTATCAGCGCGGGATTTGTTAAGGAATCCATGGAATTCGAAAGAAGCGGGGTGTATCCTCATTAAAGAATGCAATAGAGACACGAACGATGCAATCCTTCCTTCGTTAAAAGCCTACCTATAAATAAGGTAAGATATATATATTTCGTAAAGGGAATGTTTCAGAAACTTTTATCATTATTTCGTATAATTTACTTCCTCCGCACGCCGTACCACCGAAGCAATTACTGGTCGCTGAACGGCAGCACCAACGCATGAGTCAGACCGCGGTGAGTGTGCGTAAAAGGGAAAACCCTCCTAGAATCTGTCTTCTTCAACTACCCACGCCTTTTGCGGGCTTTTGTTGGTATCCATACTAGACTTCCTTCTTTTCTTTTCCCCTAAGGTTTTATACGGGGCATTATTTTCTCTTTTCCTCTTTGCACACATATCCCAGGTTGCCCCCACACAAATTATCGAGGGGAGTCAAAGCCGCTGAATAATTCAACCGCCACTCCACCCAAAAACAACGAGGCGAAAAAAATATAGTGTATGATGTGCTGGCCATGAAAGTCACGTATCGACGATACGAACGCCCTGGTAACAGTAGCTCTCATCTCCGACGGCCCCCAATACTCTGTAACCGCCCTTCCCCGCATTTGTGTTCCCCATCCTGTTTTCATTACTTCGTTTTCCCGGTTTTCCCTTTGATTCAAGCTGCAACCGCTACCGTTCGTGACAAGCTCTCCGATTGTACGGAGTCTTTACTTTTCCCAGAATGTTATTTACCATTTCCCTCTCGTCTAAACCCCAGCTACCGCACTTATGCTTGCAATCTGTTTTCGGGAATATTTTTATATATTTCTAGGTGGAGGCCACCACCTAGATATATATATTTTCCCTGTGAACCGTGTTGTCCTATTTCTGAATCCTTAATATTTTTCAACGGGAACGAACCTTTATGTTTTTGCCTGCTCTTTTAGTTTGAATATTTCTCAAAGATTGGTTTCAGTTCTCATTTATAGTTCGCAAGTAGATGATGAGGTCGCCTTTTAGACGCCGTCTTCGAATACGAACAGCTACCGCCTTCATACCCACCTCTGATTTGATGCTTCCTTCAAGAGGTATCAAATCAGAGGTAGGTCGGAAAAAAGTTTATCAGCGCTACAATAATTCACATGCAAAGGTGGCCATTGCACAGTATAATAACGCTGCTGACAGATGAAAGCGGTGACGCGAAGAAGATGAAGGCTTTTTCAGTACTTGGAAGTTCAGCAGAAAAATTAAGCTGAAGAAGTTGCCGTAGGCACATGGGCAAGAAAGAGTTGTAGGGGATGACTTATGCGTTGTGGCTATGCGTGAAAAAAAATTTCAAGCAGCCACTATGATGTGCCATAGGTCGGGCAAAATAAGCAGAAATCACTCAGGTTCGCTCAAAAAACATTTCTTTGTTGATTAGGGTTCACTCGAAGTCAAACCCAGCAAAGTTGTAGTCAGCTGCGCTAACTCAGCTTAGAATGCACCAAATTTCTATTCAGCCAGATTTACGCAGACTCAGCCTCACTGGTTGGCCTGAGTTTGAGTTTCGTTAACTTCATTACTTCAAGTTGAATTTTATTTCAGCATTTCTTTGTAGAAAAAAGAGGGAAAGTACTAGAAGCTCAAAAAGCTGCTTATTGATTTATTTATAATTTATTTATACATTTACAAATACTGCTGTCTCTATTTCGAGACATAGCAGAAGTGGGTACAAGATTTTAATACAAACAACAGAACAAACGCTAAGATTATGCAAACAGATTAACAGGCGATATGGTTAGGTAATTGCTCAATGAACTCTGCAAAAGGCAATGCGCGTAGCGAACCATCCAAGCTGTTCCAAATTTCAACTGTGAGCGCGCAGCCCTGCCGGCCTCTGCCGCCTGTGGCGCTGACTCTGGGCTCTCGCCCGCCTCTCCCCGACAACGGCGTTTAGCCGTTCCTTCACGTAGCCAGCGTTTTGACAGCGGTTGTGTGCGGTCACACAAACAACGCGCACAACTGTTGTCGACGGCGGCGGCGTCTCCACTCTATCCCTTCTTTCGCTCCCACTTACCCCTCCCCGTTGGCGCTGAGCCGTGCTCCCTCAAGGGCTGCAGAAGATAGCGCCAACCTTTCCCTTTCCCTCAAGAACCACTTACCTTACGGCGGCGGCGTTTCGCCCGCGTTCGCACCGAATGCGCGCGGCGTTGGTGACGTGTTTATGAAGAACGTGCCGTCCTTTGCCGAACACCCTGTGGCGGTGTACCGTAGAGCCCATAAGGCTATGGTCCCTGTGGTCAGTGAATAAACGAAAATCACCGGATCATATATATTTCTCATTCTTTAATAGTTTAAATAACCAATTACACCATCACATCTTAATAGTTGTAATTGGAAATACATAATTCCCGCTATAGTACAGCTTCGCTGGGCTTCCATCTCCACCCCAGTGGAAGGGCTGACAGTTTTTTCTTTTAAACTTTCTAGCTACAAAGCCAGCCATAGCCTAAATAGCTGCTGTGGTCCTTGCTTAAAGCAGATTGAATGGTAGAGGCAGCACCATCGATGTTTTCGACCTCTAGCATATCCTCGACAATGTCTTGTATACCAAAGACAGCACTGTTGTTTGTGCCTGCTGATGAAGTGTCGGGCAGAGCATTGACAACCTGTGCCGGGCAGTTTCCTGATTTGGTGGACAGTGCGAGGCTGTAAAAACTTAGACAATTTACTGTTATAAAATTTTTATTTATTTATTTATTTATTTATTTATTTATTTATTTATTTATTTATTTATTTATTTATTTATTTATTTATTTTTATTTATTACAAAAACCTACAGCGCCCGAGTTGGGCATTATCGTAGGGGGGTTAATTACAAACATAAAGGTCATATATTGAACTTCAAGAAAAACAGCATCATATCATTTATGGTATTACAAATACAATAATCGTAATTACAGAGAAAGACAACACATCGAAGAAAAAAAAATCATCTACACATTCGATTATAAAATTTGCTACACAATGCATGAAACGGTACACTAGAAAATATTGTCTACAACAGATTCATATAAAGTTCTCTATGGCAGATGAAAAATTGGGTGCAGACACTATCTCATCTGGGAGCAAATTCCATTCCGCAATTGTTCGCGGAAAGAATGAAAATTTAAATACATTAATACGACTTTAGTAGGCCCTTATTTTCTTGGAATTGTCGCGTCTCTTAGACTGATAATGAGGTGGTTTTAAATATATGTTCTTATCGATTCCTGTGTTACTGCTGTTAATGTTGTGTAAAAGCTTTAACCTGATTATTTTTCTGCGCGTGGACAGCAACTTCCACCACAGATTTTCCCTGATTTGCGAACCTCTAATTTTGTAGTCGTAGATGCCCGTGACGAATCTTGCAGCCCTTTTCTGAACACGCTCTAACTTATCTTCGAGAACTTTTGTGAAGGGGTCCCATGCTGCGCAAGCGTATTCTAACATCGGCCTAATATTTGTAAGATATAAAGTTTCCTTCAAAGGTTTGGGCGCATACTTGAAGTTCCTCTGGAAAAGGTGCAAACGGCGGCACGCTTTAGCGCTTGTTATGTCAATGTGGGATGTCCAGTCCAATACCGCCGTTAAAGTGACGCCTAGGTATTTGACTTCATCAACGCATTGCACTAAAATATTATTTAGAGAGTATGAACTAGGCACTTTTTTCCTTTTGTTCGTAAATCGAACATGATAACACTTTGCTACGTTCAAATCCATCTTCCATTTAGCACACCAGGAATATATTTTTTCGAGATCAAACTGCAACACACTCGTATGTTCGGCACATGACACAGGATGGTATACAACGCAATCATCCGCATACAGTCTGATATTCGAAACAGCGCCTTCACTTAAATCATTGATGAAAATAAGGAACAGCAGCGGCCCAAGGACCGACCCTTGAGGCACACCTGATAAAACATTAACCGTTCTCGACGTTGCACCGTTCCGAACCACTTTTTGCTGCCGTTTATGCAAATAATCTTTAAGCCAACCGTAAAGTGAATCGGGGAGGCGAAGAAATGACAGTTTGTACAAAAGTAAGTCATGCGGGACTACGTCAAACGCCTTTCGGAGATCAATGAAAACAGCATCTAACTGCGTACTATTGTTAAAGCCGAGTGCGACGTCATGTATGAATTCAGTAAGTTGAGTGGTACAGGATAATCTCATGCGAAATCCATGCTGGGTCGGGATGAAGAAATCATGGTTATGAAGATGCTTTATAAGACCAGAGTAAATAACATGTTCTAGTGTTTTACAACAAACAGATGTCAAAGACACTGGTCTGTAATTGCTTGCCAAAGCCCGACAACCACTTTTAAATATAGGAGTTACATTGGCCATTTTTCAGTCACTAGGTAATTTTTGACAATTTATTGACTTGGTAAATAGTTCAACCAAGATAGGAGCAATACTCTGTGAACAGCACTTCAAGACGTGATTTGATATTCCATCTGGACCGTGAGCAGAATGAGGATTAATGTTGCACAACAGAGCCCTTATTCCAGCCTCATTTATAACTATGTCATTCATTTGAGGTAATTGTTCCCTAGACCAGGTTGAACGTGTAATTCAGGTACCGGAATATGACGACATGCTGTGAAGACGGAGTGGAAATATTCGTTAAAGCAATCAGCTTTTTTTGTGTCATCAGTTAACATATCACTTTCATGCCGGAGAGCCGGAACGCGAACACTGACCACACAAAATTGCCCTGGGCTTGGATGGTCATTAGTACCTGAATATTGCCTTAATATGCCGAATAAGTTTTCGACCTTGTCGTGACTTAGTCTTGAGGTTGTTACGGGCAGGGGTTGGGTAAACCTTCAACAGCGTCTGCTTGGCGCTCGAGATCGTTAGGCATGTTGTTTCCCATGCGTTTGCACGTGGTCCGGGCATGGCCGCTCTAAGTGAATCGTAACAACGTCAACACGCATTTTAACCCCACCCAAGATGTGAGATACTGCAAAAGTGAGAGTGTGCTGCATATGGTAACACGCATGCCTTCAGCAGTACTTTTGTTTACGAACCCAGCTCCGCATTTTTTGAAGCTTGTTTCCATTCATCGAAAAATGCAAGAAATGCCTCAAGTTCTGCAGCATCTTCCGATGGTGGTCTCAGTCCACGTTTTGGTTACCTTGACGTCATTATAGCTATAAGCGGGCTCTGGCGTCTCACAAGATATTCTGTCGCAGACACTGAATTTGAGCATTTCTTCACTAAAAAGTGTGAAACCTAATTTACTTTAATTTTTCCAAAGGAGTCAGGTGGAATGTGTGCTTTCGTTAGGTGTGTCTTCGCCTTTAGCGTGAGAGAACTGTTGTCCTTAGCCCGTGCAGCTTCAATGTGTTCAATACATGCACGCCAATCTGTAGTAGAGAACCCAGTGCTCACAAAAGTGCTGCGAATATATTTCACTAAGTGGGAAAATCTGAGCAGAAATGCAGCCCTCTTGAAGGGTCGACGGGATATGCAACTTTGCACGTGATGCCGCTGGGGTGCGCTGAAAAAGAAAAGAAAATGATGAGGATTAGATGTGTACCTGTTGAATGCCGCAAAAGAAGATACTACACAAGTTATTTCAGCAAAACAAACTGTGTAATGCTGATATTTTCACTGCATCTAGTAACAAGCTAAGTGCGTGATCCCTTACCACCAATTCCGAATGACTTCCAGATGCTGCGGTTCCACGTAGCCCCGTCAGAAGACACAAGTCCACAAAGAGACTTGATTTTCCTGTAAGAAGAATTGCCTCAAGAAGAAGCTTAGAAAGCATTCCTGCTTTGGTGTTTCCTTTCGATGAAAACACACCGAGTATCTGCGTCCAGTCTCCTGTAGGAGAAATAGATGGAGAACCAACTGATTTAATTAAATATGAAAGGCATTCTTTAACAACTGCAAGCTAGCGCGCAAAACATGCCACCATGGAATACAGATACCAACTTGTCCAAACCAGTATATCACAAAAGATATCATATGCTCAGGAAAAACACTAAATATGACTACTCACCTTGAAATCGTTGAAAAAGCATTGCCATCCCATGGTCTGCTGGTGTTGCTTTCTTTCATCTGTTCGGAAGCTGCCTAAGTCAACAAAACCTTCAACAGCTCCTAAAGAAAGAATATGTACAGGCCTGCAGTTAACACTTGAACAAACCAGCTTATTTGGCATATTCAGTGTAGCAGTGAATTAGGAGAATTATTTGTATATGCAACTAGCTATATATTGAATTGATGTTTCGTGTGGAAAAACGTGGGTGTACATGCCTGCAGTGTTGACACCGAACTGCTAGGAAAACTTGAGTTCCTCAAATAAGATGCCACCATGTCGGCTGAAGACGACCATGCTTTCAGTCTTTGCACCAAGTCCCTTGAAGACACTGTCATTAAAACCAAGAGAGAGTGAGAGAGAGAAGTTTAATGATGCGAAATGCAGAGAGGTCGGCCTGAGGTAAATTCCTCTAGCCAGCTACTCGTCGTTGGGGGAAGGGGAAGAGGGAAAGAAAGAGGGAAGAAAGAGGCGCATGATGGGTGACTGATGACAAGAGAGGATGTAACACATCAAGCAATTTGGCATGCTCAAAGCCTACAGAAACCAAAGCCACATTTGAAGTTGCGTACGTAACATTGCAGACAAGTCCGACTTGGGAGGATGAGAATTTTCTGTTTACGAAGGTGTTCATACAGCTTCGGACTCCTTATACGAAGAAGCACACATTATAGTATCCAGTCCTTCTCATACAGCATACCACACGCTGACTTTCTTTTTGGTGCGGTGAAGCGTACCCTAATAGCCATCCGTTCCTTTTGTGGTAACCCTATAATGCGATCATTCAATGCCTCACCTGCAATTTGTTCATTAGCAGCACGCATCAGCTCCAGTTCCTTCTCCATCTTCAGCAGATTTAGTTGTGCAGCGTGCAGACGACGACCTGTCCTACCATATTTCCTTAGGCGTTTCACTGCAACTCCATGCTTCACTCGTGACAGCTGATTTTTTAACAACCTTCTTAGGTACTTGCAACGGATGCAAGGGCCCTTATTTTCACATGTAAGGTTGCACTTAGTAGAGTAGTATGAGCCGGAAAAGCACACATACTTTCCAACCTTGTTAATTTTGATTCCATAACCAGCACATAAAACGAGTGAATGTGTGCTGTTAAGTACTGACTGCGCCTCATCTGGTGAAGAAACAGGACGTTCTAGATGCAGCTTGCCCCTCAGAAATACGGAACAATGCGCTGTTCCCATTTGATCACCTACCTGTTCAAACTTCACCAATTTTGGCATGAGCAGGTGATCTAACTGGGCTTGCTGGAGTTCACAAAGGCCCAAAAACATGGCTCCTGGTTCAGTGGCAGACGTTAACTTGTTCCAGCCCGTGCCGGGAAGTTGAGGGCTCTGGCATATGTTTTACAAATTGATGACGCTCTGTGATTCCGCTTCTGTAGCGTTACAAAGTACCGCTTCTTCGGTAAGCAAAAACTCCGATTCTACAGAATGAGATTGTTCAGCTTCTCTTGCTGGTTTACTTGCTTCCTGTGTCACCTGCTTGCTAGTCGCCTTTCATTTTTGAGTCGTGGGCCCATCTTGTTCACACAAATTTCTTTCCTTCCTTTTGATTGGCGCTTTTGTGGTCAAGTATTTCGACGCATCCAAAAACACGGTAGAAACGGCATGCTCTGTGAGCTGGGGCCGATCACGTGGCATTTCCTCACCTTCGCCATTGATAATGTGGCGAAAAGTCCTTTGAATTGAAGAAGTGTGCTGGTCTGGGCGGGTTGGTACATCCTTAGGAAGGGAACAAACAGCGCTAGGACGGGACGAAGTGAGCGCCTTGTCTGTCTACTCACTTCGTCCCGTCCTAGCGCTGTTTTTTCCCTTACTTTGAATGAACGCTGTTTCGAAGTGACGTTCACAAACGACGCAGTCGGGAGTAAGTTCCTTATATTACATGCCCATTTCTTCGGCCGCAAAACATCCTTCGGAGCTCGGAACGACGACACCTTCGCCGCACACGACTTGTATCCGCTCTTGCAGCCGGGTACAAAACACGTACCTGGGGTGATGGCATGGCACTGCTACATCTCAGTCCGGGGAAGAGCTCACACGACAAGCAAGCGCGTTCACTAAACGCGCACGCCGAGATACCACGTCAGCACGATTGCACGTATACTAGCCGGCGCACAATGTTAACGCTGTGATGGCCGCCGAATTGGAAATTATTTGCGCTCCTTTAGGGAGCCTACATGCAAAAAAACGGCGTTGCATGTAGGCTCCCTACGCTCCTTACGACAACAGCGCCCCTCGTGGTACTGAAAATTTGCATCACGTTTCGTGCGCTCCTCTCCCAATGCGCGCATACCCCGCCCGTCACACTGCCCCTTCTAGCGACCCACCATACCAACGACCATACCCGGATGGAGCTGACGGATAGTTCGAGAAGGGGGGAGGAGTATATGCTGTCCCGCGACTGCCGCAGCGGCGCGCCGCCGATTGGTGTGGCCGCCCTGCCGCAGCTGTATTTTGCCGCCGGCAGCGCATTGCCCGCGTTTTTCCGCTATTGTGCACGCGGATTTAACAACTTTTTCGCCCGAACTATTTTTCGCCCGCCGCGCCGGCCACGAATCCCAGCATTACTCGCGCGGAGCGGGCAGAATGACGCAACGGTTGGAGCGCGCGAAAGCGTGTCCGCCGCCGATGCTCTCTGCGCATGCGCGACGTGGTTGTAGAAACGTCGGTTGCGCCCGTAGGCGCAGTTACAGCCGCATGTAGTATTGACCCTTTTCGCGGAACAGTTTGTTTTAGAGAAACGAGATGGCGCTCACGGCGGCGCGCCATACGTCTCCTCAGCGACCGCGCACGAATACAACACCATTACCGCTTCTACCTGGCTTCTGTGCGATCAACTGTCGGAAATGCAACTGAGTTTTCGCTAACCCACTGTGCTCCAATCATGCTAGATTGAATCATGTGCACTGAAGACGTGTGCAGTAGTTGGCCGCAAAAATAGTGACCGGCATGTTAAGGAATAGAATGAATCTGTGTGGCCAAGTTCGCGGACTGCTGCTGCAACTGTCCGAACGTCTTACCGGCACTTCGTGATGTACGGCTTTCCTCAAGGATACAGAAATTCGCTCATCCGCCAGCCTTGTATTGCTAACCTTCAAAGAAACGGCTTCATACCCTGAACGAGTACGAGTACCACTCGTTAAACAATGACAAAGGCAGTAGCGCCGCTTCCTGTCATAGTTAAGTTTTGCGCACGTTATCTATACACATCGGTCCCAAAAGGCAGGAAACTGCCCACTCTATCACCGACGTATCAATAATAAGTGAATGGGCGCACACTTGAATATATGCGCACTGTATACGCACAATAAATGACGGACTACACCGTTGGCGCACGAATACTCGAAGCTGAATGTTTCGTGACGGCCCACCAGAGTAAGCGAGTTACTAGCTGTAATATATTGACACGTATACATGTTTATCTTTCACCGGTGGCCGCTTTTCATCGGCTAACAAATGTTAAACGTTATCGCTCGGCGCAGGACGCGCCTGTATCGGAAGATTCTAGAACGTTATCGATGCTTCTTTCCGTTGCCTGTTTTCACCGACGCTTATGTTATCTGATTGTATGACCGACGCGAATTTTCTAGAACATTCTGAAAGACACGCGGGCACCAGGGAATAATCTGGAACATTCGATGACTCATGTATAAAAAGCCGACGCGTTTCACCGCTGAGGAGATTTTCGACGGTCGCCGACTGTGTTCGCCGCTATCGTTGTGCTTTGAGTGTAGCTTTCTTTTGTGGGCACAGGTTCGCGCAATAAAGAATCAGTTTCGTCATACACAGTTTTATTGCGATAGCGATTATATGGACACTGCAACCGGATTTCTGCCGTCGGCGTCAGCCGTCGTCGTCGCCGTCGCCTTCGCCGTGAGGTTCCCTATAGATAAAATCTTCGCCGCGCGCCGTATGCCCGAGCGGAAGCGTGCGGGGACGCGCGCTATCCCGGAGAGCGAACGCACTCAACCTCCCACGCGCCACCAAGGAAGCGGGAAGCCAGCGCCGGAGGGAGCAGGGGGGGCGGCGCACTTCTACTCTGCCAACAACCGCGCTCGTCGCTCGCCCCGCACCGTCTCTTATCTCCCCACGGCTCTGACCTTTATGCGCCGTGCATTCGCCGCTCAGTTTCCGTTGAAGCGATAGACCGCACGTACCTTCGCCGCTGCGGCGTACGCGCTTGCTGCCAGCGTTTTGACAGTCGTTGTCTGCAGTCATTCAGTGTGATCTATTCAAGTTTGTTTGTGCGCGCTCACACCACGCTTGTTCCTTTAATTAGTAATAGTCGGGCCACATTTTCCAACGCACGCTACACATGCAATGCTGCCCGGATCGGCAGTGCACAGCTACAGGTGTGTCCCTTCGCACGCGCTGCCCTACGGGAAGCGCTTCTCATCAACACCACCGTTTCAGACGCGCCTTCTCGAGGTCATGGAGTCTCTCTTCATGTCGGTCTACTTACGCCGCAGCACACCTGCTTACTTAATCAGCTCATGTTTACTACAATTCATATTGCTACCAAAGCCGCTCACCTTACTTCGTATGACATTGCTGTATTGCTATCGCATTCATTGCTTCGCCCTTAGGGCGAAACTGTGACATTTTTTCGACTGTTTACTTCAGCGTCACTACTACGAGACATCTGGTGGAGGTGCTTTTATGTCCTTGTACCGGACTCCCCCGTCCAGCCGTGAGCCAAGCCGAAACCGTCCAGAAGACGTCGACGCCTACCCCGACCAGCGAGCTAGCCGTAGGCTATTGAATCTGCCACCGGAGTACGAACCCCTACCCCTCAATACCAAGAAGATAAAAGTGACGACCTCGGAAGCAGCTACCATGACAGCCCCTGCGCCAACATCTGCAATCGTGATGCAACAACCCAGGGAGCCGCCGGCTTTCCGCGGTTCGCCATGTGAAGACCCCGAAAGCTGGCTGGAGGCATACGACCGAGTCGCTACGTTCAACACGTGGGACTGCGACGACAAGCTGCGCCATGTTTACTTCTCGCTTGAAGGCGGCGCCAGAACCTGGTTTTCGAGAATAGGGAGCGTGCACTAACAACCTGGGACCTCTTCCGAGACGCATTCCTGGACAGCTTTACGAGCGTCGTCCGTAAAGAAAGAGCTGCAGCCTTGCTGGAAAACCGTGTGCAGCTCCCGAATGAGTGCATCGGTATGTACACTGAAGAAATGACTCGATTATTCCGACACGCTGACCCCGCTATGCCAGTAAGACAAGAAAGTTCGCTTGCTGATGCGGGGAGTGAAGCAGGAGCTATTCGCCGGACTGGTGCGGAATCCACCAACGACAGTCCAAGACTTTCTCTCGGAGGCTACGACGATCGAGAAGGCACTGGACATGCGGAAACGGCAATACAATCGCCGTTCGACGCCACAGTACACAGAAGTCGAAGGACTCTCCCACGACCTACGAGACACCATCAGGGCGATAGTACGCGAAAAGCTGCAGAAGTTGCTACCGTCGTCGCAGCCTCAAGTTGCTTTCATCGCCGATATCGTGCGGGAGGAAATCCAGCAATCGCTAGGACTTCCCGAATCGCCGCAATCTCAGCCGGAAGCGATGACCTACGCCGCCGTCGCCCGTCGTCAAGGCCCCCCTCCACGCTCGCGCCAGGGCCCCGTACCGCAGCAGTTCCGTCGTCCACCGCCGCCGCCGCCAGCACTCCCGCCCGTCGCCCAGCACAGTTACCAAAGGAAGACGGACATTTGGCGCACCCCCGACCACCGCCCACTCTGCTGTCACTGCGGGGAAGCCGGCCATGTCTACCGCCGATGCCCATACCGCGAGATGGGCCTACGAGGGTTCGCCGTCAACGCGCCGCGTCCAGTGCGAGGTGAACGACCGCGCGACATCGCCGACTACCTCGCCGGAGCCCAGTGGCAACCACGACGACCGTCACGCTCGCCGTCACCAGGCCGCTACATCTCGCCGCATCGCCGTCAGTACACCGGTCCCACCCGGGGCCGATCTCCTAGCTCTTACCCGGGAAACTAAAGGCAGGAACCGATGGAGGTGCGGTTACTGTACGACGCAACGCCGAAGATCCTCCGCCGCCGATGACGACGACGATTCGCGAGTCATCACGACGGGATGTCAGCACGCCGCCTAGCAATAGCCTTGACAGCACTTCGCCGCCGAAAGAAGACCTTCCGACGCGACGTAGCAGCCGCAGGGCAAGCCGACGCCGCCGTGATCCGACGCCACCAATTAACCGCAATGCCAGACGCCGGTATACCGATCTAGACGTGCGATTCGATGGTCATAATGTCACCGCTCTCGTCGACACTGGAGTCGACTATTCCATCTGCAGTGGCGAGTTCGCCGCCAAGTTGAAGAGGGTGAAAACGGCCTGGCAAGGACCCGATATCCGGACAGTGGGAGGCCATCTAATAACGCCGGCTGGAATCTGCACAGCACGAGTCACGGTAAACAACTGCACTTACCCGGCGAGCTTCGTAATCCTGCAGCACTGCTCCAGGGATGTCATCCTAGGCATGGACTTTCTAAACCAACACGGTGCAGTCATCGACTTAAGGTCCAAGTCGATAACGCTTTCAACGTGCAACGCGATACCACCGGATACAAGCATCAGTTACCATGCCTTGAATGTGCTAGAAGAACAAGTCACCGTTCCGCCTCGCTCCATAGTAATGATTTCCGTCGGTACCGAAGTGCCTGCAGACATGGAGGGTGATCATCACTTACTGCTCGACCGTGAAATTTGCGTCGCTAGAGGCATAGCTGAGCTACATGAAGGGAAAGCAAGAGTGATGCTCACGAACTTCAGCCACGAATACAAGCTCATTAACAAAGGCACCACGGTCGCCTACATCGACGAAATAGTACAAGCCAGCAGTGCTTTCGCCTTCACAGATTCTAGTGCACCTGCAACGACGACTTTCGTACCTGAACCAACTTTCTACGTCAATCAGAACCTTCCAAGCCATAAGAAAGAACAACTAAAAGCTCTGCTCCTGCAATACAAGGGCTGCTTCTCGTCGTCGTCCAAAGTTCGACAAACCCCTCTCGCCAAGCACCGCATCATAACCGCCGAATACGTCCACCCACTCCGTCAGAGGCCGTACCGAGTTTCGGCGCGCGAACGCGAAGCCATAAGGCAACAAGTCGACGAAATGCTACGCGACGACATCATCCAGCCGTCGAAGAGTCCGTGGGCATCCCCTGTGGTGTTAGTGAAGAAGGATGGAACCTTACGTTTCTGCGTCGATTATCGTCGGCTCAACAAGATCACGAAGAAGGACGTATACCCCCTCCCACGGATTGACGACGCCTTGGATCGACTCTACAACGCAAAGTATTTTTCGTCGATGGACCTGAAAACCGGCTACTGGCAAATCGAAGTCGACGAGAGGGACCGGGAGAAGACTGCCTTTTTAACACCAGACGGACTGTTCGAGTTCAAGGTAATGCCGTTTGGTCTTTGCTAGGCACCTGCGACTTTCCAACGCGTCATGGATACAGTACTGGCAGGCTTGAAGTGGAAGACTTCCCTCGTCTATTTGGACGACGTCGTTGTGTTTTCTCAAGCTTCGAAGAACACCTGCGGCGCCTTGAAACAGTTCTTCAAGCAATGAAAACCTCCGGACTCAGGTTAAAGCCAGAAAAGTGCCGCTTCGCATATGAGGAGCTCTTGTTTTTGGGCCACGTCATCAACAAGTCTGGTGTGCGCCCCGACCCTCAGAAAACTGCGGCCATCTCCAACTTTCCACCACCCGCTGACAACAAGGCAGTGCGTAGATATCTTGGACTGTGCGCCTATTACAGGCGCTTCGATCGTCAAGAATTTTTCTCGGATCGCTGAGCCACTGACGTACCTCACGAAGGCCGAGGTCGAGTTCAAGTGGGAGACGCCGCAAGTCGAAGCATTTGAAGAACTGAAGCGACGCCTGCAACCTCTGCCAATACTTGCGCATTTCGACGAAAACGCCGATACCGAAGTCCACACAAACGCAAGCAGCGTAGGACTCGGCGCTGTGCTTGTGCAGAAGACTGACGGACTAGAAAGGGTTGTAAGTTACGCTAGCCGCTCGCTCTCGAAGGCGGAAGCAAATTATTCCACAAGAGAAAAGGAGTGCCTCGCCATCATCTGGGCTACATCGAAGTTTCGCCCCTACCTCTATGGCAGTCCCTTCAAAGTTGTGAGCGATCACCATGACTTGTGTTGGCTAGCTAACTTGAAGGATCCTTCAGGTCGCCTCGCACGATGGAGTCTGAGACTTCAGGCATTCGACATCACCGTCGTTTACAAGCATGGGCGAAAGCACTCTGACGCCGACTGCTTGTCTCGCGCCCCCGTCGAACCCCCGCCACAGGTCGACCAGGATGACAACACTTTTTTGGGTCCCATCAGTGCCGACGAATTCATCGAACAACAGCGAGCCGACCCGGAACTAAGGAGCCTTGTAGACTACCTGGAAGGCAAGACCGTCATTGTGCTGAAGGTGTTCAGGCCAGCATTGGCGTCGTTTTTCTTGCAAAACGACAATCTCCCAAAGAAGAACTTCTCGCCTCTCCGAGCCCACTACCTCCTCGTGCTACCCTCAGCATTGCGTCCAGAGGTTCTGCAAGCCCGCCATGACGTCCCAACGACTGGACACCTCGGTTTTTCCCGCATGCTCGCGAGGGTACAAGAAAAATACTACTGGCCTCGCCTCTCTGCTGACGTCGCCCATTGCGTAAGGACATGCCGAGACTGTCAGCGACGCAAAACACCACCTACAAGGCCAGCCGGACTTCTACAGCCGATCGAGCCACCTCGCCGACCGTTCCAGCAGATCGGGATGGACTTACTGGGGCCTTTTCCGACGTCGACGTCCGGGAATAAATGGATTGTCGTAGCTACGGACTACCTCAGCCGCTACGCCGAAACAAAAGCCTTGCCCAAAGGCAGTGCCGCCGAGGTAGCCCGATTCTTCGTTGAGAACATCCTCCTGCGTCACGGTGCCCCAGAAATGCTTATCACCGACAGAGGTACGGCCTTTACGGCTGAACTAACTCAAGCCATCCTGCGATACAGCCAGACAAGCCATCGACGGACCACCGCCTACCACCCGCAGACGAATGGCCTCACCCAGCGCCTAAATAAGACCATCGCCGACATGCTGGCAATGTACGTCGACGTCGAACACAAGACGTGGGATGCCATCCTTCCTTACGTGACCTTCGCATACAACACGGCCGTGCAAGAAACGACGCACATGGCGCCGTTCCACCTGGTCTACGGTAGGAACCCGGCAACGACGCTTGACGCCATGCTACCGGACGTCACCGACGAAGAAAATCTCGACGTTGCCACCTATTTGCAGCGTGCCGAAGAAGGTCGATTGCTCGCCCGCCTGCGCATCAAGAACCAGCAGAGGACCGACAGCCGACACTACAATCTTCGACGACGCTACGTCGAGTACCGGCCCGGCGACCGTGTTTGAGTCTGGACTCCGATACGCCGGCGAGGACTTAGCGAGAAACTGTTACGACGCTATTTCGGACCCTACAAGATTATTCAAAGGATTGGCGCACTGGACTATGAGGTCGTGCCAGACGGAATTTGGCAATCACAGCGGCGCCGCGCACGACGCGAAGTCATCCACGTTGTTAGTCTTCAGCCTTTCTACGCCCGCTGACGAACTGAAGTCCTTTGTTGCTTTATTATTTTTGTCCCTTTCTGTACGCGTGGTTTTGTTTTCGCTTTCGTGTTTGTAGCATCGGGACGATGCTTTTTAAGGGGAAAGTATTGACACGTATACATGTTTATCGTTCACCGGTGGCCGCTTTCCACCAGCTAACAAATGTTAAACGTAAAAACAGAAATAGTAAAAACAGAAGAATTCCATATATCGGAAGTTTCTAGACATTATCGATGCTTCTATCCGTTGCCTGTTTTCACCGACGCTTATGTGATCTGATTGTATGACCGACGCGAATTGTCTAGAACTTTCTGGAAGACACGCGGGCACCAGGGAATAACCTGGAACATTCGATGACTCATGTATAAAAGCCGACGCGTTTCGCGCTGAGGAGATTTTCGACGATCGCCGACTGTCTTCGCCGCTATCGTTGAGCTTTGAGTGTAGCTTTCGTTTGTGGGCACAGGTTCGCCCAATAAAGAATCATTTTCGTCATACACAGTTTTTCGACTGTACTTCAGCGTCACTACTACGTGACAATATATTTGCTACAAGGTATTACAATGTACAGAACAGCTACGTTTCAAGCCTTGTGCGCAGCAAGAACAAATCTAACGCAACTGAGCATACAAGTGAGAGATACCAGCCGTCATAAAGGTATTGCGTAATCGAAGAGTGCAGGAGGCATACGTCAATTTCTTGGGAAATATCAACAAATATTGCACAGCTACATTGGTTCTTTACAAGATAAGTAGAAATTACCTATCAAAAAAAGGGGTTAAACAAAGAGAGACAATCTCTCCAATGCTATTCACTGCATGCTGAGGAGAAGTATTCAAGCTACTAGACTGGGAAAGCTTAAGAGTGAGCATCAACGGTGAATATCTCCGCAACCTTCAGTTTGCAGATGAAGTTATCTTGTTCAGCAACACTGGGGACGATTTAAAAACTGATTGAGAACCTTAACCGAGAAAGTGCAAGAGGATAGTTAAAGATTAATATTCAGCAATTGAAAGGTAATGCTCCATAGCCTCACAAAGAAACAAGTATTTTTGATTGCCAGTAAGCCTTTTGAGTCTGCACAGGTGTAAGTTTATCTACGTGAATTATTCACACGGGACCCTGACCATGAGAGCATGTTCTAAGGGGCTGGTTGGTTCATCATTAGAAAAGTACAGAAACAGCGCGCACAGGACAAGAGCGCCCTGTCCAGTGCTCTTTACTTGTCCTGTGTCGTGCTGTTTCTGTACTTTTCTAATGCGAAGGTAATTTACAGAAGAATAAGAATGGGTTATAGTGCATAAGACAGGCGTTGCCCAACCTTGACTGGAAGCTTACCACTGTCATTCAAAATAAAAGTGTATAATCATTGCATTCTACCGGTGCTAGCATATGGGGGAGAAACTTGGAGGTTAACAAAGAAACTCGAGAACAAGTTAAGGACCGCACAAAGAGAAATTGAACGGAAAATGGTAGGCCTAACGTTAAGAGACCGGATGAGACCGATGTGGATCAAAGAGCAAACACGCATAGGTAACACTCGAGTAGACGTTATAAGAAATGGAGCTGGGCATGTCACGTAATGCGTAGGACAGATAACCGGTGGACCTTTAGAGTTACAGAATGGGTGCCAAGGGAACGGAAGCGCAGTCGAGGATGGCAGAAAATGTCTTTCTGAAGTTGCGCCACCTTTTTTTTTTTTTTTTGAGCGCCAGTAATAAGATCAAGCGACGAGCCCGTTCACGAGCCAACTCTCGCTGACGCTCGCGGTACGCAGCCTCTTCCTCATGAGTACGCACTACTCGTGGTCTTCCCATAGTCGCATCGCAACCCACCTGCGATGCGCGCTCGTTATCCGAAAGGGTAGGCCGCACAGAAACACCTTCTCTTATACCCATCGCGTCTCCTCCTCGCGCCCAGCGCGCCCTCTCATTGGTCGCCTCCTCCTCCAGTGCGCCTCTCCTCCTCTGCTGGTCACACGAGATGCCCTCCCCCAGTGCGGCTCTCATCCTCTCCTGGTCACGTGACTTGAGTGACACCGTACAGACAGCGAAGGCTCCACTAAGAACAGCTCCGCTGTTAAAAAAATGGTTTGGTAATTCTCTAAACTGAACCTATTTAAACATCCAAAGCGGATTGGCATAATGCATTCTGCACCGATCATATTTATACTACCAGTTTCTAAGTAGGAAGCAAAACACACTAATCCTGACTGAATTCATGAGCGGAATATTTGGATAGCTTGGAATACATATTTAGCCCCGCTTTTAGAACAAGCACCATATACGCTGCTTGCGCCGTTTGGACATAGCTTAATCAGCCCCGAAAGCGCTTTTGCATGTTCTCTGAAGCTGTGATCAAAGCTTCATGTCGTCCACCTAGTCACCGTCTACGATATCTTCGAAAACAGAGGTTTTCTAAGCCGCGCCGGCGTCATACACTTCCATTGTAAACAAGGAGGCAACAGAGGCAAGCAATGGACGCGTCACCACGTGATCAAACATGGCAGCGCCCACGGGATCGCCGCGAAAAGGGTCAATACAGTGTCGAAGTTTTGCCCAGCTCACCGTCGCCGACGCGACATAGCTAGCTTCGGCCGACACGGTGCGGTGCGCTGAAAACGCTGGAGTATACGTCGGGCGCTTCACATATACCACGCAGACAACTTTGGCCTTTCCCGACGTTGAAGAAATATCTTCGTTTAAGGTGTGTGGAACGTGTAAATCTTTGCTTCCACAAAATAAAGTGCCTGTGTACGCTGTGAGCAATGCGTATAAATATCTGCCCAAGCCTGCCCACCTCTCTCCGCTCAACTGTGCAGCTGAGCGGAAAATTTCACCTCGCATACCCCTCATGCAAGTGCGAAGTCAGCTCTGCAACACTGGCCAGTACGGAGTGAAACCACAAAGCGATCTTTGTGCAAGTCTGCAATCCTCCTTCAGTGTCCACCGAGTAACCCTGTATGCGTTTGCAACTCAGTCTGCATGACTATGCGTGTCACGTGCGCAAGAAAACGACAGTTTAACAACGACATCTCGACTGCAAAGGATTTAATTAGCAACCAGTCAAACAACACCCTCGCAATGCCTAACTTGGTGGAAGAAAATAGCTAATTCGGTCCAAGGAAATGTGCTTTCGCACGATATTCCGTGGCTGGCACAGCCTAAGTCTGTAATTTTTTTCCGCGCGTTTCCAATTTTGCTACAGTTCTGATACATATTGCGGACACTTTGAATTTTGTTGTACCTAAGCAAAATATTTCAATAAGATCATCTGCATGAACAAATGTGCTCGAATAATCGGCAAAAATTATGAATGGTGCAATGCTCCTAGCTTTTACAATAACATTTATATATATGTTAGATAATATCGGTCTTAATATACTCCCTTGGGGCACTCCTGCAAAAATATCTTCAAAGGAGAAACGGTCATTTGTGATTGCTACGGCTTGCATTTTTAATTATTATTGTTTCAGTATTACACATCGCGGCCAGCCAATGGACATAATGGCGAGACCATCAGGAGACTGGAAGGCGCGGTCGTACAGACCATCAGGTTACTCAGACGCCTATCCAACAGACACAGCGGGATGAAAGAAGGTAGCATGATCAGACTAGTTCAGGCCTTCGTAATTAGCCGAATAACGTATGTGGCACCCTACCTCAATTGTCACGTTGCGGAGAAGACAAAGGTGGACCGCGTAATCAGAAAGGCTTACAAACAGGCAATAGGGCTACCGATCAACACAAGCACGAACAGGTTACTGGATCTGGTTCTACATAATACGCTGGGGGAATTGATAGAGGCACAGAGCATAGCGCAATACGAACGCCTTTCCAAGAGCAGGACGGGCAGATACATACTAGAGAAGTTAGGCATTGGCTATCACGCTCAACAAGGCGTCAAAGTCGACGTACCGAGCAGCCTCAGGGACATGTTGGTCGTCCCTCCGCTACCGAAGAACATGCATCCGGAATACCACAGGGGTAGAAGGGAAAAGAGAGCGCAGGACGTACAGAGAAAGTACGGCAACTGTGAAGACGCGGTGTTCGTGGACGCGGCCAGGCACGCCCGCAGGCGCGGCTTCGCGGCCGCGGTGGTAGATCACGAGAACACTTGCAAAACTAGTGTCACGGTACGCACGGTGCACGCGGAGACGGCGGAGGAAAAGCTCTTTGGGGCCCCAAAAGTTTGGGGCCCCTATTCTAAAACTCTCTATTACCACAATTGAAGAGCTTGCTAAGTTCGCGTCAAAAAACTTCCCCTCGAACGGCATATTTTACGAACCAGTTTACGTACTCACATTTTACATGCTGCGCAAACATTTAACAATATTTCTCCTCTTTTTATACAGGGAAAATTAGGGACATTCTTTGTATGCATTGACTTTGAATACATTGAATTATTCCAAAATTTTTTTTTCGAGTCCATGCATTCACGTGTGCCCACCTCTCTCCGTGACTTGCTGACTTTCTTTTAAGTGCGAAGAACTTTAGGGGCCCGGGCTGTCGGCGGCGTCCGTCTTGATCACGCTCACAAACAAGTGCTTAAAACAGGGTCAAAACAAGTGCATAATTGATCAAAACCAGTTCAACATAAGCTAACATGATTTAGAATAATTTAAAAGACAGCAATAATCAAGCATTAAGCGCATTATATTTAGCAGAAACTCGGTAAAATCGTGTACCCGCATTGGATATGCGCGTATGAGCCAGGGATTTGCGGGTATGAGCCAGGGACAAGAAAGAAAGAAAGAAACAAACAAACAAGCAAAGACAGAAAGAAAGAAAGAAGTAAACAAAGAAAGGAAGAAATAAGGAAGGAAAGAAGTAAAGAAAGAGAGAAAGAAAGAAAGGAGGAAGGCACGAAAGACATCACGCGTGGCTCATACCCGCGTAGTTTCTTGGTAGTTCTGTTCGTTTACTAAATATAAATATGGGAAAATGGTCACTTACGTGTGCGGCAATGACGCCCGACGCAATATTGCTACTTGTACAATTGGCTATAAAGAAGTGAAGAAGAGTTTTAGAAGCAAAGTTAAATCAAAATGCGCGTTTTGAAAGGCAATCATCAGGGGCCGGTACCGCTCCACTTGAAATTTTAGGTTTCACTTTATGTGACGGGCGCTTTGACCATTAGTACAAGCCTACTATACCGTCATCGTGATGATGAAAGGAAAATAGTATAGCGCAATGTATTGCTTCTGATCATCGTTACATCCATACGTAGAATACGTGCCAACCCATTCAGTGCCTAATCTGCAGATTACGCGCGAATACTACGTGATCGGCTGATTATATATGAAAACCTAAAGAGGGCCAGTGACGAAGCGAGACTAACTATTGCACGAACAAGTAGTAAAAGAAGCGCGAGTTAGTTTGTGAGCGCAACTCAGAGCAGTGTCTCGTGCCGATTATAGAGGCAGCATGAAAACAAAAACAAAAAAACGCCGTTTGCCCAACGTATTCCGACGGATCTCATTGTTGCGTAGGTTGTTGCGCAGTGACAATATAGTACTTTGATAGAAGGTCGAACAAAATTTTTGCTTGTTTGCAGAGAGAATTCGAAAACCGGGATATCTGTTCACAGAAGAGGAAAAATTTGCAAGTCATATCTATTATTGTAAAGTTGCAATGGTCCCTACAGTGCAGCTTGAATAAGTAGATGACTATCGTATTGAGACATCTTAAGATAGAAATGGCGAGCATCGCATCACATATATTTCATCGTGTAGTATCTTGTATCTTTATTTCAAGTACTATTCACCTAAGTATCTTGTACCTGTATCGATGAGAGCACGAGAACAAGGTGAGAAACAAATCCACTTGTCGAAACGTTGACTCTTGCTCTCACCTCTGCTCATCGTCTTGAATTTCCGTCTCCCGCATTCCCTTGTGTCGTGATACAATATATATATATATATATATATATATATATATGAGATACGTAAGAGCATCGAAGGCGTAATGCGAAGACGGGATCGTTCCTCACCTGCAGCAAGTTATTTTATCGTCCATTTTCATTTATGTATCATTTCTCTAAATCAATTATTAAGTATTAAGAATATCCCCTACGTTCTCGGTGGTGTTCTTGTTGGATTCTTATATGATTAATATAAATCGGGCCCCTAGGTTCCCTTTCTTCTCGTTCGAGGGTCTCGAATCCGGCAACATTGATGCCTTCAGGTAGCATATGTGGGTTTATTTACCAGTTGCCTTCACCCAAAAAGATCACGTACTCGTGACGCCTGCGGCAAAAAGGATGTTCCACATCCTCCCCCAAGGTTTGTGAGTGGTGGTGCTGGCTAAGACTACCAGGGTTAGTTGTAGTAGTAAAAACATCAATAACCCAGAAAGTGGATAGGAAAACGGCGCCGCGGTAGCTCAATGGTAAGTGCATCGCACGGGTGATGCGAAGACATGGGATCGTTCCCTGGCCAGCGGCAAGTTGTTTTTTCAACCATTTTCATTTCCATTAATCTATCATTTCTTCAATTCAATTAGTAATTAAGTACGAGTAAGTTCCCCTATGTTGTCCTTGGTGTCTTTGTTTGTTCGCTTCTTATAATGCGTGAGAAAACTATATTTTCCATACAAAGTCAACACGCAATGAAGCCATGGAAGGCATAGGGGTATTATTACTGTGGTTAAAATTGAAATGAAGAAAATAATGAAGAAAATCGAGAAGGAAAGTTGAGAAAAAGAGAACTTGTCGTCATTGGAAGCCGAGCCCACAACATCCGCATTACGCTTGCGTTGAACAAGCTACGGCGACGGCCATCAATGGGGCACTAGATATAGCGCTGGTTGTGTTAGCCAGCGCCACTCAGTTCCTTGGCGGACGGAAGTGGGACATCCTTTTTTTCTTGCCCGATGGCGTCATGTAAGACCCGAACAGATATGTACCCCCCTTTGCTATACTATGGCATCAAGGCTACGAGATTCGAGACTTTTGCCGCGAACTGTAATTTTAAGAAGCCCTCCTAGTCTACATTGTCGGTTTTCTAATTATTATTTCTCCAAATTTTGAATATTTCTCACTTTATTGGAGCCTCATCGATGCCAAGGAAGCATAAGTACAGTGCGACTGGCCGCTTGGGGCACTTTTCGTGTATTCGCGGGCTTCTTTCACGCTCGCAGAAACACTTTTATGTGGCATGTATTGAGCAACAGAAAGCTGTATCGGTAGGTTTTTATGTTGTTCTACAATTTTCTCATTGACACTTTTCATCTAATTATAAAATTTGAGAAGTTGAATAATTAATAAAGATTAATTATGTAATAAGCCGGGATACAAAAAATAATCTGAGGAACTCCAAGCGACGGCCAACAACATTACCTTGGTTTTGTCTAGCTACGTGGCATTTGCATATTTTTTAATCTTGGTGCATGATAGTTGGCACGTACACCCTGTGTATGTGTGCATAAGTATAAACCCACTGTGTACCGCTACTGCCTGCTTTCTAGTTTGTCCATTAGCAGCCCTTCGAATAATCCCTCGTCCTAACTCTAACCTAGATCGTACTTGAAATTTTAAACACAACACCTGGTAATTATCAAGCCGCCATTGCGCAAGACATTGCGAATTCGTACGTGGAATCAATTTTATCTTTGGTAAATGCTCCTATAGTGTATTTATATTCTTCAAACTTGTACGTGAGGCAGGTGTCCGGCATACCCAAAGCACCCAAAAAGGAAGCGGAACTCATGTGTGAGGCATCCAGTGAATGGTTTGAATTCGACTCGTGGTCTCCAAAGGCTCCGTTGGAAGCAACGCTCATGCATCTCGCTTTGCGCTGGGGAAATAATCGAACCAAAATATTTAAATTTAGTGTAAGGCAACTGTAGTACACGAACAGAGACGAAGAACAACGCTAGTGCGTTTGTCCTGTTCTTGCTTGAACGCTTTCATGATGACAAAGCAACAATCTCCAATTACAACCCCCACCGGAAGATGTACTGGACTAGGCAGCGATAATTATAAGGTTTTCACACAGATGACAGTGACTTATTATATAGTGACGGGCAATTATTGCATGCTACGCATTTCTGGAGACACAAAGAAACGTTATCTCCGAATAAGTCCTGAAAGTTTGGTGTCTCGAAAGATGAATAGCAATCAAAATGCTGCCATTTATTACAGTGGGCTGACATCCATGTTTCCGCGGGAACACAATGTACGGCATGCGTGGTTCGGGTGCCTATTCAAATGAGCTGCCACGTGCTTCTGACTTCACCGCGCCAATAAAGTAGCAGTGAACAAGAGAAGGCTTCGCGTTTGTATGCACAATGAAAGAAGAACACCGAATATGAGAAATTTCAAGGAAGAGCAAATTAGGGACGGTAGAGCGTTCCGGCGTGGCGCGGTAGTTTTCGTCGTACCTCAAATGTTTTCTCTTCGACCACTTCTACATCCGTTATGCCGAAATCCCATGGCATTTTCCTTCCGCGCAATTGCACTCAGCTCTGGAAAATTGTTCTATCGAAACCATTTTCTCCGCGCGGCTCGTGGCACGTGTTGAAACACGGTGAGCCTGTGTTGTTTCTTTTTTTAACAAGTGTGCATTTATTTTCGGCTCGGTTTGCCTTCAGTAGTTTTCCATTGCCGTTCCGCTGGCTGGGGTAATTTACTGACCGCATCATTCATTTACAAGATCAACGGGATGGTTCAGCGGAAGGGAATAAAGCGTTGTACTTAGGTGCACACTAAAGAGAAACTCTAATCAGTTAATACCGATGATAAATTCTTGGAAGACTCTCTTTGTTAGTTTCTCGACAATAAGTTGATCATTACAAGAGCAAATGAGGGTCAAAGTTTATTTGATTGAATATAGCGCCGCAACCAATACAAAACTTTGAAATCTGTGACATCACACTGACATACCAGTGGTATGGTGGTATGTCAGTGTGGTGTCACAGATTTCAAAGTTTTTTTTTTTTTCACTTTTGTATGCCCTCGTGGCACAGCTCGCTCAGCCGGAGCATCGGGCTGCTACGCTTCAGGAACGCGTGTGACATGGGGTCGATTTCGCTCAGAACGGGATACATTTTAAAGGTTTTCTCTCACAGTTCCTTGGCTTTTTTTTTCAGCTATACATACACATACCTACAAGATTTGCGACGAAATACCAACTCCCTCAAAACAGACAGCAGCCGCAGCAGCCATGCCAAACCCGGGAAGGTAGGCAAAGAAGGCGTCGTTTGAAATACATCAGCTAGAAAATGGGCGGTGCTTCTTCTTCTTTCTGGGGTTTTACGCTGCCAAAACCAGTTCTGATTATGAGACACGCCGTAGTGGAGGGCTACGGATTAATTTTGACCACCTGGGGTTCTTCAACGTGCACTACAACGCAAGCACAAGGGCGTTTTTGCATTTAGCCTCCATCGAAATGCGGCCGCCGCGGCCGGGATTCGATCCCGCGTTCTCGTGCTCAGCAGCGCTACGCCTTAGCTGACTGAGCCACCCCGGCAGGTAAGGGACGGCGCTATTCACTCGTATTTGACCGACATGATATTGTGCGTACACCGAGGTTCCAGAAAAGGGTACCGCAAGGAAGCAATCGAAAGAAATTAAAGGCACTGATATGAAGCAACGTGCCTTACGTCGATGGTAAACTTTTTGTCTGTGTGGTGATACTCTCACGGCTACACTTTTCAGGAGAGCGCACGCGAACGCAACCCGGAAAGTAAATCCGTCTGCTTCCAATTCTTGAACCGATGAAACCCAGCGGGTGTTCTTCTTGCAACGGACGAAACTGTGGCTATTCTGTTTTCCCCGTTCGTAGGGTGCCAGACAATTGATTACAGGCTTTTGCACAGGAACGACTCGCCCAGCAAAGTGACGGGAAAACGTTACCACGAAAAAGGCTACTGGCGGGATAAAGCCTGTCGCTAAAGCAATTTTCGAGCGGCATTCCTGCTTTTGAGATCCCGAAATTATTTATATTATGTCCCGCACACACGTGCCAGAAGCAACTGTTCTGAAGAATGTTATCACGTTTGTGTGAACGCTGGAAGCTACTCCGGGCAAAGAAGCGAGCTTTTAGAAAATAAATAAAAGAAGGCACGCCATGCGGATAAGACCACAACGCCAAGCATGCGCTCAGTTTTACAAACAAACCACGTTGTCCAAAAACGGCGTTACACAAAATGAACAGACACCCCACGCGTGCCAAAAGTTATCTCTGGGGAGGCAAAGTTTGCCTAGTGCAAATCTCGCCCCCTCGTGCCAGAAAGCAGAGCCGCGCACTTCGCTCCGTTTCTGTTTTTCGTACGGCAGTCTTTCATTCAAGAGCGGCACAGGCTGAATAGGTGTGTGCGGGTGGAGCGCGTGAAAAGGATTTCGCTTCGCCGCCGGCGAAAGCTTTTCCAAGTAGCCGAAAATGTAGGCATACACGGGTGGCGGCGAGGAGTGAAAGCACGTTGTTGCGGGACCAGGTAAAGATATCTTTCTTAGGTATTACCGCAAAGAATGATAAGTCTACAAAGAAATGTTGGAAAGCGGCAGCGCCGAGGAGACCTGTGAGCGATGTCGGTCTCAGCGGTGTAATACCCTGGTGGCGAAAACCGCCAAAGCGAGACGACGAAAACGGGGCTCCCGAAGATGGAAAGAGAAGTGCTAAGCTTGAGAACGGGCGCGTGTTTATGAAAGCCCGTGGTGCTTCGAGCAGAGAGACGATATCGACCGATGTGTATTCAGCCTGGCACTTTTTATTTCTTTCTGCCGCCTGATCTTTTCGTGTTCACTTCTTTTTAAAATTTTACACTGGCGTCCCTTGTTACGAAAGCTTCGAAAGCATGGCGCCATGGATGCTCCCATGTAAGAGCTGCGAACGTATACGCGCGAAGCAAGTAGAAGTGTAGAGAATTTTGAAGCGAAAGCTTCATTACGCTTCCTCGGACAGTGGTCGGCGACTCAACAGTTTTCGCCTTGAGAGCTAAAGGTCAAACCACAAGAGAGCACCTTTATAGTACGACGTTGTCGGCACGCGGGCGAGCGTCATCAGACGCCGGACGCCTCATAGCGCATTGGCCGCGCGTCCGGTTACGTAGACGCCGGGCGCGTCGGAGCGCATTGGTCGCGTCTAGGGAGCCTATACATGCAAGCGCCGTTTTAAACGGCGTTGCATCTAGGCTCCCTAGCCGCGTCCGGTTTCGTTGGCGGCGCCAGTACATCGAACCATCGGTCGAACTATAGCAGATGTTGTTCTCGCCAATGTGACATAACGTGTGCGCGCGTTCACGCTTCGTCGTAGTATATTTAGGCCTTTACGGAGCCCTGAAAGGAGACATTGCCGCCGTTGCCCGAGTAGAGTTGACCCTAGCCAGGGCAGTGAAGTTTTCGCTATTAATGAGGGTTAACCAAAGCTAAACCACATCAATTTTGTTCGCATAGTTGCGCGAACGTTTTTATTTTGCTGAAACCTCCAGCGAAAGTGAACGGCATAGTCACGTGTAGGTGGAGCCACGCAGGTAGTCACGTGAAGAAAGGCGAATTTCGGTAGTCAAAGCTGCTTAGTAAGGTGAAATTGTTTGCTTCAAAAGCAAACAAATCAGTGATTTACGGCTGTCATGTCATGTCTTTCTATCCTCCGACCACGTTATTTCGGCTGTTTTAGTTGCATTCTAAGATTAGATAAGGAGCCCAACGTCGAACCCATTTAAATTCACGAAAATGGTAGGCGAATGTTGAACGCCAAAAAGCGCGTATGATAATCGCTCCCTGGTTATATAGGCAAACAGGCCTAAATATTCGCAAGCCAGCAGCGGCGTACTAACACATGTAATACTAGCAAGAGGAGGAAACAGTTTTCAGTGGCACTTGCTGCTTTTTCATGTCGGCAGACTTGCCATGTGTACCGACCGATCTTGGCCTGACCTAGGCATGGGCTGTGCTTCTGGAACGTAGGAACAGCTGGGTCACATGCGCTTTCTGCAATGCGCGTGGCCATGAACAGAGCATGGTCTGTGCCGCTTAGACGGGATGCATAGGGCTGGGGCAAACTTGATACAGGCGTGCGACTATTATGGTACAAAATCTTATACTTGGGCTTTCTACTGGACGGCGGCCTCATGTTAAACACCCAAACTGCCGCAGTAGTGCTTGTTCCCTTGATTATGCATTATTCGTATTCCGGAGGTGATCGTCGTGATAATTCTTGAACTGGCTGTAGATGCTTCGCGCACAATCGTATAAAAGAAAAAGGACTGACCGTTATGCGAGTAGGTATGCGTTCCTTTCGCGAAATGGTGCCACCGAAAAAAAAAAAAAGGCGGCAAAGCTTGCACTAGGCCACGCAAAGCTCGAGACACAGCGAAGCTGGCTGATCGATTGCGTCATAACCTAAGAGATACGTGGCATAACCAAACTCAACTCAGGCATAGCCAAGGCCAAACCTAGCTGCTACCAAGTTCAACCTAGATACAACCAAGTTCAACCTCGATATAGCCAAGTTCAACCTAGCTACAACCAGGAGACGCAATCGATCGCCCAGCTTCGTTGTGTCTCGAGCTTTGCGCGGTTTCAATTCCGCCAAGCACAGCAGAAATTTGAAATGATTTTTTTTTTGGTCACGAAAAAGTGCAACATACGTAGTGGCAAACAAACCTAGTTGCTCAAATGGGCGTCAAAGAGCTAAATTGTTCACCAGCTCTTACCTAGTGGCACACACACTACGTGATGAAGCGACGCCGCCACAAAGTTCGCGTGTGGCGCTTGAGGGAATCAGCATTCAGGCAAGTTTGTGTGAATATACGTAAAGCGCGTTCGATTCCACCCAAGCAGAGTAGAAACACATGATATTGCCACGTGTCTAGCGCGGCGATGACGACGACAAGACACATCGGCAATTATGAAAAACATAGCAAGAAGAAGAAGAAGCGTTGACATCAAACATAGCAAAACTTATTGAAAGAGTGCTTCACGGGCATATAATGAAGTTTATTGATGAAAATCAATTGTTGAGTCCTTGTCAAATTGGATTTAGATCTGGCTATTCAATATGGCACGCGCATGTAGACCTTGAAAGTCGCATTAACATCGCCAGACAGAAAAAACAATATGCGGCGTTAGTTACTTTAGATATATGTAAAGCCTATGACAGCATTGAACATGCAATTTTAACAAATCGGTTACAGGGCCATGGCTTTCCAGGATATATTGTAGCATGGGTGCATGAATTTTTGAAAGACAGGGAATTCTTTTGTTTTCGAAGCGGCTATTCATCTGGTAAACACAAGCAAACAAGAGGTGTGCCTCAGGGATCGGTACTTTCACCAATATTGTTTAATATTTTACTGAGCGGAATTCCCGTTCACCCAGGTGTCAGTACCTACGTTTATGCTGACGACATTGCCTTTTTTGGTATGGCTAGTGACCTATACTCCCTTTACGAAATTTTGCAGTCCTATCTAAAGAAACTGGAAGGCTGGCTGGATAGCTTACACTTAAACCTGAATGCTAATAAGTGTGCTATCCTTGTTTTTCCCGTTAAAGACCCAGTATACATATCGCTTAACTATCATCTCGAAGATATCCCACAAGTACAGTCACTGAAGTACCTTGGAGTTATCTATAACGGAAATCTCAACTGGCGGCCGCATATTGAATATCTTGCAACAAAAGGAGCTCGTACAATGGGCATTTTGCGCAAGTTAAGCAATCGAAGAACAGGTATGCGAAGAAAATCCCTTTTGATGGTATATAAAATGTACGTTCGTCCAGTATTAGAGTTTGGCTGTGTTTTATTCTCAGGTGTTCCGTCATACAAGCTTCGACGGCTAGTTTTATTAGAGCGAGAGGCGCTACGTCTGTGCTTAGGCCTTCCAAAATACGTTGCAAATTCCGTATTATATCTGGAAGCGAGAATCCCACCTATTATATGTCGATTTCACCTTCTGACCGTTCAGACTTTCTTACGACTATATGAATCACCATTAAGCCGTCCTCAAATAATTTTCATCTCCGATCCGCAATTATTTTTTCCTGTTCATTGGCCCAGGTTTCATACACCACAGATTATATTTGTGCAAAAATTACTTGAACCACTAAATGTGCAAATTCGCGATGTGCTTCCTAACAATACCCATTCAAATTACCTGGATATCAGGTTCGACGATATTTTCCCAAACCACGCAAAACTACTACCTTACAGCATCTTAAACGCCATGTTACAAGACCACCTAAGCTCCCTAGGAACAAATATTATCATTGCAACAGATGCATCACAGAGCGAGGAAAAGACTGGCATTGGGATATTTTGTCCTGCACTCGACTGGTATTTTTCTTTAAGATTGCCCGATTTTGTGCCTATTTTTCTGGCCGAGTTTTTAGCAGTAATCCTAGCTTTACGTAAATTAGACCAAATGACTACAACAGCTGCTATCCTTACTGACTCCCTTTCTGTTTGCTCTTCCCTTACCGCCACTAATGATTCACCTATGCTAAAACTATTTTACTTGCTAGTTCCTGCCCATGTGCAATGTGTTCATTTGATTTGGGTACCTGGTCATAAAGGGTTGTTTTTAATGAAACTGCCGATTCACTGGCAAAGACCTCACTTTCCGGCCCTGTTCTTCCCATTCTACCAGTGACTGCACACATCACGGCGGCTAGATTTCGGATGCGATCAATTAGAAAAGCCTTATCAAACCCAGTTCTGACTGCTTCTCCAGATTATAAGCACCTGATATTTCCCTGGCGTAGCGAGTCCTGTAACACAAAGATGCTTGAGGTCTCTCTCACCAAATTACGTTGCCGTATACCCTCCCTAAATTTCTACTTACACAGGTCGGGTTTGGTTCCCTCCCCCCTCTGCCCGTTTTGTAATGAGGAAGAGACGATACACCACTTTCTTCTATCTTGTCGCCGCTTTACTGCGGCAAGAAAACGATTGTTGGAAATACCTTTTCGAAGGTTTGGCCTGGACTTAACAGAACCTAATATTCTTTCGTTCGGGGTGTGCACTTTGGGATTCAGCCACAGGGATGCTTGCTTCGCCGTCCAAACGTTCCTTACAGACTCCAAACGAATACCCTGCTAAATTCTATCCTTTTTTTTTGTACTTTCAAATTAATGATTACTCATTCGATATGACTTTCTTGATTTACTTTAACATATAACTCTACGCTGTTCAATACTAATTTCATAGATATTCGGAAATGTATACTCCATTTTAATTTGGAATAATCCACCCATTTCTTGGCCAGTCCCCCTCCGTGGGTAGGAGCCACAGGCGTGATAGGCTACAACAACAACAACAAGAAGAAGAAGCAGTGACTAGCGCGCGGTATTTTAAAACCGTCCGTTCGATACAGCTTACGTCACTGCATCGAGATTCAGAACGTTTAGCCTACGAAATGACTTAATCAAATTATCGCTGCTCCCATCTACAGACTTTCAGCATCTCGGTTTTGGCTGGAATAATCAGTGGTGTCCTTCTCGGCAGTTAGAAGTTACATTCTCCAAATTACGCTGTCGCATCCCGGAATTGAATTTCTATTTACACAGAGCTGGTCTGACGATGTCCCCTCTGTGCCAAAATTGTAAGGAAATTGAAACAATAGACCACTACTTTTTATCATGCCGACGTTATTCAAACCAGAGAACGAAATTACTCGAAGCTCCACTCTGCAAAATTGGATTAAGATTAAGTACACCAGTATTATTATCATTTGGGGCCTCCTCCCTCGGCTATTGTCACAGAGACGTTTGTTGCGCAGTCTTTCAATTTTTAACAGAAACAAGACGATTACCCTGTTAATTATAGTAACCTTATTCTACCTATCAGATCAGTATTCATTTCACTGAAATTTGTTTCTCCAAATTCGTTAGTAACATTGTATTTTTTCTGACCTTGATAATAACTATATTTTTCACCTTTCGGTTAGTCTGACTGCTCGTTGGCACAATACTCTAGGTATACAAAATTTTCTTTGTTTTTGTTTGTGCCTTCTATACTTTGCGTATCTCATTGTCAAAAAGAATTTTTTTTTAGCTACCTACTGCCGCCCGATTCTTGGCCTATCCCCCTCAGTGGGTGCGAGCCATGGTGAAGGATCATCATCATCATCATCATCGTTGCTGCCTCTGCCGACAAGTGCGGTTCGTTTGTCCTTCGAGCTTTCACCGTCGTGACACTGGTGGAATTGCTGGGTACCTGATGCTCGGGACGCCTGCTCGGACCCGTACACGCAGTCCCGAGAATCAACCTCTCGTCATTACTCCAGTGCACCGATTCAGCCGCCGCCTGTTAGGCCTGAGCCCCGAATTCACCAGCGTTCCAGCTCCGACCAGCATGGACACTCCTACATCGGCGAATCTTCCTCCTTCACTGATGACGACAAGCCCTTCCCAGGTGACTCTTCAGCATCCTCTCGTTCCGGATATCTTTCGTGGCGATGCGTTTGAAGACGTTGAGGATTGGCTTGATCAGTATTAGAGGGTTGCCAAAGTCAACGAATGGAGCGCAGAACAAAAACTTAGGCGCGCCTATTTCGCACTAGAAGACAGTGCGCGCACGTGGTTCCAGAACCGGGAAGCGTGCTTCCAAACGTGGAACGACTTTCGACGCCAACTCCTGGATACGTTCTCCTGTTCTGACCGGCGGGATTATGCGCAACAGCTAATCGAAGCGCGCTTCCAGAAACCCAACGAAAGTGTCGCTATGTATGCTGAGGATATGTCCCGTCTATTCCGCCGAGCTGACCCCGATATGCCCGAGACTAAGAAAGTGCGCCATCTCATGCGCGGAATTAAGGAACAGTTGTTTGCAGGCCCGCTACGAAACCCACCAACCACGGTAGACGCATTCATCAAGGAGGCCACAATAATCGAGCGAGCACTTCAGCAACGATGCTGCCACATTGACCGCCTGTCCAATACCACACCGATGAGCGCCGCCGCTCAGAATGCCACCACTAGCGAAAGCTCTCTGCGAGAGTTGATTCGCAGCATACTGCGTGAGGAACTACAAACCCTGGTTGCTCCTTCTACCGAGCCAGCAGTTGCTTCTGTTGCCGAAGTCATCCGCCAGGAGCTGCTGCAAGCCTTTTCATCGCCCGCGCCGTGCCCCGAATCACGCCCGTTGAGCTATGCCGATGCCTTTCGTCATCCTCCTCCCCCTCCACCGCCGACCACGCCGTTCCATCCGCGACCTGTTACCACTCCGTCGTGGCAGCGGGAGCCTGGGAGACGACCACCAGCTCGCCGAACTGACTTGTGGCGTACTGCCGACCGTCGGCCACTCTGCTTCTACTGTGGGGAACCGGGCCACATTGCCCGTTACTGCCCTCATCGAGACGTCGCGTTTGGAGGCTTTCCACGTTCAGCTTCCCCGCGCTTTGAATACCGCCGTGCCCTGGACGAGGGTTACTCGCCGACCACCCAAGCCGCTTCCCCACGTCGTCGCTGGCAGTCTCCGTCACCTCAACGTTCCGCTTCCCCCAACCATCCCAGTTTCGCTGACGTCGTCAGAGGCCGTTCCCCCAGTCCTCACCGGGGAAACTAACGGCCGCGACCTCCGGGGGGAAGGTTGCCAACTGTCGAGACGCCGAAAAGACTCCCCAACCGCCGCAACAAGACGACATGCCGACGACGAGTAATGCCGACGAATGTGTTCGCGCCGACCTCAGCCTTTTTGTTTACGGACATCCCGTAACAGCCCTTGTGGACACCGGTGCTAATTTCTCGATTATGCATCAAGAGCTGGTTGACCGCTTTAAAAAGGTGAAAACACCATGGACAGGGCCACACATGAGAAGTGCCGGGGGTCAGATAATGACGCCCACGGGTAAATGTACCGCCAGACTCCGCATCGGTGATTCCAGCTTTGTTGCCACGTTCGTTATTCTCCCCGAGTGCTGCAAAGAACTCATCTTGGGGATGGATTTTCTGCGGGATTATGGAGCTATTATAAACATCCCGGAGCGTTTGGTCACATTTTCAGCGAACCCAGATATAGACTGCAACTATAATAGACAGCACGGGCGTTTGCGACTAGCCGAGGACGTGACGATGCCGCCGCGAACCTGCTGCCTTGTGTCTGTTTCTACCGAGAGGCCTTACCACGGTGATGTGATAGCGGAACAAATCAACGTGTTATTGCTCACACAAGGCGTTTCGATTGCACGGGGCATTCTGGCTTTAAATCGTGGGCATGCCGCAGTGCTCCTTACGAACTTTAGCAACGAGCGCCGCCCCGTTCCGAAAGGCACTGCAGTGGCGTTCTGTGATGACATAGTACAAGTAAAGGTCTGCTTCGCTGTGCACGACCAAGGAACGAGTGACAAGACCATTCCGGCCCCGACAACATTGTCCGTCGACGTTTGCTCGGCCCAGTTGGCCGCTGAGCGGCAGCGCCTACTGGAACTAATACAGAAGTTTGAGGATTGCTTTTCGTGTACGTCCAAGGTAAAGCAAACACCACTGACCAAACATCGGATAATTACGGACGATGCCACTAGACCGATTCGACAGAACCCCTACCATGTGGCCCCGAAGGAACGCGAAGAAATACACAAGCACGTGAAGAAAATGCTCGAGGATGATGTGATACAGCCTTCGAAGAGTCCTTGGGCGTCCCCCGTGGTGTTGGTCAAGAAAAAAGACGGCAGTTTACGTTTCTGTATTGACTACCGCAAATCAGGTAACAAAGAAAGACGTCTATCCGTTACCACGCATCACCGATTCACTCGACAGGTTGCGCCACGCACGCTATTTTTCCTCCATGGACCTACGCAGCGGGTATTGGCAAATAGAAGTCGATGAGCGAGATCGGGAGAAAACTGCCTTCGTGACGCCCGACGGTCTCTATGAATTTAAGGTGCTACCTTTCGGTTTGTGTACAGCGCCAGCCACTTTTCAGCGTCTAATGGACACCGTACTTTCAGGTCTAAAGTGGCAAACGTGCTTAGTATACCTCGACGATGTGATCGTTTTTTTCGGCTACATTTGAAGAGCATCTAACCCGGCTACAGGCTGTTCTCCAAGCCGTACGCTCTGCAGGCCTCATGTTAAAGCCTGAAAAATGTCATTTTGGCTTTAAAGAACTCCAATTCCTGGGCCACGTCGTCAGTAGCGAAGTTGCCCGGCCTGACCCAGAAAAAATAGACGCGATTACAAAATTCCCCACACCATCTAACAGGAAGGCAGTGAGACGCTTCTTGGGCTTGTGCGCCTATTATCGCCGGTTTATTGCGGACTTTTCACGTATTGCCTCACCGTTGACGCGACTAACACGAGAGGCTGTTCCCTTTGTTTGGGGCGAACGCGAGCAAATGGCATTTAACAAATTACGTCAGCGTCTGCAAATGCCCCCAGTTCTGGCACACTTTGACCAGGACGCCCCGACAGCACTTCATACTGACGCGAGCAATGTAGGTCTGGGTGCCGTGCTGGTGCAATGGCAAGCCGGCTCCGAGAAAGTGATAGCCTACGCCAGCAGAACTCTTTCGCGCTCAGAAGAAAACTATTCAACTACGGAGAAAGAATGCCTCGCCGTTGTGTGGGCTGTTATTAAATTTCGCCCTTATTTATACGGTCGCTCATTCACCGTCGTCAGTGACCACCATTCTCTGTGTTGGCTGACTAATTTAAAAGACCCCTGCGGTCGATTGGCGCGCTGGAGCCTCAGGCTTCAGGAGTTCAACATGTCCGTCATATACAGGTCGGGGAAAAAGCATACCGACGCCGACTGCCTCTCTCGGTCACCTATACAGCCTTCCGTCACCGAGTATCCGGACACAGACGGTGCGTTCTTGGGAGTCGTCGATACATTTACCATTTCCCAGCAGCAGCGCGACGACCCAGAACTGCTTCCGCTTATTGATTTCTTGGAAGGCTGGGGCAAAGACGTGCCTCGCATGTTTGGACGCAGTGTGGCGTCGTTTTGTTTGAAGGACAATGTTCTCTATAAGAAGAACTTTTCTCCGACGGGCAGCACCTACTTACTGGTCGTGCCTGCTTCGCTTCGCAATGAAGTTCTCACAGCGTGTCATGATGAGGCCACCTCAGGTCATCTGGGCTCCACACGAACATTGTCCCGACTGCGGCGGAAGTATTATTGGCCGAAGCTCCCAGCCGATGTTAAACATCATGTGCGCACTTGTCCTGACTTCCAAAGACGCAAAGCACCACCCGACAAGCCAGCTGGTCTCCTACATCCTGTAGAGGTACCGGGAACGCCCTTTGCAAAAATTGCCATGGATTTTCTTGGACCATTTCCAACTTCAACTACAGGGAACAGGTGGATTATTGTCGCCACTGACTACCTCACCCGGTATGCGAAGACAAAAGCTACCCAGAGCGGAACAGCAGCTGAAGCAGCTCGATTTTTCGTCGAAAACGTCTTGCTTAGGCACGGTGCCCCAGCGGTTGTAATTATTGACAGAGGCCCCGCGTTCACGGCCGAACTTTTAGAAGCAGTTCTCAAACTCAGCGGCACAGCCCACCGGAAAACGACAGCCTATCATCCCCAGACGAATGGACTAACGGAGCGTTTGATCAAGACACTCGCAGACATGCTTTGCATGTATGTCGACGTGGACCATAAGAACTGTGACGAGATTTTGCCTTATGTAACCTTCGCATATAACACCGCTCAACAGGAAACGACTCACATGACACCATTCAGCTTGGTACACGGTCGCGAAGCCACGACCACTTTGGATGCAATGCTGCCCCATGAGTGGGACGATATCCATGCAGATGCTGAAGAATTTGGTCAACGTGCCGAAGAAGCCAGACAGCTTGCACGTGTACGCATCCACCACCAGCAAGACCAGGACACAATGCGGTACAATCGTCAGCACAAATTTGTCGCCTACACACCCGGCGAGAGAGTGTGGGTTTGGATACCCATTCGGCGTAGGGGTCTTTCTGAAAAACTACTAAGGCGATATTTTGGCCCACACATAGTTATCCGACGACTGAACGACGTGAATTACGAGGTCATGCCCGATGGTGAAGCTTGTTCGCGGCGCCGCCAGCAACCCCCCGAAGTGGTGCATGTGGTGCGCATGAAGCCGTACTTTTCCAAGTGACTCGTGTTTTAGTGTCTCGTACGTGCATACAGTCAAGTTGCGCATCGGGACGATGCTTCCCTTGGGAGGGAGGCAAATGCCACGTGTCTAGCGCGGCGATGACGACGACATAAGACACATCGGCAGTTATGAAAAACATAGCAAGAAGAAGAAGCAGTGACTAGCGCGCGGTATTTTAAAACCGTCCGTTCTTGTTGCTGGCTCTGCCGACAAGTGCGGTTCGTTGTCCTTCGAGCTTTCACCTTCGTGACAATATGAGTTACCTTGCAATGTCTTGGTGATTTGCTTGCCCTTCTGCGCATTTATATTTCGTGCTCAGCGTGCAATAAACGTTCGTTGAAGGCCAGGGCTTAGTCATTTCTGTTCCTACTTGTCCAGTCCTGCGCGCTGCTTAGACTCCATTCTGGAGTTTTACGTGCCAAAACCAGTTCTGATTATGAGGCACGCCGTAGGGGAGGGCTCCGGATTAATTTTGACCACCTGGGGCTCTTTAACGTGCACTACACCGCAATCGCACGGGCGTTTTTGTATTACGCCTCCGTCGAAATGCGGCCGCCGAGGACGGGATTCGTTCCCGCGATCTCGTGCTTAGCAGCGCAACGCCTTAGCGGACTGAGCCACCGTGGCGGGTCTGCTTACACTTCTATATGCACTAACTAGCCCATGTCGACACTCTTGTCTTATATAAAAAAAACGCGATAATATTGCCACCTGTAGGTAGTGGGTCGAGGGCAAGAGTGGGTCGAGCCCAAGAGAAGAAAAAAGACCGCGCGCACCTTCTCAGCTCGAACCAGCCCCGACGGTCGCGTCTTCCGAGAGTCAGCTGCTCTACGGGTTATTAAACCTTCACGACTACTTCTCGAGGCTCGTGACAAACTGGTGGAGGTGCGGGGTAAGCGTCTTCACGGATGTTGCAGAACCCTCCAAGAATCCGCGCTACGAATCCAGTGCCTGTCGACACTCCCGTGCATCGGGCCAACCGCAGGATCAGGGGACTCTCCCCAGAAGTCGTCGACGCTACGGTTCCCACCACATCAACCGGTATGACCAGCGCCTTTCTTCAAACCGCCCGAACCGGTACTGGAAGCACGATGTCTAACCGTTACACACTTGAGAGCCCACGGATCCCGAAGACGTTTCATGGCACAGTGTTCGAAGACGTCGAAGACTGGATGGTCGACTTCGAGCGTGTGGCCTCCGTGAACGAATGGAACGACAGGGAAAAACTCAGACACGTCTACTTCTACCTGGAGGATGGGGCGGGTACGTGGTTTCAGAACCGCAAGGAGCAACTGACGTCGTGGTGCGAGTTTTGTTGTCAGCTTTTGGAGACCTACACCAGTCCTGATCGCCACGAACGAGCGGAACGAGCGATTCAGGCGCACGTCCAGTTGCCAAACGAAACTGTGACCACGTACGTCGAAGACATGACACGCCTCTTCAGACGAGCGGATCCAAGAATGGCGGAGGAGAAGAAGTTACGTCATCTGATGCGCGGGGTCAAGGAGCAACGCTTTGCTGGCCTCGTGCGGAGCCCTCCGAAGACGGTCGCGGAGTTCTTGTCCGAGGCCGTGACCATGGAAAAGATGCTTCTGCATCGCTCGAGCCTTGATGAGCGGCAAGCGAAAAGCATGTCTGCTGCTGACATTTTCACGGCCGTAGGAAGCAACGGTAACTGTCTGCGAGAACTTATCCGCTCTGTAGTGCTTGAAGAGTTGGAAAAGGCCGCCGTAACACCGCGCCCTACGGTTATAAGCTCCATAGCGAGCATTATTAAGGACGAACAGTACCAGGCGCTCCGTGACACCTTGCCTCCTGATAACGCTGCGGCAGTACCTCCTGAATACCCCCGTGCGACCTACGCGGAAGCGCTGAAGCGCCCTGCTTCCTCTCCGCCGCTGTTCGTTCGTGCTCCTCCTACGGTGTCAGTTCAGTCGGCGCAGCCGATACCGTACTACGTCGCTGGGTGTACACCGCCGCCCGTTGTTCATGCCGCTCCATTTGCCCATCGTTCAAAGCAAGCAGTTCACTACGTCGACGACAGACGCCCGCCCCCTCGGAAGTCGGATGTTTGGCGCACACCCGATCACCGGCCTCTGTGCTTCCACTGCGGCGTTGCTGACCACTTGTACCGCCAGTGCCCATACCGGCGCCTTGGGATTCGCGGCTTTTCCGCATACTCGCCGCCGCCCCGATACGGCCAGCGACCCCGGGACATTGAGGACTACCTCTCTCAGCAGCGCTTGCCACCGCCTGCCAGGCGGCAGTCGAGATCGCCGTCTCCGAGACGACTTTCACCTCCGCCCCAGCGGTATTTTCCCGAGCGTTCGACTAGTCCCCGCCGGGAAAACTAACTGAGGCGATCTTTGGGTCATCTTCTCTGAAACGTTTGAGCAGCATCTTCACCGCCTACGGAGTGTGCTAGAAGCCATGCGATCGGCAGACCTCACACTTAAGCCCGAAAAGTGTCACTTTGGTTACGAAGAGCTCAAGTTCCTCGGGCATGTAGTAAGCGCCAAAGGGGTCCGACCCGATCCAGACAAGCTTGCCGCTGTGGCCGCGTTTCCAGCTCCTGCCGATAAGAAGGCCGTCCGGCGCTTCCTGGGTTTGTGCGCCTACTATCGCCGGTTTATTAAAGGCTTTTCGAAGATAGCGGAACCCCTGACACGCCTTACAAGAGACGATACGCCATTTGTGTGGCATAATGAGCAACAGGCGGCTTTTGCTGAATTACGACAGCGCTTTCAGTCAGCACCCGTTCTTGCACATTTTGACGATGATGCTGATACTGAGGTGCATACCGATGCCAGTAGCGTTGGCCTTGGCGCAGTGCTCGTCCAGCTTCAAGATGAAGTGGAAAGAGTTATAGCGTATGCCAGCCGCTCCCTGTCCCGTGCCGAGGCGAATTATTCGACTACGGAGAAAGAGTGCCTCGCGGTCGTGCGGGCGATCATCAAGTTTCGCCCCTATCTCTATGGTCGTCCCTTCAAAGTGGTGACGGACCACCATGCCCTCTGTTGGTTGGCAACCATGCGCGACCCTTCCGGACGACTGGCACGGTGGAGCTTGCGGCTACAGGAATTTGACATCACCATCGTTTATAAGGCCGGCCGTAAGCATGAAGACGCTGACGCGCTGTCCCGCGCGCCCATTGATGCTGCCAGTCAGAAAACAGATGATGATGACGGCTTCCTGGGCACCATTAGTTCGTCGGACTTGAGCAGACGGCAGCGTGACGACGCTGAGATTCGACCGATCATCGATCATTTAGAGGGCCGCGACACAACCATACCACGCCATCTGTCCCGCTCGCTGACGTCCTTGTGTCTGCGAGACAACTTGCTGTATAAGAATGCTCGCTCGACCAGCCGTGCTTACCTACTACTGGTTCCAAGGGACCTGCGCGACGACGTCCTCTGACGATGACGAACCATCATCTGGTCATTTAGGCTTTTCACGAACAGTCGCAAGAGTACGCGAAATGTACTATTGGCCCGGGCTTTCGGCAAGTGTCAAACAGTACGTTAAAGGCTGTCGTGAATGCCAACGCCGCAAGACACCATCCGTTAAACCGGCTGGCTTACTTCAGCCAATTGAAGCACCTCACACGCCTTTCGACCAAGTCGGCATGGACAATCTCGGACCGTTTCCTCTGTCGGCCGACGGCGACAAATGGGTGATCGTTGCGTCTGATTATTTAACACGCTATGCTGAGACGCAGGTGATCCCATGATCCACGGCCTCAGAGGTAGCGCAATTCTTCATGCGCCACATCGTCTAGCGCCACGGTTCTCCCTCCACGGTAATAACAGACAGAGGGACAGCATTCACAGCGCAGCTTATGGACGAATTAAGCTTTTGAATTAAGCAACACCAGGCATCGCAAGACGACCGCGTGTCATCCGTAGACCAACGAACTTACCGAGCGACTGAATAAGACGGTCACAGACATGCTCGCAATGAACATCGACGTCCAACACAAGACATGGGATCGGATCTTGCCTTACGTGACCTTCGCGTATAACACCGCCGTGCAAGAGACGACGCGCTTCACGCCCTTTCGCCTTCTCTACGGTCGCGAAGTCCAGACGATGCTGGACGCTATGCTGCCGTGTCAAGACGCTGACCTATCGACAACTGAGGCCGAGGAATTTGCAGAGCGTGCTGAAGAAGCTCGGCAGCTCGCGCGGCTGCATATCGGCCAGCAGCCGCAGGCAGAGGCACAACGCTACAACATCCGCCACAGGGACGTGTCCTACAACCCCGGGGACCAAGTTTGGGTGTGGACCCCCGTTGGCCGTCGTGGCCTCTGTGAAAAGCTGCTGAGCCGGTATTTCGATCCGTATAAAGTGCTCCGCCGCGTCAGTGACGTAAACTACGAAGTAGTTCCGGACAAATCATCGCAGACACGGAGTAGGACACAAAGACAACCGAGCTCAGACATAGTTTATGTTGTGCGCATGAAGCCGTACATTGCGCGTCCGTAACTTTTTTTGTTTTCGTTTTTTTTTCTCTCATTCCCTTCTTTGTTTCTATTTTTCATTTATCTTTGGGAGATTGCTTCTTCGTTCATTGCCTGTGCCGGCGTGACGGCTACTTTTTCTTGTGTACTTTCGCTTTGCCTGCCTTCTACTTTGTCTTCTACGCCTATTTTTTTTTAGCATCGAGTTTCTGTGCCGACGTGGG
The DNA here is from genome assembly GCF_013339745.2 of Dermacentor silvarum. NCBI lineage: Eukaryota > Metazoa > Arthropoda > Arachnida > Ixodida > Ixodidae > Dermacentor > Dermacentor silvarum. The sequence goes on along the minus strand of NC_051164.1, from coordinate 2,156,504 downwards.
AGCGGCCCGCTACGTGCTGACGCGCGTTCCGACGGACAATAATAAAGTGTTACATACCATACCATACCATCGAGGCGATGCTTTTGTTCGGAAGGGGGGATATTGCCACCTGTAGGTAGTGGTCGAGGGCAAGAGTGGGTCGAGCCCAAGAGAAGAAGACCGCGCGCCCCTTCTCTGCTCGAGCCAGCCCCGACGGTCGCGTCTTCCGAGAGTCAGCTGCTCTACGGGTTATTAAACCTTCACGACTACTTCTCGAGGCTCGTGACAATATAGTCGCCACGTAGGGATCTCTAAAGATTACCGATTACTAATCGAGTAGCACATTAAATTAAACGGATTCTTTGATTTTCTCAGTTTTGTGTAAGTTCGCCACTCGGCATCTGCCACTGGCTGTGTGCCCATTTGTGGCCACTTTATGAGAATGAGTGTGTGACACGAGGTGCAGAACCCTTAAATGTAGCAACGTATGTGCCGTGCTCCTTTGTGCTTATACGTCTGCTCTTTTGCTCTGCTTATACCTCTGCTCATCAGTATAGTCTTGACAAACACAAAACATCGCCTTTCTCATCGTGACAGTGTGTGACACGAGGTGCAGAACCCTTAAATGTAGCAACGTATGTGCCGTGCTTCTTTGTGCTTATACGTCTGCTCTGCTTCTGCTTATACCTCTGCTCATCAGTCTTGTCTTGACAAACACAAAACATCGCCTTTGTCATCGCGACAGCTTTTCTGCATAGGAATCTCACATTTTGCGTGTGTCCGATTTGGCATTCGTCTGTCTTGGGAACGGCGTAGTGCAGAAGCATAAAAAAAGAAGGGATGAGGTAAAGATGTGACAAGCAAACATGGTGTGAGAATGCACTTTGCATTGAATATAAGTAAACACCATTTCATGCATGGCCCTTAGTTTCACAGCAATTAATTATTCGTCTCACGAAAGCTCCGCTTGACATAGATTCGAACATGTGCGTTGGACATGTATACTATTTTTTGTCCTTTTTTGTGCGAATAGAAATATTACGCACGAAAGTTCGTAGGCAGGATCACACGAGCTACTGAAGTGTAAATTTCTATCGCACGTAAAATAAATGCTCCGACCAAGAAGGGGTTTCGGCTATAGGAAAAAGAAGCAATAACTGGCTAAGTTCCGCAATTAGGTTTATCACTCCCACCATATTTCCTCACTACCTTAGGCCTGCTACGATCGCTACCGGGTGAAGTGGGTCGTCACCGCAAGAATCAGGAGACAGCGACGATGGCGGGCATCGTGATGATGAAAAATAGAAAACACTGTATTCACTTCATTGGTACATGCTTGGGACTCCATCTGAGTCTCGAGTGGTTTAAATCACCCATCGCAGTCTTGTGGTGCAGCCGATGTCTCCTTGGGGAAATTGTGGAAATGTCAGTGCCTCTGTCGGGTTGTCAAGTTGACGACCTCTTTCACCTCGTGTCCTCTCCTTTGGTTGCTTGCCTTTGCGTCTTCTCAGAGCGTAGAGGGGTGACGCTTTCTCGGGGATGAAGGCGATTATCTCGACACGGGAAAGTGCGCGGGCATGTTTCCCACAATTGAGCGGTCGAATTCCAAGCCGATCATAACAGGCCACAGACGTGATTGTGTGCTACAATCGCTTATCATTGCACCAGTCTACAACCAAGCGTCACTTCGGCACTTTAGCCATCTATTCCTTCTTGGAGTTTGGTTTGATTAGGGGTGCCCCTCATCATACCAGGAAATTGAAAAACAAATCTGATCTCTCATCTCCTGCTCCTCAACAGTAATCTCGGCTCCTTTTGCATGAGAGGTACACCGACCCTGTCCGCATTCATAAAGGATGGGTCGTTCACTTTCAGGTGTTCTGCCGGAGCCGTCGTTTTCTAAGCGACTGTCACCAAACTCTTCTCGGCAACCAAGTAAAACCTCAACGATGATTAAATTATGGGGTTTGAGGTGCCAAAACCACGATCTGATTATGAGGCACGCCGTAGTGGGGGACCTCGGAATAAATTGGACCACCTTGGGGATCTTTCACGTGCACCTAAATCTGAGTACAAGGGTGTTTTCGCATTTCGCCCCATCGAAAATGCGGCCGCCGTGGCCGGAATTTGATCCCGCGGACTCGTGCTTAGCAGCCCAAAGAACCTCAAAGATGATCTGTATTCAGCGATTCGAATACAGACCACACAATTGCCCCTTAGGCAGCGGAGGCTGCTTACAGCGCCAGCAAGTGGCAGCAAGAGGTAGGACGTCCGCTTCTGGCGTCATCTATTGACGACTAAAAAAAGTTGTCGCAGTTTCACCTGAAAGGCGAAGCATCAATTGCGATAGCAAATTTGTAGAGAACTATACGGAGTAATGATAGTACCTTTATCAGCTGTATAAACTTGGACATGCAGCAGCACCGGCAACACGCAGAACTGTTGTCGACGCCCTCGGCGTTTTGCCCGCGTTCGCACAAAATGCGTGCGGCGTTGGTGACTGTCGCCGGAGCCTCTGATATAAATAGGCACTTGGTGCCGCAGCTAAACGTCGCCTCCCTTCCCTCCCCCTCCCCCCCACGGCCTTTCGTGCGTCAGAAGAAGGCGCGTTTGCTCTACATATATGGTGATTGTAAAGGAGGAAAGAGACGCCTACTTCTGCAGCCCTTAAAGGAGCACAGCACAGAACGCGCGTTTGTTCTCCGCCGTGCGTTCACTCCCCGTGAAAGCGCGCGTCCCTCGTGCCCTTTCACTCGCACATACAGCGTTCGGCGGCGCGCGGCGACGATTTCATCTCCATTGACGTCATACGGAACCTCACGGCGACGGCGACGGCGACGGCAACGGCGACGGCGACGGCAACGGCGACGGCGACGCCGACGGCAGAAATCTGCTTTTGAGTGTCCATATAATTGCTATCGCAATAATAACCAGACATGTCTTATATAGGCAAGCGCCTGCTGGACTCCTTCACGCTAGACGGCTGCGCAAGGCGCGGGGCCTTCAGCGCAGCGTCTGCTGCTAGCAAACCGCGCCCTCAGTTGTCGTTACTCTTTACTAATTTCATCGTAATTAATCGTATTACTCTTTTATTGCGATAGCAATTATATGAACACTCAAAAGCAGATTTCTGCCGTCGGCGTCGCCGTCGCCGTCGCCGTCGCCGTGAGGTTCCGCATGACGTCAATGCAGATGAAATCGTCGCCGCGCGCCGAACGCTGTACGTGCGAGTGAAAGGGCGCGAGGGGCGCGCTTTCACGGGGAGTGAACGCATGGCGGAGAACAAACGCGCGTTCTGCGCCGTGCTCACTTAAGGGCTGCAGAAGTAGGCGTCTCTTTCCTCCTTTACAATCATCATATATGTAGAGCAAACGCGCCTTCTTCCGACGCACGAGAGGCCGTGGGGAAGGGGGGGGGGAAGTGGAGGGGAAGGGAGCCGACGTTTAGCTGCGGCACCAAGTGCCTATTTATCACAGAGGCTCCGGCAACAGTCACCAACGCCGCACGCATTTTGAGCGAACGCGGGCAAAACGCCGACGGCGTCGACAACAGTTCTGCGTGTTGCCGGTGCTTCTGCATGTCCGAGTTTATACAGCTGATAAAGCTAATATCATTAGTCCGTATAGCTCTCTACAAATTTGCTATCGCAATTGATGCTTCGCCTTTCAGGTGAAACTGCGAGAACTTTTAATTAACCATAATTACTTTTGAAATTCTTCAGTACTCACTATATATACATAATCATAAGTCTCAGCAGTCATACGTATTACATAAGCCATTCTCATATCTACCTCCATAGGACCCCATGTGTATACCAATGCATGGACTACGTCCTGTCACGCGTTGCACACAGACGGACGGGTGGACGGACGGGCGTTTAGCTGTGGCATCAAATGCGTATTTATGTAAAAACGTTGTGAGGCGAGAAGGTGGTAAAGACTTCCGACGCTGCTCGACGAGTTTCCCGTTCTGATCTCGTCGAAAACCTCCGAGCTGCCCCGAGAGGCCCTGGCAACTGTCACCAACGCCGCGCGCGTTTGGTGCGAATGCGGGCAAAACGGCGACGGCGTCGACAACAGCTCTACGCGTTGTTGGTGCTGCTGCATGTCCAAGTTTATACAGCTGATAAAACTACTATCCTTATTCCGTATAGTTCTCTACTAAGTTGCTATCGCAATTGATGCTTCGCCAGTCGGGTGAAACTGCGACATTTTTTACTTTGACTGATTCGTGTGGTGTGACTGTTATTGACACTGATGCTCAGTTTTTGGGTTGATTTTATAGTGTTCGTTGTGTTTTTATAGGTTATCTTGTAATGGGGGCCACCTTCGCTAGAGTAATGCCTCTGGAAACAGTTTTGTTTTGTGTGTGTGTGTGTGTGTGATTTTCTTTCCTTCCTTTCTTATTTTTTATTTTTACAATTTTTTTCTCTCTCGCTTCTTTCGCATCCCTTTACCCCTCCCCCGTTTCAGGGTAGCCAACCGGAGATAACCTATGGTTAACCTCCCTGTCTTTCCTTTACCTTTTTTTCTCTCTCTCTGGGCGCATGTAGTGATGTTATAAATCAGTGAGATCAAGATTTCATAGTAAGTGCTTGCCGGCAATTGTATCATCATGCCTAGACGCACTCTTTAAGCTATAACAAATAAGTGGTTAGGAAGCACACAAGTAGACAGACAGGATGACGCGCGAATGCAACTGGTTTATCTTTCGTATCGACAAATGCTTTATGTACCAATATAGAAATTTAGATATCTGACTAACTGCAACCCATCGCGGCTTTACTACAGGCAATGATATTTTTTTCGCATGCTTGCACAGAGATGTTGATATTACCAAAGCTCCTGCACTGTCCATATGGCGATGTTATGAACCACGAATAAACTTCCAGTCATTGGACCTTTTTTTTATACGTCATGCTTTAAGCAAGGACGACTAGACCAAATAAGCACAAGAAAAAAATTTCCAAGGGAAAGGGGCAAAAAAAGTTCTTATCGAGAAGACCCTTTTCTCTCTTTTTTAAGCATTCTATCCCCCTATCCAAAAGTATTGTTGCATGCGAACGTCGCTTTCGGTCAGCCGCTGAAAATATCGCAGAAATACGGCTGCTGGGAGAATATGCGAAATCACCGTCGTGCGTTCCAATATCTACGGGATCAGCAGAGCTGCATGCTTTCGCGATTCCCGCCCATGGATTACGCTATCGGGAATGTGCCACACGTTGGCAGATCAAAATGTACATGAAGCGACGAAATGCACAGTCAGCTGGACAAGGAGAGATTTTATGTGGCCGTGGGTATTAATGAATACTGCCGGTACAAGCTTGGATTTTGTGCCTTTGGGAGGAGGAGCAACGTTCTGCTAATGACGTTGTAGTATTTTATTCGTCAGCTCTTGCGTAGCGCGTATTCAAACAGATGGAAGAAAAGAACTTCGTCTGCGCGATCCTGCCAATCTGTGGAGGCGTGCGTTGCTGAAATCACTGGTGTTCCACCGACTCTGTGTAAGCTCGCGTGCGAGGGAACGAAGTTTTGTGACGGCGTCTGTTCTCCACATTGGTATCGGAACAATAGGGGCACCATCGTGGGCCGATCGGCCAGCGTCATCCGCACTGTGATTTCCCGAAATTCCGCAGTGACCCGGTATCCACTGGTAGATGTTGTGCCCCTTGTCGGTTGCGTGATGGTGAAGTAGTCGGATGTCTGCGACTAATTGTGCGTTAGGTCCGCGGTTGAAAGGGGACAGCAGGCACTGGAGAGCTGCCTTCGAGTCACAAAAGATGGACCATGACCGTGATGGTTTGGGACCAATAAATTCCAGAGCAGCATGGATAGCTCCGAGTTCTGCAGCCGTCGATGATGTATTGTGAGACGTCTTGAATTGGATGGTGACAGATTTCACGGGAATTATCACTGTTCCAGCTGAACTTTTGGAGGAGACAGAACCATCCGTGTAAACATGAGTGCGTTCTCTGTGCTTTTCATGCCTGAATGAAAGCACGGTTTCTTTGAGGGCGAATGACGACACCTTCGACCTTAAGGCTAGTGTGCACATTTTCTCGCGTAGTCGTTAACTGCGCCTCTATTTGCGTTGTGGCTAATGTCGCGGTGCGCTGCAAAATATATTTCGCCTTTTCGGTATGTGCGGAGAGCAGCCTACCGATAAGACCTGCATCGGCGCGATGATTACACGGATACACATCGTAAATGAACAGATGCGTGGTGGCGACGTCGGCAAAGCCGCCGACGCGCTTGCCTTATCACACATCGCCAACCCAACCGCAGTAAGCATATTTATGAAACGTGACGTGTTGCCGTTTAAAGTGTACTGCACGCTTTTAATAGGCGATAACCCAAGCGCGCCGCCGTTCTCTGATACCTCTTTGAGCTGGGCCGACTCGAATGTGCGTTGCTTGCAGAAACGAAAGGAACGCCAGACGGCTCATCGGCGCCTCAAGCTAAGCGCCGCACTCGAGCACCGTTAGCGCGACGAGCAATGGCACGTTCATGAAGACACCTCACTGCACAGACGCAAGCGTGCAATGCGCACAGGACGCGTACGCAACGCGCGGCACACAAATCGCGCGGAATGTTCTTAGCCACGCAGCAGCGGATACTAAGCTTCAAAGAAGCGGTGCCGGTTCTCACTAGCACGCTCGCGCGCGCATCGCTCTCGGCGAATTTTTAGGCTGCCCCCAAAGATTCCGACTGCTGCTTGGTATCGGCTGTGTACTATAGCATGATCTTTCGTGTTGTGAGAGAGCCAGGAATATATTTCACCGGTGTGAAACAAACATCGCTGTGCGTATCTTTGGTAACATTTACTGTAACAACCCATTTTTTCATTTTCGCGACGGCCCTCTTGAAAGAGACGCAAATTTTTAATTGCCAGTGTAGTGTGTACTAATATTTAGTGCGTGGTTATGTATATTGTGTGACAGATTTTTCATTTGCATTATCTAATTCTGTCTACATTCCCTTCTCCACAGGTTACACATGCACCAAATGCCCAGGTGCTAACGTGTCGTTCGTCAAGAATAGCTTGGCGTCGTTTCTCGCAAAAGACATCCATTGATCTGCGGCTGATTCACCAGGAAGCTCGCATCTCTGTTGCCACTCTGCGTCAAGTGGGATTTTTAACTGTTTTTTATGCTGCCCTGTGGTGTACGCTGTGAAGACTTACTTTCATGGACGCTGTGAAGGCTTACTTTCGATTTGTTCTGCCTTTTAGTTGTAAAGAATTGGCTATCTTTTGAGTGGAGGTAGTTCCTTTTTCTTGTGAGAATGTTTATCAGCCTATACCAAGTGGTACATGCGTACTTCAAACAGCAGCACAGACGAGGATAATGAAATAAGTTGGAACACATACAAGCGCCGACTCAACTAGAAGTTTATTCTTGAAGACAGGTTGTAAACACATTGGAACTTGACAAAGATGGGAAACCATGTATGGGTGGCCTTTGTGATAAAACAAAATTGTGTTTTCTGCTGTAAGGGGTAGAACGAACAATTGTTTCATCACAAAGACCAGAACACAAGAGAAATAATGAAGCCTTATTTATTGATTGCAAAGAAGACAAATGCATAAGCTATCTGTTGCTCTTAATGGGAAAGAGTTGGGATTTTTAAAAGAGCTCTCCTTGTTTGGTGGTACCACTTATAGGAGATATTTCACTTTTTTTTACCTGCATATTTATACTACAAAACCCGTCTTTCGTTCCTTTTTTTGTCGCACCGCGCTGTCTGCCATGCATGCATGGCCATTTCTTTGTCAAGTTGGCCAGTGTGCTTAATATCTTTGTCGTCACGAACAAACTTCTAGTTGAGTCAGCATTAGTGTGTGTTCCTACCTTATTTCACTGTTCTCGTCTTTGTTTGAGCTGTTTATAAAGTATGTACACACACCAAATTACCAAAGTATCCGTATAATTGAGATACATGAAGTTATTTGCACTATTCATTTCTGCAAGAATGGTATAGCTTCTCATCTTGTTTGTTCTTAACATTGTTGTACAGTTTTTGTAATATATAGCTTGGAAAGACGTTTTCTGTCAGATTAAATATGCATGTATGTCACTTTCGATATTTTTTTCTACATGGGTAGTGCAGCTCCTTCTGTCTTTCAGTTACTGCTTTGTCGCAACTTTTATATATTTTATGCAGCGAAATGCTGGTGGAATTATATATATTATAAGACCGAGACCGACCGAGCTGTCAAGCGCTTTTTATTCCAAAAAGCAAACGCCCCAGCTCATGCGCGAAGAAGTAGAAGAACAGGGAAGGTGATGATGGCTATGTACAAATGAAAAGGACGAAGTACGTTAATAGTGCTTACACTAACTTCCCCCCGTCATGGAAGCGGCCAGCCTGGCCGCAGATTACAGATTATCTAAACGGGGAGTGAAGGGCTTCATCCGCGAGACGTGAACAATTTCGGCATTCCGGCGGCGCCGGTCAGTGACGGAGTGTACTGGGCGCACGAGATAGTTCACTGCAGATGTTTGCTGCACAACGGTGTATGGGCCAATATAGCGTTGAAGGTAACTTCTCACAGAGGCCTGGAGTTCGGGCTGGAGTCCAAAGCAGGACTTGGTCTCCAGGGTGAAAACGGAGGTCACGGCGTTTGTTGTCGCAGCGACGTTTGCGCTCAGCTTGGGTAGCGTCCGTGCTTTGCCGGGCGATTTGACGGCAATGTGCAACTCTGGCAGCAAAATCTTCTGGAAGGGACGCGGTAGGCGAAGAAGGTGCTAAAAAGAATTCTCTGTCAAATATGGTGGAAGGAGATCTTCCATATACAAGGAAGAAAGGGCTGTAACCGGTAGTTCGTTGAATAGCAGTATTATAGGCGAATGTCACAAAAGGAAGAATTTTATCCCAGTTAGTGTGGTCAGGCCGGATGTACATGGAAATCATGTCAGACAGCGTACGGTGGAAGCGCTCAGTGAGGCCATTGGTCTGCGGATGATAGGTAGAAGTAGATTTGTGCACGGTATCAGTGGCCCGAAGAACTTCCTCGAGAACTTGGGAAATAAACACCTTGCCACGGTCACTCAGAAGAACGCGAGGAGCCCCGTGGCGCAAGACGATGGAGCGCAAGAAAAAGTCAGCAACCTCAGGCGCGGTACCGGCTCGCAGAGGGCAGTCTCGGCATATCTGGTTAAATGGTCGACCGAAGTGACAATCCAACGGTGACCAGAGGGTGTCAAAGGCAAGGGACCATATAAATCAATGCCAACAAATTCAAAAGGCGCGTCCGGGCAAGGCAGAGGTTGTAGTAAACCGGCAGGAGGGGAAGTCGAGCGTTTTCGGTGCTGACATGACGCACAGGAGGCAATATATTTGGCCACCGTTGTAGATAGGCCAGGCCAGAAGCAGCGGGTCTTGATGCGGTCGTAAGTCTTGTGGAAGCCTAAGTGGCCAGCCGATGCGTCGTCGTGAAGTGCCTCTAATACGCGCCGGCGAAGGCAGCGAGGTAGAACTGGGACCCACCGGTGACCTGTTGGGTGATAAACGTAGCGGTGTAGCACGCCACTTTGGAGGCGAAATTGTCGAAGTTGGCGTCGCAAGCGGCTGTTGGGTGGTTCGGCGAATCCACTAAGGCGATCCATGAGAGTTCGACAGTAGGAGTCGGCCCGCTGAAGCAAGGCGAGATCAGAGCGTGATGAAAGCGTAGCTAGGTCCAGGGGCGTTATCGAGAGCTGGTGTGAGGCAGGCGTAGCATCGGAACGACGTGGTGGGGAAGGCGACGGCGCGTTACCGGGAGAGAGCGAGAGTGGGCAGCGAGACAATGCGTCTGCATCATGATGACTTTTTCCAGACTTGTACGTTATTGCAAAGTCATATTCCTGCAAGCGGAGTATCCAGCGTCCTAAGCGTCCTGACATGTTTTTCATTGATGACAGCCAACACAGAGCATGATGGTCGGTGACGATGGTGAAGTGGCGGCCGTAAAGGTATGGGCGAAATTTCTGAATCGACCAGACGATAGCCAGGCACTCTTGCTCTGTAATGGTGTAGTTCCGCTCAGCTGGAGAAAGTGTTCGGCTGGCATATGCGATGACTTGCTCTTTAGAGGCTGCATTACGTTGCAGAAGTACTGCGCCAATACCTTGTGCGCTTGCGTCAGTATGGAGTATGGTGGGGGCTCGATCATCGAAGTGGCGAAGCACTGGTCCGGAAGTAAGATGTTGCTTAAGAGCTTGAAAAGCTGATTCGCATTCGTTAGTCCATGTGAAAGAGGCACCGGTAACCAGTAGCTTGTGTAGAGGAGCTGCTATGGCAGCAAAGTTGCGTATAAATCGACGAAAATATGAAGCCAAGCCGAGGAAACTACGTAGATCTTTCTGCTGCTGGGGCCGAGGAAAGTGGAGAACAGCACTAATCTTTTCGGGGTCTGGCTGGATGCCATCTTTTGAGACGACGTGGCCCAATACTTTTATAGTCTTGCTTGCAAATTTGCATTTTTGTGTATTGATCTGAAGACCAGCATTTGCAAGGCACTTGAGAACTTCGTCTAATCGATGAAGATGTTGGCTGAAGTTAGACGAAAAGATGACAATATCGTCCAGATAACAGAGGCAGGTCTTCCATTTTAGTCCACGAAGTACGTTATCTATCATGCGCTCAAATGTGGCGGGAGCGTTACAAAGACCAAAAGGCATCACGTTAAATTCATAAAGTCCGTCTGGTGTAGCGAATGCGGTCTTTTCTTTGTCAGTCTCGTTCATCGGAATTTGCCAATAGCCTGATCGAAGATCAAGGCTGGAGAAATATTCCGCCCCTTGCAGTGTGTCCAAAGCGTCGTCGATTCGAGGTATTGGATATACGTCCTTGCGTGTGATCTTATTGAGCGCTCGATAGTCGACGCAAAAGCGAACGGAGCCATCCTTTTTCTTTACCAGAACCACGGGAGAAGCCCAGGAACTAGATGAAGGTCTAATTATCTTCCGCGCAAGCATGTGAGCAACCTGTTGTTCAATGACCCTCCGTTCGGACGGCGAGACACGATAGGGGCGTCGTCGTATGATAGCGGAACGATCGGTTTCGATGCGGTGTGAAGCCACAGAAGTTTGGCTCAACACAGGGGAACAGCTATCGAAACAGGCTTTGTGCTTCGCTAAGACCGCCAGTAAGGCTTCGGACTGCGCGGCGGTTAGGTCAGAACCAAGAACGGCTGGGGGAGGGAAGGAATCATCCAAAGCTGCGGTAGGTGCTGGCGATGAAGAATGGCAAAGCGTGACGATAGAGATAGGTTGAGTGTCAGCGAGGGTTGCCACAGTCATCCCTTTGCGCAGCATCACAGGAGCTGGGGTTGTTTTGCAAGGGCGCGGCCACGTGAAAACCGGACGAGACAGGCGGCAATAAGGATTCCACGAGAAGTACAGCGGGAAGAAGGGGCGACTAGAGCGTCTCCGTCGGCGACGGAGACGCTATCGATGAGAGCAGACGCGGGAACACCTTCAACAGTTACATAAAGCATGTTGGCCGGGCGAACAGGAGGAATTTTTGAAGACCGATAGGAAGCAGTTTCCCCTCCAAAAACTGCAACAGTTAGTTTTCCGAGTGCTGGTCGGCAAGATGGGAAGTGGGACGAAGCGGCGATGTAGAGCGCCGGTAAGGCGAAGGAGAACGACGTCTGGCCGAACGGGAACTATGAGGCAGATTGGGAGCAACTGGAGGAGACGGTGAACGCTGCTGAGGGAACGAGTATGAACCGGGATAATAGGAGTCTGGTCGGCGAGTGCGGTCTCACTCGTGCTCAGCATAGCCTCGTCTTTCATCCTGCTGGCGACGGCGGCAGAAGCGAGATATATGGCCGCGTATACCACAGTAAAAACAAACCGGACGAGGTGGACGCCACTGAGGGTAGGATGGCGCAGCAAGTGCTCTGGTTCCCATCGAGGCCAAATGGTCATAGGTAACGTCAGGAGGCACGGAGGTCACGGTAGGGGTGGGGAGCGAAGCAACATCCGCGTAGGTAGGTGAGGGACGCGCTACCGGAGCAAGATGCGTCGTGGGTGTAGTCATCGCTGTCAACTCCTGCTTTACGACCTCGCGTAAGTCGAAGGTGGGGGTTGGGGCACAGGCAGTAGGTGAACGCCTCAGGTCTAATATTTGAAGCTCCTCGCGGATGATGGTGCGGATGAGAGCACGGAGATCTGAAGAATGGGGAACCTGAGGATCGCTACTGTCATGTTGAAGACGAACACGTGGCGCGGACACGTGGCAGTGATGTCTTGGACAGAAGCCGGATTTTGCACGATTAAGGCGTTGAACGCGACAGACCCCATGCCTTTTAATATGTGTCGCACGCGTTCGGCTTCCGTCATGCTAGGGTTCGCATGGCGGCACAGAGCCAAGACATCCTCTATGTATGAGGTGTACGACTCTTCCGGAAGTTGGAGGCGCGTGCCCAGCTTCTGCTTGGCGACTTCTGCACGGCTAGACGAGGAAGCGAAGACTTGCCGCAGCTTGGCGGTAAACGTGGACCAATCCTAGATGTCGGATTCATGATTGAAATACCACGTCTGTGCAACACCGGTCAAGTAGAATGCGACGTGCCGCAATTTCTGGGTATCGGTCCACTTATTGCAAGAACTCACGCGGTCGTAGTTGTAGATCTAATCGTCGACGTCATCACCGCGGCGTCCCGCAAAGACAGGGGGATCGCGTTGAGGGCACGTCACAGTCCAAGAGGGAACCGCAGGCGGAGTCGTTTGTGCGGTAGGGTTAGAGGCGCCGGAAGAGCCGGGGTTGGAAGTGTCCATCATAGTAGGGGTAACCGGGCGCAGGCGGCGACCGGAACGTAGCTCCAGGGAGGACGGGAACGCGAGAGGACGTCGGGGTCTTGACGTACCTTCATCACTTTATAAGACCGAGACCGACCGAGCTGTCAAGCGCTTTTTATTCCAAAAAGCAAACGCCCCAGCTCATGCGCGAAGAAGTAGAAGAACAGGGAAGGTGATGATGGCTATGTACAAATGAAAAGGACGAAGTACGTTAATAGTGCTTACAATATTTATGTGTGCAAGTGTGGTAAATGGTGTTTTTTATGTGCATTTATTTGCGTTTTTCACTAGCTCTCCAATCTGGCTGTACAGTTATTGAAACCTTTTCTCATGCTTTATAATGAGTCATTCTGGGCTCTTTGATGATGCAGGTGACCATTTATTTCACTGTTGGGAATTGCGTTAGCTGTGTGTCACTCCAGTGGTCTGTGTATTTTATGTCACTTTATTACATCATTGAAAGTATTAGCCTTGCATTAGCTTTTTATTGACCGAGGTACCAGTTAGTTGCTGTGTAGGTTGAAAAAGGCCCAAAGAAATGATTTCATTAGCATTGTTGAAGTCCAGAAAAAAATTCACTGATGAGCTCACTAAATTAGAAACTGCCACCAGTAAACTCTTCTGTACCCAAAAGTAACGCAATAAATTAAATACTGTGCACACTCCAGAGGGAAACAGCGCGAAAAAACACGACAAGACAAGGGAGACACACACCAGCGCTTCTTGTCCCTTCTTGCCTTCTTGTCGTGTTTTTTTGCGCTGTTTCCCTCTCTAGTATGTACCGACTAGCCCACGCCTCTACTGTCTTGAAATACTGTGCACTTCTTGACTTATGCCGGGGAGGTAAGCTGCTTTTAGAGCACAAATGTTGTAGAAGTTTACCTCTGAAAGACACAATTCAGGTGTTTTGTATATATATACATGAAGTCATTTGTTTCCAGTTTACTTGTTATTTTGCCTACTCACAGGCAGCCGTAAACCCTTCTGTGAGTGTTTACTGGGTGTGTGAAGCATTTTACTGGAAGGTATCCAGTGGTCTTCATTTTTGTATTTATGCATGCAAGCCAAGAGTTCATGTGTTCAAAGTTAGTTATGATTTCATTAGCTTTGTTGAAGTCCAGAAAAAAATTCACTGATGAGCTTACTAAATTAGAAAATGCCACCAGTAAACTCTTCCGTACCCAAAAGTAACACAAGAAATTAAATACTGTGCACACTCCAGAGGGAAACAGCGCGAAGAAACACGACAAGACAAGAAGGGAGACACACACCAGCGCTTCTTGTCCCTTCTTGTCTTCTTGTCGTGTAAGGCAGCCGTAAACCCTTCTGTGAGTGTTTACTGGGTGTGTGAAGCATTTTACTGGAAGGTATCCAGTGGTCTTCATTTTTGTATTTATGCATGCAAGTCAAGAGTTGATGTGTTCAAAGTTAGTTACAAGGGTATGCTTAAGGTCTGCCTTTGAGTCACTTGACTGTTGTTTTTACAAAATATATTTTTTCTGCTGTAATTGTGAAATATAATTCTTTCTGCTGTAATAAACTTCAAGTTGAGTGAGCATTCGTGTGTATTCTTATCTTAATTCAGCGTTCGCATCTCTGTTTGAGCTGCTGTTTGCCAAGTCTGTACATACACCAAATTGCCAAAGTGCTCGTAAAATTGTGACACATAAGGCTATTTGCATTGTTTATTCCTGCAAGAAGGCTATAGGTTTCCATCTTCCGTTTGTTTTTAACATTGCTGTACATCTTTGTAGTTCAAGTTCAAGGAGTCTCTTAGGTAGCCAATAACAGTGATAACTTTGTAAAATTTATCAATTTCATCCATCATCATCATAGTTTTAAACCCACTAAGTTCTACTTTTCAGTTCTCATGACCCTGCTTTGTGCTGTGCTGTACAGGCACAGGAAGCTTTTTTTATGCTGTAAGTGCAGATGGTGTTGTATATCTTCCAGAAAAAATTGTGGCGAGTTTAACTAGGCATGTGTACGCTTTTCTTACATTTTTTCAGCATGTGTGCTGTAGTTCTGCTACCTTACACTTAATAGCACTGTAGGCACTAGCGTATGTCTTCAGCTTTCATACAGTTGTGCCTTATATACTGTAATAATGTGTCATGTGCACGCTATAATACATATTAGGGTACATGAAATATGTCAGTCGCTCCTTTGCTTCCGTTCGGATTAGGGAAAGTTAATGTGAAGAGGCACTGGGGCATGCAAGTGCAAATAGCAAAGCAATTTCAAAATTAGGTGCACTAAAATGCCAGAAGCCCAACAAAATATCAATGATATTTCAGTGGCAATTTTCGAAAGATCAATGCCATGTCAACAGGCGCACAATGTACATTTCAATGCTTTGTCAATAATCACTCAACAAATGGTCAACAGAACAATCACAACAGCATTTCAACACTGTATCAATGCAAACCCAAAAGAAATTCAACAGAAATTACACAATGATATGTCTAAGCACAATGTGCTTTCAATACTAACTCAACAACTATTCAACATTGACTTCCCCAATTGTGTTTCAATAAACTTTCAGTGGCCAATATTCAAGAGCCCTCAACACTTCTCTCAATGATATCCCAACAAACTCCCAATGAATCCTCAATAAGACATTCAACATTGCCCAATAGTATTTCAATGCATTCTCAACAAACATTTTTGTAAGGGAACCTGGCCGCATGCGAATGTTAAATGTCTTCACCCTGGTCACAGCCCGTCGTTATGATGAAATTAACTCCCCGCATTATGGCCTTCTTTGCCATCGTGGTCCCTAAATTGACCTGAAGTATTTCTTACCGTTATCAAGAAAAAAAGGCGCCAATGTAGTCAGTAGCATCGAAGCAGGCAATATTGTTGCTATTGCACGAAGTCCACAGGGACGCCTCACTTGTTGACACCGGTGCATCGGTCGTGCACTCTAGTTCAGCAGCTGCAGTGTTTCTCTAAGCAAAGGTATTGAGATAAATATCAAGAAAAATTCAACACAACGTCAACGACAGCCGCCGAACCTGCTTTCCTGCGTACAGCACCATGTACAGCACTATGCGTACAGCACCAGGACTATGTCCTGGTTTGGCCGGAATCGTGTCTGCTCTTGTCTTTTTCTTGTCAGTGTGCGAGCTCACGTTCCCCTTATAGGATGTTTCTTTAAAATTCAGGTTTATGGAAAGATGCAAAACTTAAAGCTAATAGCTTTCATTAGCTTCTGTCTTCAGTTTTCGTGGTTGGCGATCGGTCGTTGATGGTCAGAGTTACTCAGCCGATTCAAAGGCACCGGCGCAAAGGGCGCCTGCCCTCTCGCAACCGAGTTGCTGGCGTGTTCATCGCTGAACGCCAACTACTCTTTGAGACACACGTGCTGTCGCAGAAGAGCCTTGTGGCGCCTTCAGACTAACTCTGATTTGCCAATTGAATGGCATGTAAAACGCAGAAATGCTTGTACCAGGCACCCGTGACCGTGCTGAACGGACATTTATTGCATTTGAGAAAGAAAGTGTAATTCTTGTGATTATAACAAGCAGAATTTCAATTAGGGACCTACAAAGTCTTACAAAAATTATCAACAAGAAATAATTAAAAAAATAAACCAATTTATATATATATATATATATATATATATATATATATATATTGTAAGGGGTTTATTAGTGATCGGAGCAGCGCAGCGTCGACAGTCAAGCGAGCCACAGCTTTCAAGCACGAGCGCCGTTGCGAGCCAAAGCGCTGGACCCACTAGCGTCTGGGCAGACTAGAGCTGGACCCACTAGCGTCTCTCTTCGCTACAATTACCCCGGGAGTGATAAGGGAGCCGTCCGGCAACCTAACAGCTCGTCAGGATGACAGGATCGTGGTATGGCTTGAGCCGGTCGACGTGGACCATGTGTCGTCCACGACGGCGCTGGTCCGAAGACGGTTGAACTGGTTCGATAACAAAATTCACGGGAGATGCGCGTTCGACGACGCGGTAAGGGCCTTCATATTTCGGGAGTAGTTTCGATAAGAGGCCAGGGGCGGTGAACGGGACAGAGAGCCACACAAGCGCGCCAGGAAGCAAGGTGACCGCGGAAGTGGAGTCGCCGCGAGTACTCTTCTGGCGCTCTTGGTCGTTGGAAGTAAAGGCACGTGCGAGGTCACGGCATTCTTCAGCATGCCGTGCTGTGGCAGAAATAGGTGAGCCCTCGGAAGCATCCGGCCGATAAGGTAAAATTGTGTCGATAGCCCAGCGGTTACCAGCCGACGTCAAGGGAAGTGGCCCATACAAATCAATTCCGACGCGCCCGAACGGCCGGGTAGGGCAGGGTAGAGGCTGCAGACCAGCCGGCGAGAGCTGGGGTGGAGATTTCCGGCGCTGTCAGTCGGGCAGGAGCGAACGAACTGTTCAACGTACTTGCACATGCCCCCACAGTAGTAGCGCTGTCGAAGGCGCTGGTAGGTTTTGAAAACTCCCGAGTGTGCGCACTGTGGGTCGGTGTGAAAGGATGCACAGATTTCGGAGCGCAGACTGCGAGGAACTACTAACAACCACTGCCGGCCGTCTGCGGCATAACTGCGTCGGTGAAGCAGGTTGTCGCGAACCGCGAAATGGCGAGCCTGACGAGGCAACGTACGAGTGGTTGACTGTGGTGATGGGTCAGCAAGCAAGTCTCTATAATTGAGGCAATCCAGGGGTCCTGGCGCTGCTCGGAAGCGATAGCCCCAAGGTCTATTGTAAAAACAGCTAGCTGGGAGAGTGAGCAGCAGGTATTCTCATCAGGCAATGGAGAGCGTGATAGGGCGTCCGCATCAGAATGTTGGCGTCCGTTGCGGTACAGCACGCGGATATCGTAGTCCTGCAGGCTAAGTGCCCAGCGGGCAAGACGACCTGAAGGATCCTTGAAAGATGACAGCCAACATAGTGCATGGTGGTCGGAGACGACATCAAACGGGCGGCCGTACAAATAAGGACGGAACTTAGTGAGAGCCCAGATGATCGCCAGACATTCTTTTTCCGTGACAGTGTAATTGGTCTCGGCTTACGTAAGGGTGCGACTGGCATAGGCCACGACGTATTCAGGAAAGCCAGGTTTGCGCTGCGCAAGGACAGCGCCGAGGCCAACACCGCTGGCATCTGTGTGTACCTCTGTAGGGGCCGCCGGATCGTAGTGGCGCAAAATTGGGGGAGTCGTCAGCAAACGACGGAGATTTGCGAACGCTTCCTCGCACTCTGACGACCACGAATGAAGGGGTCCGTCGCATCCAAGGCGCTTCGTCAGAGGTGATATGATGGCGGCGAAATGTTGAATGAAGCGTCGGAAGTAAGAACATAAATCTACGAAACTTCGCAGTTCTTTGATGCACGTAGGTTTAGGGAATTCGGCGACGGCACGAAGCTTGGCTGGATCGGGGAGAATTCCATCCTTGGAAACGACGTAACTCAGTATCGTCAGCTGCCGCGCTGCAAATCGGCACTTTAAATTCAGCTGTAGGCCGGCGTTGCTCAAACACGTCAAAACACGCCGGAGGCGTTGAAGGTGCGTGGAGAAATCCGGAGCAAAAACAACGACGTCATCAAAGTAGCACAAGCACGTGTGCCATTTCAAGCCGCGCAGAACGGTATCCATCATACGCTCAAAAGTTGTTGGCGCATTACGAAGTCCAAACGGCATGACGTTAAATTCGTATAAGCCGTCGGGCGTGACAAAGGCTGTCTTCGGTCGATCGTCATCTGCCATAGGTACTTGCCAATACCCTGAGCGCAGATCGCGAGATGAAAAAAATTCTGCTCCTTGTAGGCTGTCAATAGCGTCGTCGATTCGCGGAAGCGGATAGACGTCCGTACGAGTTATCTTGTTGAGGCGCCGATAGTCCACACAGAACCGGACAGAACCGTCTTTCTTCGTAACAAGGACGACGGGGGAAGGTCGGATCACTTCGCGGCGGAGCATATCGGCCACTTGTTCATTAATCACGCGACGTTCTGTAGCCGACACACGATATGGGCGTTGCCGCAATGGCGATTGGGAGCCGGTATCGATGTGGTGCGTAACAGTTGACGTCCGGCCCAGGGAAGGTTGCCCGACGTCGAAAGAAGCACGAAATTCTTGTAGGAGTCACAGAAGCTGTGATCGCTGACCTGGTGTAAGGTCATCGGCAACAGAAGAATCGAACACATCTATAGGCAATGGGCCAGATATAGAAATCGAGCCGAGCGAACTGTAACGGGCACAGGATGGGTCTTCGGGAACGTCCGCAATTTGTATGTCTGCGATAGCTTCGACAGTACCCAGACATTCTCCTTGGAGTAGCAACACAGGGTACGAGAACGGGTCACAAATAAATATAGCACTAGCGCCCTGTGTGATGTTCACCGTCGCAAAAGGTAGCAGTAGACCTTTTCGGGTGGAAAAGCGGCCAGGCGGATCGAGACAGTAGTGCGACGGCGTCGGAGAGGCTGCTGCAGTACATAGAGACAACCACTGACGAGTTGGAAGGAACGGTGGTGTCCTGTATGACGAGGAGTTTGTTCGGTAGAGAAGCATTGTCGGCGAGCGTCAAATGTGAGTGCGGCGACAGTTCTAGTTCGGCCCGGGCGCAATGAATGACGGCATTGTGGCGCGAGAGAAAATCCCAGCCGAGGATAACGTCATGGGATCACGACGAAATTACAATAAATTCGATCGCGTATACAATGTCCTCAATGAGAACTCGAGCTGTGCAGGCCGCTAACGGGTGAATACGCTGTGCGCCGGCTGTGCGGAGGGACAGTCCAGTAAGGGGCATCGTGACTTTCCGAATCAAGCGACAAACTTTGGCGTCCATAACTGATACGGCGGCTCCGGTGTCCACGAGTGCAGATGTTTGAACACCGTCAACAAACACGTCTATCACATTCGTCGGGCTACCCTGAGGACTTCCGCGTTTCGCCGGCCTCGCAGCGCTTGCCTCGTGGACTGCGACGATTAGTTTTCCTCTTCCAGAGCTGCGGGACGAGGCCGCATCGGTGATAGCGAGCGTCGGCGTGGAGAAGGTGAGCGGCGGGTATTGGGCGTTGGGCGGAACGTAGGTGACGATGCCGAAGGGTCGTCGTAATATGGGCGGGGAGAACCGACCATACGATTTGGCGCGTATGTTGTAGCGCTAGGCGACTGCACGCGATTACAGTAGCGTGCGACGTGACCTGCGTAGCCGCACGCAAAACAGATAGGCCGGTTGTCAGCTGTACGCCACCTATTCGCTGTGATGGCCCCGTCCATGTAGGAGGACCATATCACCTGCCGGGTCGGCAGGTGATATGGTGGCATGGCGGGCTGTGGTCGGGGCACAGTGAAGACGTCGGCGTAAGTGAGAGGCCCACCTTGAGGGAAGGAGTGGGGCCTGGCGACGACTTCCGCGTAGCTTAGTGGTGCAGCCGGAGAGATCTGTTGGGGCCTGGCGACGACTTCAGCGTAGCTGAGTGGTGCAGCCGGAGAGATCTGTTGGGGCCTGGTGACGACTTCTGCGTAGCGGAGAGGTGCGGCCACAGGAACATGTTGGTGGCGCTCAGGCATTATCTCATTGAGTGCGTGCGCAATGGCGCGGCGGAGCGGGGGCGCAAAACTTGACGTCGGCCCTTGTATGGGTGGCGGTTGTGCAAAGGACATCAAGGAGAGCTGGCGCGCAATTTCCTCGCGCACGAACGCTTTCATTGCCCACTAGCGTCTGGGCAGACTAGAGCTGGACCCACTAGCGTCTCTCTTCGTTACAATATATATATCTGTAACTGTGCACCAAAAAGTGTTATCGTGTTATCGCAGTGCTGTTACCTACATCTGTTAGGGCATGTAAAGCGCACAAGTTTGACGTATTGATATACAGCTTTTTAAAACCTGCAAATTTTTTAAAGAGACAAATACAGAAAAAATAGAAATTTTTACATTGTTTGCAAGTGTTTTGAAAAGTCCCAAGCAAAAATTAGGAGTGTATTTGAAAGCACTCTGCGACAAATTACTTTCTTTTTTTGTTTGCTTTGGGTCCATTATTATGGGGCTATTATTATTAGGCTGTGAAGAAAAACTTATTGCAGCATCTGTGGTCTTGAGATTTTCGCTTTTGATTGTACTGTCACGGGGATTCACAAGTAAACGGGAGAGATGGAATTGTATACGACAATATATACAGGTTGCTGCTACCATAGAATGGCTGACAGCATCTCACGCGGAATGTCCCGTCTTCTTTCTCATCGAGTAGCACAATGGTCCATTAACGGCAGGCTCATACTCCCTGCCTCGTAACATCACCCCCGGCGGACTGAGCACCGTCACGCTGCCTTCTAAAGTCAGTCAGCACTGCTGGTGTAGTAGGGTTTTAGCCTCGACGCATGGACATCAGCAGCACACGTAAAAGAAGAAGACAGGCGATGTTCGAGCGGAGTGATGAGGTAGTCAACGTCGTTGAGCTCGCGGAGAACTTTGTAGGGTCCTGTGTAGCGAGGGAGAAGCTTCTCACACAGGCCTTGGCGTCGAGACGGCGTCCAGAGGAGGACCAAAGATTGGAATCTTTGGTCCTCCTCTGGACGGAGGGTACTCTACTTCGCGCTGCCGGTTATCATAGCGCTCTTTTTGGGAGTCCTGCGACGCACATAGCCTGGCGTGAGCAACCTGGTGAGCCATTCTGGCTCGAGAGAGGACGTCCTGAGCATATGCGGTAGGTCCGGATGGATCAGCTGAAAGGAGCGTCTCGAAGGGTTGCGGCCGCACAGGAGAAAGAACGGCGAATAGCCGGCAGTGTCATGTCGGGACGAGTTGTAGGCAAAAGTAACGTAGGGTAGGGTGGCGTCCCAATCGCGGTGGTCTTAAGACTTTAGGTGGTCTGTAGAGACGTACATGGACAGCATATTCATGAGAGTTCGGTTGAGACGCTCGGTAAGACCGTTGGTCTGTGAATGATGGGCTGTCGTAAGGCGATGTTCCGTAGAGCAGCTACGAAGAATTTCGTCAATGACCTTTGGAAGGAAACAGCGGCCACGATCCGTAAAAAGCTGGCGTGGAGCCCCGTGTCGAAGAATGACGTCATTGAGCAGAAAGTATGCAACGTCGGTAGCGCAGCTACTGGACATGGCGCGCGTGATGGCATATCTGGTCGCGTAGTCAGTTGCGACGGCAATCCATTTGTTGCTGGATACGGACGTAGGGAGAGGTCCCAGCAAGTCAAGGCCGATGCGGAAGAAGGGCTCCGGTGGAATGTCGACAGGTAGACGCAGGCCTGCCTGAGGAAGAGCAGGACGTTTGCGGTGCTGACAGAGCTCGCAGGAAGCAAAGTATCAGCGCACCGAACGATACAAGCCAGGCCAAAAGAACCGCTGTCATACGCGATCGTAGGTGCTTGAAACGCCCAGGTGTCCCACAGCTGCATCATCATTCAGATGTTAAAGAATGGTGGTGCGCAGGTGTCGGGGAATAACTAACTAAATTCCGGCCTGCCAGGTTTCATGTTGCGACGGTAGAGGACGTCATCGCGTAGTACATACTGGCGTAGAGCAGGGTCGGAACGTACAGAAGAAAGTTGCTGAATAGTGAGCTTCAGGGCTGCATCCCGACGCTGTTCGGTACCGATGTTGCTTAAATCAGACATGGCAGCACACAGGAATCATGGTCATGGTCAGCGAGGCTAGCATGGTCCACCGGTTGTCGCGAAAGACAATCAGAATCGTGATGTAGCCTGTGCGATTTATAAATTTCCTCAAAGGCATATTCCTGTAGTCTGAGAGTGCACAGACCAAGGTGACCAGTTGGGTCATTGAGCGATGACAGCCAACAAAGAGCGTGGTGGTCGGTAAGAACCGAGAATGCGCGGCCGTACAAATACGGGCGAAATTTTGCGAAAGCTCTAACCAACGCAAGGCACTCGCGCTCTGTGATCGAGTAGTTCCGTTCAGATGTGGAGAGCAGGCGGCTGGCGTATGCAATAACGCGTGTGTGGCCATGCTGGTGCTGAGCGAGGATGGCGCCGATTCCATGCCCACTAGCATCTGTGCGAAGCTATAGGTGCGGATGGGTCGAAGTGAGCCAATATAGGCGTTGAAGTGAGCAAGGTCAGCGCCGAGAACGCAGCCGCTTGCTCGGGGCCCAACGAGAAGGGCACGTCCTTCTTGAGAACGTCAGTTAGAGGTCGGACTATGATGGCGAAATTGCGTATAAAACGGCGGAAGTATGAGCATAATCCAATAAAACTCCGAACAGCTTTAGTAGACGAGGGCACAGGGAAGTTCTTGACAGCGCTAATCTTGGCAGGGTCAGGTTGGACACCTGTTGCACTTACAAGATGACCAAGCACAGCGATTTGTTATCTGCCTCATTTACATTTTTGTTGTTTAGCTGGAGTCCTGTTCGACGAAAGACAGCTAGAATGACCGCCAAACGAGTAAGATAACTTTCAAACGTTGGTAAAAGCAGAATGACGTCGTCTAGGTAGCAGAGGCAGGTGGACCATTTGTAGCCACGAAGGAGAGAGTCCATCATGCGTTCGAATGTTGCGGGGGCGTTGCACTGTCCAAAAGGCCTAACTTTCAACTGATGCAGGCCGTCCGGTGTGATAAAAGCGTTTTTTTTTTCGGTCCAAGTCATCAACAGAAATCTGCCAGTAACCCGAGCGCAGGTTTCTGGATGAGAAGTATCTCGCACCGGGAAGACAGTCCAGGGCGTCATCGATCCGTGGCAGTGGATATACGTCTGTGCGCGTTATTTTGTTTAAGGCACGATAGTCGACGCTATATTTCCAGCTGCCATCCTTCTTTTTGACCAAGACGACAGGTGACACCCACGGACTTGAGGAAGCCTCTATGATGCCTTGGAGAGCATCTTGTCGACTTCTCGTTGTATGACCTGGCTTCCGGAATAGGGCACACGATATGGTCGCCGTCTGATAGGAATAGCATTGCCGGTACGTATTCGCGGTGACTTACGAGAGACGTTTGACCTAGAGGACGGTCATCGAAGTCGAAGATATCTGTATTGGTCGTTAGGAGGTGGTGGAGTTCCGCGGCTTGACAAGGCAATCATCGATCAGGGGCAATCATCGTGGTAATTTCGTCGGGGAGTGGACTTGCCGAGTCGGTTGCGAGAAAGGACGAACAAGTGTCGGCGTCTGGGGCCGCAACGTCGCATTCATCAAGCGCTGACACGTTTGCCACTGAGATGCCTTGTGGGAGAGCTTGGGTCAAGTTGCTGAAGCTGAGAAGTGGGAGTTGGACGTGCTTGTCGACAACAGTCACGAGGGTGTGCGATACAGCAATATGTCTGGTCAACAGCACTTCAACTAGTGGAGAGACTATGTAGTCGCCGTCTGGACCGGGTGATGTCGTCGTCAAGGCAACACACGTGGCGGCTTGCGGTGACAACCGAACATAATCGACAGAGCATAAGCCGTGTGACGGTAAAGCTGGAACATCAGCAAGTTGAGGAAGCTCAAGTTGAAGGACGCCGGTTGCACAGTCAATGAGAGTGGCATGGCCGGCAAGAAGTCGAGTCCGAGAATGACGTCATTGGGGCATTGCTCGAGAACAGTAAACAAAACAAATATATGGTGACCGGCGATGGAGATGCGAGCTGTGCACATTCCGGTGACTGTGGGACTTCTTCCATCAGCAACGCAAATCATACAAGTAGCGGCGGGGGTAAGTACTTTCTTGAGGCGGCGACGAAGCTCATTTCTCATCACGGATATTTGTGGCCCAGTATAGACGAGTGCGGGAACAGTTAAGCCGTTAACGTCTATCAAATTTCGTCGTGTCGGCAATACGAGGAGATAATTTGAGGTGGAAGTCGAAGATGCAGCATCACCTCTAAGAGCTGCATCAATTAGTTTCCGTGTCGAAGGTTGAGCGGTGATGTCGGACGTCGTCGTAGAGGCGAGGGAGACGATGGCCGACGCGCTGGCGGCGAACGGGACTGGTGACCTCGGGGCGACGGGGAACGGCTATGCGGCGTAGGGATGGCATCGACGTTGTACGGCTCAAAAGGTTGGAAGCGGCGGTAGCTATCACTGTTGTACGGCTGGTATGGCTGACCGGGCTGACAACTGCGGTAGTTGTCACTGCGGCTAGCAGTGTCATCCCGTGTTAACGGCGACCCCCCAACGGTTGTTGCAATGGCGCGCGACGTGACCGATAAGCACGCAAATCAGTGTAAGCAAATCGGCCGATCATCTGCCGTCCGCCATTCAGCCGGATTACTAGAGCGCGGGTAAAACCGTTGTTCCTAGGGCGGTGATCTCGGGCGAGGCAGCGACCTAGGGCGAAAGTCAGTTGTCCGAGACTGAACAACGGTGCAGACGGCGAAACCCAAGTTGCCGAGTTCCTGCCGCACAATGGACTAGACTAGGGAAACGGCTGGCACGTGAAAATCGCCGTGGCCGTTGTTGGGGAGAGCAGGAGCAATTGCTTCGATTTCCCGACGGACGATTCGTGTAAGTTCCGATGGCGGCGAGGACTGCAGACGAGAGGCCTGTCCGTCTTCACTTGATGACGTCGGGCGGTGTTCAGTAGCCGAGCGAATGACCTCGTAATATGCCGATTTTGGCCTGCTCAAAACGCCGGAATTCTTCAATTGCGTCGACAGTCGCACACTTTCGGCATAGTAATAGGTTGAACGCATCGTCTGCGATTCCCTTCACTACGCGATAAACCTTGTACGACTCCGTCATGTTCATGTGCACTTTACGGCAAAGAGCCAAGACGTCCTGAATGTAGGATATGTATGGTTCAGTGGACGTCTGAGCGCGGATGGATAGCTCTTTCGTTGCGGCTCAAGCGCGTTTGGCCGGTGGCCGACGGCTGGAAAGCATCGGTAAGTACTTGGCTGCCGATGATCTCGGCCAGCCATATGTGGGCATATGCCGGGCCGTGGTAGGGGATCGACCACGCTGGCAGAAGTTGGCCAGAGACGCGGGGACAATGAAGCAGTAGGACCATTTCACAGTTTAATAAAGATGTGGTCGGCGTCCTAAGTTGGAATGACGTCGTGCCAAGACATGAGGCCGATTGTGGTTGGTCCGAGCCCGCGCAGGTTCATATATATACTCAGGCATTATTGCACAAAACGTAGCATACGATATTATTCGCTTCAAGATATAATCGTAAACAATCGTAAACTACGGCCGCGCCGTTTCACAGGCCCCGTGACCACTCCGCTTATAAACGCCATATGAAAGGTAGAAACAGGTATTCACAGTGAACATACACAATCGCCAATAGTTTCGTATTTTCCCGTACTAAGAAAAATACTTTTTAATGTAAACAAAAGTTTGTACGATTAAATTATCAAAGCAATTTATTTTTAATCAAATGAGTGTAATGTTTAATGTTGCTTTTGTGCGTGCGAAAATGCGGCTTCGGATTACTTCTACCCGTAGGAAACAAAGCACCAATGGCAGGCGGAACAGTTACAATCGGCTGCCTGTGCGGTTGTGTTACGCGAAAGCTTGGTGTCCCGCGTTTTTTCGGAAGGCAAACTGGCCAACCGCGTTTTTTCAGAAAAAGCCTTCATTCGCAAGAACTCTAGTGGACATCCCAGATAAGGTAAGTTATTTTAAATTAAGAAAGCCAGAAATAGAAATATTGTGGGCAATTACGCACATATTCCTCATCTGTATGTTTCATCATCATCCTCACAATTTTACCTATCCTCCTCTTCTCCTATATATGCGCTCATCATCATCGCCTATGTGTGCACTTGTTCGCTAACGAGCTCCCGGGCCTAATAAACGTCGTCCCAACCGAGACGTCACAAGTGGTGGAGTGTGCTCTTCGGTCCTACGTCCTCTGGCCGTCCGGTCTGCCGCCTGGAGCTTCGTTCAGGTCGCCGCTTGCGTCCACCGCCAGCTAACATGCCGCAGGACGTGCAGCCTGGCGTAGCTATTGCCACCATTCCGACATCGCAAGTCCTTCCTTTATCATCAACAGCCCCCAGCGTGACCCCCATCTCTTCGCTAGTCTTCGCGGAGAGGATGTCGAAGACTGGCTGGACGATTATGAGCGAGTCAGTTCCGCCAATCACTGGGATGATGTTCATAAACTCCGCCATGTCTCTTTCTATCTGTCTGGTGTGGCGAAGACGTGGTTCTTTAACCACGAGACCGACTTGACCGACTGGACTCTCTTCAAACACCAGCTTCGTGAAGTGTTCGTCACACCGGCCGTTCGGTCCACTCTCAATAAGAAAAGCCTCTCGGTTACGTCACTTCTCCGTTGCCGCTACCAACTTCCGCGTCGGTTGCTACTGCGCCCACGGTTCACTTCCCGTCATCACCGCCAGAGCCTTCATCGGCCCATCTGACCTTCCTGTCAAAACGGTACACCGAACAACGTGCTATTATTGTGGCTATCCCGGCCACATGTCACGCTTTTGCCGCAAGCGCCAGCGAGACGAGCGTCGGGGCTACGAGCGCGATTTTTATAGTAGGGCCTCTTACCAAGGGCGGCGTTACTCTTCACCTTCGCAGCGCTCTCCATCTGTCCCTGCACGAGGCGCTTACCGTTCAGCCAGACGCTGTTCTCCATCGCCCTTCCGCCGCTCATCGTCACCACTTTGGCCTGCCTCACTTACCTCTACCGTTCGCGCGGAAAACTAAGCAATACAGTTTCCGGAGGAAAAACTGCATACACGCACAAGACTGAAATTCCTCCAACGCGCCCATCCAATAAGATTCGTGTGTACGTTGAAGGGGTGCCCGTGGATGCTTTAGTGGATACTGGTGCGACTTTCTCGGTTATGAATGCTCATTTATGTTCCCGTCTAAAGAAAGTTATGACGGCTTACGATGGCCCCACGCTGTTTGCAGCCGAAGGGAACACTATTCGACCTTCTGCCTTCTGTACTGCTCGTGTACTTATCGATGACATTCTCAATCACATACAGTTTGCTGTGCTATACCCGTGCTCTCACCAGCTGATTTTGGGATGGGATTTTCTATCTTCTGCGTCTGCTGCTATTTGTTGTGGGCAGCGGGTGATACACCTTACCGACATCGAACACTTGCTTGCCGAAGACACCCACACGTCATTTTACCTGACCGCTGCGGAAGATACAGAACTACTCCCAAGACAAAACCAACTTATTACTCTCCTATCCAACGACATTGACCATGGTGACGTCTTGGTGTTCCCTTCTTCCAGTTGCCTTACTAAATGCACATCGTTTACATCAGGAGTTGTTCGATTCCACAATGGATCTGCACTGGTCACTGTCACGAACGCAACACCAGAAAAAATTCTACTTCCGCAAGGAACAACCGTTGCATGCGTCGCCGATCTGGAGCCTGTCTGCGTCCTGCCACTTACACCAGTCTCTTCTGGGGACCCATCTTCTGGTGATTCTTCGTCGGCCGCCGCCCTTACAGCAGTCATCAGCACTGACTTGAAACCCCCGCAGCCGCAACAGCTGCTGGCTTTGTTAAAAAAGCACGCTAATTCTTTCGACGTCTATTCGTCAACGTTGGGCCAAACCATTGCAGAGCATCGCATTCTGACAGACAAAACATCTATCCTGCGGCGCCGCCCATACCGTGAGTCTCTAGCCGAGCGGAAAATCATCGAAGACAAGGTCGCCGACATGCTGGAACGCAAGGTAATTCACCCCTCGGCTAGTTCTTGGTCGTTTCCTGTGGTCTTGGTCCGAAAAAAAGAGGGCTCCGTGCGCTTTTGCGTCGATTACAGGGCGCTCAATAAGATAACTCGAAAAGACGCCTACCCTATGCCGCGTATGGACGGCGCCCTTGATTCCCTCCAAGGTGCGGAATACTTTTCCAGCCGGATCTGCGTTCCGGCTATTGGCAAATCCCCATGCACGAAGACGATAAAGAAAAAACGGCGTTCGCAACCCCCGATGGAATGCACGAGTTCAACGTAATGCATTTCGGGCTCTGCAACGCGCATGCGACTTTTGAGCGCATGATTGACACCGTGCTGCGTGGCCTGAAATGGAAGACCTGCCTGTGTTATCTGGACGACATTGTCATTTTTGCATCGACATTTAATCAGCACCTGCAACGCTTGAATGAAGTTTTGACGTGCCTCACCCGCGCTGGTCTTCAGCTGAACACCAAGAAACGCCGTTTCGCCAGCAAAGCTATTAAGATCCTGGGTTATGTCGTGAGCAGGGATGGCATTCAGCCGGACCCTGACAAGACTGCTGCAGTTCTTCGCTTTCCTCGTCCTGACAGACCCAAAGACTTGCGCAGTTTCCTTGGCCTCGCCTCTTATTTCCGTCGCTTTATCCAGAACTTTGCCTCCATCGCAGCTCCATTACACAAGCTACTAGCTTCCGGTGTACCATTTCTGTGGTCCCAGGAATGCGAATTGGCGTTTGCACGCTTGAAGGACGCCCTCACGTCTGCACCTGTGCTTTGCCATTTTGTTGAGGCCACACCGACTCTCCTACACACAGACGCTAGTGGCCATGGTATAGGTGCTGTTCTTCTGCAACGCGACAACTCTTCGCGAGAGAGAGTGATTGCATACGCCAGCCGTGTACTCAGCGCTTCCGAAAAGAACTATACGATCACTGAACAAGAGTGTCTGGTTGTTGTTTGGTTGATACAGAAGTGTCGCCCTTATCTCCACGGCCGTCATTTCACTAGCGTTACGGACCACCACGCCTTATGCTGGCTTTCCACGCTCAAGAACTTGTCTGGACGCCTGGGTCGCTGGATTTTACGCCTCCAAGAGTATTATTTCGAAATCATTTACAAGTCCGGAAAGAAACACCAAGACGCCGACGCTCTTTCTCGCTGCCCGGTTCCTACGGCCCCGCTCGACGCCTCTGCAATCGCTTCGCACGTCACCAGTTCGACCGACACTCCTACGGTTTCCTCCCTGGCCTCAATGTGCCAACTGCCTTTTGACGATCATCAGCCACTCGTCTCTCGTCAGATTGCTGACCCGTACTATCACTTCTCTAACGCGCACCTCCGTCGCCAGCTCTCGCACTTTAAGCTGAATGATGGTGTGCTGTATCGCCGTATTTACCATCCTCACGGGCAACGCTTGGTGCCAGTTCTACCACGCTCTCTCCGACTTCGTGTCCTCAACGCCTTTCACGATGATTTGACAGCTGGCTACCTTGGGTTCCATAAAACCTATGACCGCATTCGAACTCGTTTCGATTGGCCTGGCCTTTCTGCTAGCGTCGCCAGATACGTCGGTTCCTGCTCTTCCTGCCAGCGTCGCCAACTCCCAACATCTGCTCCTGTCGGCCAATTACAGCCGATTCCATGCCCCGCAACCTCATTCGAGGTTGCTGGGATCTACCTTTACGGGCCCCTTCCGGTGATTACTGCTGGCAATCGATGTATAGTGACTGCCGTCGACCATCTGACGCGCTACGCTGAGACAGCTTCTGTGCTTACTGGCTCTGCTTCGGAAGTTGCTCACTTTGTTCTTGAAGCCATTATTCTACGCCATGGTGCTCTTCGTGTACTGCTCAGTGACCGTGGAAAGGCGTTCCTTTCACAAATGCTTAACGAAGTTCTTCGAGCCTCCGGCACTGCCCAGAAGACAGCTTCTAGCTATCACCCCATGACTAACGGCCTGACCGAGCGGTTTCATTGGACCCTTGCCGACATGATCGCCGCCTATATTCAACCAGAACACAAAAACTGGGATGTTCTTTTACCATGACCGGGCCGTGCAGCGCACAACTGGCTACTCGGCATTTTACCTCATTTATGGACGCTCCCCTACTTTCTTTCTGGACGTTTCATTCTTCAACTCCAAGGCTAATACATCTCTATCATCGTGCCAAGAGTACGTTTCCCGACTCGACCACTGTCGCCAGTGTGCTCGCCTGAACACAATGGCCAGACAACAAGACGGGAAAAATATTTACGACGAATGCCATCACGTTGTATTTATTCGACCTGGTGACGAGGCCCTGCTCCTGACTCCTGTTCGCACCCCTGGTTTATGTGAAAAATTCCAGCCACGGTTCATCGGGCCGTACATAGTCCTTGGACAGACTTCGCCTGTCAACTATCGCGTCACTCCTCTTGACGCCCCCACAGACTGCCGTTGCCGTAATACCGAGGTTGTCCACGTCTCCCGCATGAAGCCCTTCACGCGGCGTGCCTCGACACCTTGACAGCCGGCCAGGATGGCTGCTTTCACGTCGGGGGGAAATTAGTGTGGGCGTTTATTACGCAAACTTTCTCATCTCTATGTTATCATCATCATCCTGACAATTTTACTTATCCTCCTTTTCTCCTATATATGTGATCTTCATGGCCTATGTGCTGCGCTTGTTCGCTGGCGAGCTCCCGGACCTAATAAACGTCGTCCCAACCGAGACGTCACAGTATGTAATCTTCAGCGATTGTAACCGTGAAACGCGAACCATGGGCTATGCTCCGATCCACGCTCACCCACACTTCTGCCTCGCCGGTTTTGGAAGGTGTACGAAAGTAGTCGTAATCTTGTCGGTATCTTCCGGTCCACATCTCCAAAGCAAGTCAGAAGTCGAAGTTTCCTAGAAGAAAGTGTTCGGCTTAAGAAATTCGCAAGAAAGTATTAAACTTAAAATTAAGCAGTTAGAGGAAGGTATAGCTCGGGGCAAGGTACTGACTGGTGCTGTAGAAGTCGCGAGGTGCTTTTTTTCGTGGCGGGGTGCTTGCTGGCTGACAACCGCTTTCCTAATCAAAGCAATTTTTGCGCTTTCCATGTATTTGAATAGCGCAATGGTAGGGGGCAAGCTAAACCTTCCTCTTCGTTTTTGTAACATGTGTGTGTTTGTTTTTTCAGCCTTTCAGAAGAAGGTTTTTAAAAAACAAATGCAGATTATAATGGAACCGAAGAAGCTGCAGACATCTGTTAAATCGTCCAACACAAGAATCACCACGCTGCGTGAAGACTGCCCTAAGCTGCCAGCATCGAATGCTACAGATATATCTGCTTTAGAAAATTATCTTTCTATCGACGCAAATTTGTAGGATCTTGTAAGATGTGCTGTCATTTTGTTTATGAAGAGTGGTTTAGTAATAAGATTCAATACTGAATACCAGAGATGTCACTTTATTTGTGTGATATATACATTCCACATTATTGTATAATGCTTCCAGTCAACAATATGTACTTGTTTTACCAATTAAGTACATTTTATACTGATAGATTTAGAAGGGCACGTGTGACTAAATATGGGTTCCTGTGAAATCATCACTGTTAAGCCACTTGAAAAAGTTACAATAGCTTTACCACATATGCACAATTTTTATACTGATACAGGACTAAACATGTTTCTTTAAAATAATCGGTGTATAAGCCATTTGCAAAAGTTGGTTACAGTATTGAGGTAAAGATGCTTCAGTTCATCAAGGAAATATCTTGGCTTTGAGTCCTTTTAGTAATAGAGCTTTAATGTTGGCTATAGTGGAAGAGCTGGTAACTGAAGCAAGCCAGAGTCACTATTGCCTTCGTTCTTGCTACAATGGCAATAAATATGCAAGAACATTACAAAGACAGACTAGATGCATGTAGAGTTTATGGATAATCTGCTTAGGATGGATGTTGTCGCAATACCACTGAGAAATTGCATAGTGTCACAGCAATATAATGCCAAAAGCATGACGCATATGATGAAAACAGTTTCAGGCGAATTGCAGTAAAATATTCAAACATTCTAAAAGTGCATAGAGGTTGCGGTTTTCCGAGGTTGGCCCGAGCAATCCGTGGTTGGCCATTGCACATATGGCCGAGGTTGGGCCGAGCAATTTTTCACCATTGAGCATTAAGTTTTGCTTTTAAAGTGTCCCAACTTCCAATCTCTGCATCATGGTTATCAAACCACACCTCTGCCGTTCCTTTGAGGTAAAACAGCAAGTTCGCCAGCATCATCATCGGGTCCCAATGATTGATCTCACTGATGCGTTCATAATTGGCAATCCAATCTGCGACGTCAACTTCATCCGTACCACAGAACGTTCCCGGGCCTTTAGGATGCGTAAGGACGATTGTTGACGTTGTGATCGGTGCTGGTGCAGGCGTCTCACTGGCCGGCGCAGGCAGCGTGGTCGCGTCTGTCATCATCGTCTGTCACCCCGACTAGAGGACCACTGCGGAGCTCCGTTGTACAGCGCTTCTTCTGGTACTCCGCAGCTCCACCAAATTGTTACGGGGATTCACAAGTACACGGGAGAGACGGAATTGTATATGACAACATATACAGGTTGCTGTTACAACACAATGGCTGACAGCATCTCACACGGCATCTCCCGTCTTCTTTCTCTTCGCGTAGCACAGCGGTCTTTTAACGGCAGGCTCATACGCAATGCCTCGTAACAGTACCAGCACACCGGAACAAAACAACTACCAGGGAAAAATAGTGAACACCTTACGCCTGATTACTTCAAAGATTACGCCTGATTACTTCAAAGATTACGCCTGATTACTTCAGGCGCTAAATGCACTTTGGCCTCCAGACAGCCTCTGAATTAATTGCCACACATGACTGTAAATCTGTCATCACACTGCTAATTTGTTTCAATTTGGGGGGGCATGTTCAAGCTGTTCCTGCAGTATCCCTCAATCACAGGAGCTCGTGACAGGCTGATCGTAAACCCGCCAGAGCTGTCACACAGACCACCAGTAGCAGTACTGTTAGTGGAATAAATGGCAACTCCGGAGTAAAAGTGCTTCACATGTCAAGTGGTGAGAGCTTCTAGTGTGTTGTCCTTCCTTTGCACAGTTGAAAGCAGAACAGAAAAGGAATTAGGTGAACATGGCGTAGCTTGTGTTCCGGTGCGCAGTGACGACCACACAGCATGGAAGCACCAAGAACAAAAAGTGTTTTATACATGGATGATTACAGGTATTTATAGCTTTGGTTGACTGCCAGATAACACACACATACTTTGTTAGTCTAATCGGAAAGGGCCATTTCAGGAGCGCATGGCGCGACCTGACGATACATCTTATCCCGGGATAATGTTATAAGTTGAGAGTAAGATACGAGACTTGTTTGAAATCCCGTCCGTAATGCAGACGATTGGGTTGCTGTCTTGGCCGGGTGGACCGCCTTGGCACCGCTTGCGTGGGCAGTATTGTTGACTGTGAAGCAGCAGCTACCGTTCCTTAAAATGGCGCAGTTGCGGTTGACTGTGGTGGCAACGCCCTCCCAGGCATCGCCGCCTGGGAAACCTCCTCGCTCTCAGATTCATCTTTTACCAAGTCCGTGTGGAAAAGCTCACGTGTGGCTAGAAGGTGTTGCCGGTTGCGTCGGGAGTATCTGGGTGTCCTCTGTAGCGACGCGATAGGACCTCGGCGCCACCAGGTCCATGACTCGAGCCTTGCGGTCCTACGTGTTTTCTCGTACTCTTACTACTGCATCTTTCTGGAATTCGGGTAGGGGTTTTCTGTGTGACAATTGCCGAGGTTGGCACCTAAGTGATTGCTCACTGGGGCACGGCTAGAAGTCTGGCAGCCGAGTACGTGACCTTCTGCCCTGAAGCAATTCTCCTGGGGAGCGGCCTTCTTCAAGAGGGGCCGAACAATAGCAGAGCAGACCCAGCCAGAAGCCCTACCTCGTTTCACTTGCTTTCTTCATGATCCATTTGACGATTTGGACACCCTCCTCGGCGAGGCTATTGAACTGCGGGAACCTTGAACTTGACGTCACGTGTTTGAAGTCGTATCTGGATGCGAACAGGGCAAATTGATGGGATGAGAACTGCGGATCGTTATCGGTGTAGACTTCCACAGGAATTCCGCATCGTGCAAAAACTGCACCAAGTTTACTTATGACAGTTCCTGTTGTGTCAGGTAGTTTCTCGACTTCCGAAAAATTTGAGAACGCATCAAACACACATAAGTAGGAGTTCCCACCGTACATGAATAGATCAACCCCGACACGGTACCAGGTATTTCCTGGGATCTGTCTAAGTACCATCGGTTCGCTGGGCTGCTTATATGCGTATTTTTGACAAACGGCACATGACTTGCCAATATTTTCGATGTCCCCGATCAGTCCTGGCCAGACCACCAAGGGCCGGGCTGTTGCTTTGCGCTTATTTATGCCCAAGTGTCCTTCGTGAATACGAGTGAGCATTTCAGCTCTCATGAGCTTCGGGATAACAACCTTTGATCCCTTCATCACAATGCCTTGAACTTCTGATAACTCAGGGGAAACCGGTTTCATCGCGCCACTAATTTCTTCTCCGTTCCTAAGGCAGCGCAGCACAATTAGCAAGTCTGGGTCAGCGGCTGCTGCTTCTGCTAGTCCAAAATTTTCTTGCTCACCAATTCTGAAGCCACGCCCACTGCCTGTACGTCGACGTTATCTGTGAAGTTATCCACGCTGCGGGGAGAGACAGGCGGCAACCTGGATAGCATATCTGCCAGGAGCAGTCGTTTCCCTGGGACGAAGTGAAGGACATAATCATATCATAATAAGTGCAAGAAAATACGCTGTAATCTTGGAGGCATGTCTGCAATGGCTTTAGCTTCGATATCTAGCAATGGTCTGTGGTAGGTTTCAATGA
Source organism: Dermacentor silvarum (assembly GCF_013339745.2). NCBI lineage: Eukaryota > Metazoa > Arthropoda > Arachnida > Ixodida > Ixodidae > Dermacentor > Dermacentor silvarum. The sequence continues at coordinate 2,121,253 of NC_051164.1, read as the reverse complement.
TAAATTTGCGACCGTAGACGAAGTGAGAAAAATTGTCGCACCGAAAGGTTTTAGCCATTGTCTCTTTTTCTATTTGGGCGTATCTTTGTTCCGCCACGGTCATTGTCCGGGAAGCGTAGTCCACTGGCCGCCCACTGTCACCATACCGCTGAAGCAGGGCCGAGCCAATGCCATTGTGTGATGCGTCAGAAGATATTTAATTTTGGTTTCTCGGGTCGGATGAAATATAGCTAACAGAGGCGCACTGCTTGGAATACGGCAGACAGCTTGCCACTCGCTGCAATGGTTTTGAGACCACTCAAAGACAGTGTCCTTCTTCATTAGGCTTCGCATAGCGTTGTTCTTTCTGCCAAGTGAGGTATGTATTTGCCGAAGTAGTCTATGACCACGAGCATTCGGTGGACGCCTGCTTTGTCGATGGGCGCAGCCATGTCGCTTAATGGTGACGTCATTACAGGGTTCAGACTTATTCCGTCTTGGCTGATCACGCCGCCCAAAAAGTCTATTTCAGACACCCCGAATCTACACTTTGTTAAATGAAGCGTTAGGCGGGCCTTCCTTGCTAAATTCAAAACCGTACGGAGGCGGGTATCCTGCTCTTCCCTGCAGTGCTCCCCCATATGAGTATGTCATCGATATATATACGCACACCTGGGGCCTGGTCAAATATTTCATTCATGTTTTTTTTAAATACTTCCGGTGCGGAAGCGATTCCGAAGGGAAGTCTCAAGAAGCGATAACGCCCAAACGGCGTTCCAATAGTGCATATCTCCGAAGTGGCGTCATCAAGAGAGATTTGATGAAAACCCGAGTACGCGTCGAGGCGCGTAAAAAATTTGGCTCCGGCCAGCTCTGCCTTGATATCTTCTCTTTTTGGTAATTAATAGTGCTATCGCTTTATGCCTGCGTTAATGCTCCTGGGATCAACGTATATGCGAAGTTTGCCATCCTTTTTCCTTGCTGCGACAAAGGGGCTTACCCAATCCGTCGGCTCGCAGACTTTGACGATAATGCCTGCACGTTCCATGCGGTCCAACTCTTCTCGGACGGGCTCGCGCAATGCCAGGGGCACCCGTCGCACCGGCTGCACCGGCAGTGTTGTTTCCTCCCACAGGACCACGTGGTACGGGCGTGCCAGGCAGCCGTAACCCTGAAACAACTATGTGAATTCCTTCACAATTTGGTCAGTCCTGTTGATGTGAACAGAACCCACAGTACGCGACACCAGTCCTAAAGCTTCGCTTGCCGTCAGCCCCAGGATGGCCTGGTTGCTCTTCGTAACAACAAAAAAATTCTCGCTCCTGTTGTTCACAGTCACTGCTAGCGTAGCCACGCCGATATGCTTGATGAGGTTGCCACTGTATGAGCGCTAAACAGAGGGGCTTGTCTTCAAACATGTATTCACCTTGAGCCTTTGAAAAATGGTGTGAGGCAGCAAGGTAGCTTGCGAGCTCGTGTCTACCGTCTGTGACACCAGTTGGGGCGTGACTTGGACGTCGACAGCCCAATAAACTTGTTGCACCCGCGAACATCCAGGATTTGAATATCGTCGCCCTCATTCCTTACAGCACTTATTTGAGGACCTTTCCTGCAACAAGCCGAAAAGTGGTTAGCGCCATGGCACAAAAAACATGTTTTTCCAAAGGCTGGGCACCTTCCACGTTCGTGGATGCGGTTAAATTTTGAATATTTGAATTGCCATATTGTTTTGATCTGCGCTACTTCCGTTTCAGGTTGACCGTAACCTTGCTCGGAGCATGAGGCTAGTTCCTCGCGCGCCAGACATTTGAACTGCGCACGCTGAACATTCAAACTGCGCATTTCGATTGGTGCCAATTCTTTTTCTGCTTGAGCCCATGCGTTGTTTTGCTCGGCACATACTTCCTCCACCTTGCAGATTTCTTCGGCTTAGCGTAACGTTAGCGCAACCCTAGCGCAAGCCTAGCGTAACCTTAGCGTAACCTTAGCGTAACCTTAGCGTAACCTTAGCGTAACCTTAGCGTAACCTTAGCGTAACCTTAGCGTAACCTTAGCGTAACCTTAACCTTCAGCATTTTCTTTCACAATTCCGGGTTAACAGCACCGAAAACAATCTGGTCTCTGGCCATAGAATCACTTAGGTCCCCAAAATTGCAACTTTGCGCTCGCTTCTTCAGGTCTCGAGCGAAATGCTCAAAAGGCGAGGTGCATGAAAGGTATGTGAGCTTGAGTCCTTGCATGGGAGACATACCTTTCATGCACCTCGTTTTGCGGTTGTCGACAATATTCTTCAAACTTTCCCGTCACTTTTGCACCATCCTCTTTGCTTTCGTTGTCCGAAAACTAGAAATTGTTGAATACCTCTAGGGCGTCCTCTCCGGCAATTGTGAGCAGGAGCGCAGTCTTGGCTCGCTCCGACCTCGGTGCTTTCGCCGTTTCCGTTGCTTGAAGAACAGCTCGAATCTCTGCTTGAACAGGCACCAATTTCTTGCGGTGTTCCCTAGCTTCACCAGCGCTTGCGGCGGCTTCACTAAATCCATCTTGTCGGTTCACTGCGACGCCGGTCTTTCGATGCGTTACTGCTTGCGCACATCTTTTCTACTTATGACACCATGTTCCGATGCGCAGTGACGACCACACAGCATGGAAGCAAGAAGAACAAGTGTTTTATTCATGGACGATTACAGTATATATAGCTTTGGTTGACTGCCAGATCACAGACACGTGCTTTATTAGTCTAATCGGAAAGGCCATCCAGGAGCGCATGCGCGACCTGACGATACAGCTTGCATGAACAAAAAAAAGTGTGTGGGGGGGGGGGGGATGCTGTCAGCATTGATATTGTTACCCTTGTCATTCGACTCAAGTTTGCCACATAAATGGTCAATGAGGCAAAAAATGGAGAAGTGCCAGTATCACAGCTAGGCCCCAAAAGTGGGCATATGGTGCAAGCATTTCAAGTCTTTATTATGTATAAGATCGGCCGGCCGCCAATTTTTTTCTGCCGTAAGACACTGAACAATTTTCAACAAATGAAATTTATTGCGGAATAGCAGGACTAGTTGCTCGAGCTTGTTGCGCCCCATTTCTAACTGGAACGCCAAAATAATTATTCTCGAAAAACCACTTGCTTTCATTTTATCTGTTAGTGGGAACCGATATGTTCACACGTGTTATGTCGTTCCCTCTGTCTCCCAAGGTCTAGGAGTGTGTGCGTTAATCTTAAATCTTCAGTTCAAGTCAAATTCGAATGCTGCAGAACCCTTCTACAATATGTACTTGATAGGGCAGCATGACCTGAGCATAGTAGCTGAGAAATATACAAATGTTCTGAACATGGCAGTAGGCGTCAAGGGGACTAGGCTTTCCTGATAAAGGCATCAGGCCCGGTAGATAAGGGATATTTATAGGCGCACATTCTAGAATTGTGATATTTCTTTTTCATTAAAGTTCATTCTCTCTCTCTCTCTCTTACCAGTTGTAGAATTGTAAACTTGGTAGCAAAAATTTGTTTTTTGCCATTTACAACAATTTCTGTAAACATAATAATCGCCTAAATAACAGAAAATCTGTTTCTAAAGGGACTAGATTTTAACTTTTTTATCAAATGCAACAAACTTTACCAGAATCGGTGCAGTGGTTGCCGAGATTTCTTCGTTCCCGTGCATTTAAATAGGGGGTCCAGAGCTGAAGGTTTACATGCTACGTTGAAACGCACGGGGAGGCCAGCCCGCTTTTCACATGCCTATCTTGAGGTGGTTGCGGGAAGGGGTTCTAGAATGGCAGTCTCCTTCCACACCGGCGCTGCGTCACTGGATACAAATGACGAGTCGGCTTATCCAGTTACACTACCACTACGGATATGCTAATTAACGGCTCCTTTATTCTTCGCAAATACGAAATGAAATAAGCTCTGAATAAATATCCAGGCTGTAACATATATGTTTCAAGTGTATCATTGCTCTTATAAAGCGAATAGGTTTCAAGAATCGTTCAGCTATTCGCCTACATTGAAAATTATCGTTGATGGTTTCTGCTGAGTTTCCTAAAACGAAGTGCGTGTTTGCTCAATGATTGAAAAAAAAAGAAAACAGAAGATAGCTCAGTTGTTATTTGATCGCTTTTTTTTTGTTTCCGTACATAACGAAGTTCCACTGCGTGCTTCCCTATAGAAGTTAACATTTTAACGTTGTTGTATTGTTTGCTACAAAGAATTTCCGCCAGTTGTGCTGAGCTCTCACTTGACGCATGCAAAGATTTTTTTTTCCTTTTGCCATTTACCACAATTTTTCTACACATAATAATGACCTAAATAATAGAAAATCTCCTTTCCCAATTCCCAATTATTCTTCTGCACCGTCGAGGAAAAGAGAAATTTCTAGCGGCAGCGTGATGCAACTAAAATGTTGTGGGATGTCGCGTCTGCTGAAGGACGAATCCCAACATAAAAACGTAACACTGTTTATTCGATTAGCAACGGCAGCGGACGAGCATACCGACGCTACGCTCATCTCGGAGGCGGAAGAAAGAGGACCCCCTTCGAAGCAGGGAAGCCTGTTTTTATAGCCGCCGTCGGTGACGTATACCTCGGGAGACGCTTCGGTGGCGACGCGGTGCACAGACGCAGTGCATCGGCGTCGCGCAGAGCGCGTCTCTGACGCGTCTCTCTCTCGGCGCATCGAAAGATGGGCAGATTGTGTCGCCACATGACCTCCCCCCCCCCCCCCCCCCCTCGCGGAGTGGAGAACCCTCGGGGTTTGTAAAAAAGTTGTCGCAGTTTCGCCTGAAAGGCGAAGCATCAATTGCGATAGCAAACTTGTAGAGAGCTATACGGAGTAATGATATTAGCTTTATCAGCTGTATAAACTTCGACATGCAGCAGCATCGGCAACACGCAGAACTGTTGTCGACGCCATCGGCGTTTTGCCCGCGTTCGCTCAAAATGCGTGCGGCGTTGGTGACTGTTGCCGGCGCCTCTGATATAAATAGGCACTTGGTGCCGCAGCTAAACGTCGCCTCCCTTCCCTCCCCCTCCCCCACGGCCTCTCGCTCGTCGGAAGAAGGCGCGTTTGCTCTACATACATGGTGATTGTGAAGGAGAACAGAGACGCCTACTTCTGCAGCCCTTAAGCGAGCACGGCGCAGAACGCGCGTTTGTTCTCCGCCGTGCGTTCACTCCCCGTGAAAGACGCGCCCCTCGCGCTCTTTCACTCGCACATACAGCGTTCGGCGCGCGGCGACGATTTCTTCTCCAAATGACGTCATACGGAACCTCACGGCGACGGCGACGGCGACGGCGACGCCGACGGCAGAAATCTGCTTTTGAGTGTCCATATAATTGCTATCGCAATAAAATCTGTGCAGCGTACCCGACGTCCATAGCGTGTAGTGACAGAAGCAGACTGCGAGGTCGGGGGTCGTGGATGGATGCCTGTGGGTGCACAGGTATTTCCTGGTTCGGCGGAATCGATGTAGGCTGGCTTCAGCCGGTCGATAGAGACGCGGACGTCGTTCCCGTTAACGCGCAGGGTAAAGGTTTTGTCGTCGCGACGGACAACTGGGTAGGGACATCCGCTGTAAGGTGGCTGGAAAGGCCTGCGGACGGTGTCGTCGCGGAGAAAAGTGTGCGTGCACGTTGCCAGATCCTTGAAGACGAAAGGCACAGTCTTACAGGGGTGAGCTGCAGGTAACGGGCGGAGGGCAGCGATGGTGCGTTGGAGCCGGGCGACAAAATCGGTGGGATCTGGTGGTGGATGGTGGTGGAGCAAAAAATTCGCCTGGGAGACGGAGTGGTTCCCCGTAGACGAGCTCTGCGGGTGTAGCCTGAATGTCCGGCTTGAAGGTGGCGTGAAGACCTAGGGCGACGGCTGGGATGGATTCTAGCCAGGTTGAGTCCGTGTGGCACGTGATGGCTGCTTTGAACTGTCGGTGGAAGCGCTCGATCATCCCGTTGGCGGAGGAGTGGTAGTTGGTGGTCCTCGAGCGCTCAAACCCGACGGTCAGCCCGAGGAGCCTGAAAAGGGGCGATTCGAACTGGCGTCCTTGGTCGGTGGTAACGCGGTGAGGGGACCCGAAGCGAGCAATCCAGCCGGCGAAAAAGGCTGAGGCGACGTCTTCCGCAGTGATTCCCGCAAGGGGCCATGCCTCAGGCCATCGAGTATACCGATCGATGGTGGTGAGGCAGTAGCGATAGGGTCCAGCTGGGGGAAAGGGCCTGTAGATATCAAGGTGGACGTGTGGAAACCGACCAGAGGGCTGCGGGAATGCTCCGAGCGGTGAAGTGACATGCCTGGTGACTTTAGCGCGCTGGCATCGAATGCAGGAGCGCGCCCAGGTGCGGCAATCCCGCTGCATGGAGGGCCAGACATGGCGGTCAGCCACGAGGCGTGTAGAGGCACGTATGCCGGGATGGCTGAGATTATGCAGCTGGTTGAAGAGGGCACGGTGGTGGGACATGAGCACGTAAGGCTTGCTTCACGCTGTTGACATGTCGCAGTAGATAGTCGTTGACGATCCAGGTCTGGGGACTTGTTGCAGCTGTAGTGAGGACCCGCTCTTAAGAAGTTCTCGAAGTTCGACGTGCATTGTCTGAGCCCCTGCGAGGACGTCAGCTGTTATATGCAAAGAGCTGATAGCTGCCACGTGTGAAAGCGCGTCGGCGACCACGTTGTCCTTCCCGATGAAATGTTGGATGTCGGTGGTGAACTGGGCAATGAACGAGAGCTAGTTCTGCTGGAACAGCGGGAGTTTGTCGCGGCTTTGAGAAAAGGCGTAGGACAGAGGATTGTGGGCGGTATAGATAGTGCAGAGCTGTGCTTCGAGAATGTGGCGAAAGTGTTTAACTGCTTCGTATATCGCCAGAAGTTCTCTGTAGTACGCTGGCGAACTCGACGGGGCGGGGGTCGTGGTTTCGTCAGTGGGACTGGCTGCAGAAGGGGTCATTTTCCGAGCTGAGAGTTTCTTGGCGAAGAACGCCAAGGGATGTCAGGTGTAGTCTACGCGTTTCATGAGGGCGGCGCCGACGGCGAAGCTGGAGGTGTCCGTGAAGAGCCCCAAGGGAGCGTCTGGCACGGGATGGGAGAGAAGTGTCGCGGTGCAGAGAGCAACTTTGCATTCTTCTAAAGCTTTCGCTAAAGCCGGTGTCCACGTGACGGGTTGGTTTCCTTGTAGACCAGCCAAGGCATCATCTAGGGGAGCCTGGTAGTCGGCTGCCTGTGGCACGAAACGCCTGTAAATGTTCAGCATGCCGAGGAAACGGCGAAGGTCTTTAGCGGTTGTGAGTTGAGGGTAATTTTGCAGGTCTGAGATGCGTTGAAGCAAGGGCCGAGTTCCCTCTGGTGAAACTTCACGGCCGACGAATTTGACGACTGGAGCATCGAGCGTGCTCTTTGAGACATTGACGAGTAGTCCGTGGTCATCGAGGCGTTGGAAAAGTAGACGAAGGTGCCTGTGGTATTCGTCGGCGTTACGGGAAAAAAACCAATATATCGTCCAGATAGACGAAACAGAAGTCGAGGCCGCAGACGACTTCGTCGATGAAGCGTTGAAAGGTTTGTCGCGCGTTCCTCAGGCCAAAGCTCATGAAGGGAAACTCGAATAAGGTGAAAGGGGTAATGATTGCAGTTTTGTGGACGTCGTCCGGAATGACGGTTATCTGCGTGTAGGCCCTCACCATGTCTAGCACGGAGAAAGTATGGCAGCCATAAATGCGAATGAAGAAGTCCTGTATGTGGTGAACGGGGTACCTGTCCGGAATGGTGCGGGCGTTGAGGGCACGATAGTCCCCACAGGGCCGCCAGCCTTCGGCCTTCTTCGAGACAAGGTGAAGTGGCGAGGCCCATTGGCTGTCGGTGCGGTGGGTGATTCCCTCACGGAGCGTGGCTTTGAACTCTGTTTTGGCTATGAGCATGCGGCCCGGGGCAAGGCGACGGGCGCGGCAGAAAACCGGGGGGCCTGGAGTGGTCCGGATGTAGTGCACATTGTCGTGCTGCAGAGCACGTGGCAACCCGCTAGGGCGCGTCAAACCGGGAAATTCGGCGAGGATGGCGTGGTACGGCGAATGATTTTCGACACCGAGTACTTTCATGCTTGGCTGGTGGGCGGTCGTTCGCTGTCCTGGCGAAGAATGCCCGTTGTCGCATCGATGAGATGGTCGTGGCGGCAGTCCGGAAGGAAGTTGTAGCGTGCCAAAAAGTTCAATGATAAGAATTATGCTACCTGCCACAGGCGATTTCTAAAAATTCTGTAACACCGCAAAGCTATATATGACAGCTTGCTCACCTACCTTATAAGAAGCGAAACCATTAACTTAATCTAGGCACCTCACCGGAAAGACCACTGGGGTTGCCTTTTCATACAAGTACAATTTTCTATTTTTTTATGACTGAATAAACGTATTTCTCTCTCTCTCTCTGTAAAATTTATGAACAACCTGTATATCTCTTTCTAAACAAATCACCGAAAAAGGCCTGTCAAAGAGTTCGGCATTCTTGCTCATTCTGATGAGAGTCGAAATGGCCAACTACAGCGTGTACGAGCAGCAAGGAAGAAGCGTGCCGTTGCTGTGGGAATGCAATTTTCAATTTGCTGCAAAGTAAGTTTGCCTATCAACAAATCTTTTCATCTCAAAAAATGGCTTGAAAAAGAATCCAGTAGGTGTAGCTCATTTTAGGGCAAAGTATTAAGTTTCAATGTGGATGCATTTCTTGGAACGTAAATGCAAACTATGCTCATTTCTCGCACTCGAAAAATTGAATACACTAGCACAAACCAACCATGCCATTGCAGTTTACGTCATTTCATAGCTGCCTATGTCACATCGGCATGCGCTCATGCTGGCAAACTATTCTCGTTTTCCGAATGGTCCGAATGGCCTCTATCCGAATGGTCTCTACTACAAATCCGGAGCACTCATTTCTCGACTTCCGAATCATGGAATCGAAGAACCGTGAAAAAAGGAGGAAAGAACTTGCAGAATATATTCAGACGCGCGTAGAAAAACGAAAAAGAAGTCACGCTCTCTGCCCACTGCCATTCTCCCCGCTCCCTTTTGCAATGCGCTCACCCGTACTTACCCAACCCGGCGGGCTTAGTGCAGCCGAGCCGAGCCAGGCGCTGGCCCCATGATCCTTCCCTCCAGTTGGCAGCAGCTGGCATCGCTTCCGCATTGTATTACGCCATCGGCTCCTTTCGCTTCGAGAGATTGCTCCCTGCGTCGTATCGCTTATAGACAGTTCCCGCGCGCATGGCGCGCTCTTTATTCCTTGTTCCTAGACTCCCCCACCCTCACCTCCGGCCGCACCTGCACCCCGGTCACTGCCTGCATCCGCCCTCTTCTCCTCGGCCCTTGCTGCTTTAGAAAAGAGACATCTGCATTCGCATAGTAATGAGCAACTGTCGTGTACCTCGAAGCGCAGACATTATGAACATCAAGAAGGTAGTGCACGGGAAATGCTTCGCTCACTGAAACTGACTGAAGAACTCAGCTGAATTACTTTTTTGATATCAGTACTGAGGAAACAAAATTAGGGTCGCATATCGCTCAAATGGCCCCGCAGTTGGTTACAGCTAACAATTTTTGTTGTCCAATTTCCTGCTTTTAGAAATTTGATCGAAATCCTCTCACAATCAGTGATACGGCGTATACTTGTAAGAAGGACAAAGTGTGAAAATTATCTTATTAAGGAAAGAAACCGTGGCCGATGACGAAAGCATGGAGTCAATGTGCTCTAAAATGACTTCGGCCACAAGTAAGTTATATGGTGACACTATCCAAGTAAAAATAAACCGCATCATCGACATGTTGAGTCAAGTAAAATTTTCTGTGGAAAATTAAATCCTAAGCAGCTTTCGCCACGCGTGAAAATTGAGGTCACCGCATGAACAGTAACTACGGACGGTGTTGCCTTAGTATTGACAGAAGTGTCAGACGAGCGCTTGCTTCCTCGAACGCACTTACTCCAAAATAGAATCGCACCAGTGCAAATTGAGCAAAAGGCGCATTCACCAAGAGCACCACTCTGTCCCTACATCGTAAACTCATTTGCAGCGCTAACAACCACCTTCGTGTGTCCGCACCTAAACACTCTACACCCATAAAAATAAAAATGAATACCTGCGTGAGAGGAAAATCTGCGGATAACACGCACTGCATGTAGGAATCGATTTAGGCTAAGCTTTGATCGGTGTTTGTGCAGAACGTAGTTCCTTCTTAACGACCGTTTTCAAGTAGAAACTGCACGACACAGTTGGACACAATTTCACTAGAAACCGCCTCGTTCCACATAAAGATGTTGCATTCGATCATGACGATGACGTAATAATGATGCGGGCGTATTGACGACGGTAGGACGACCATAGAATGACGAAGGTGGAATGATGACGATGGCGTGGGAATATTAGGCCTGACCCCGTGACACCGTAGTGGAAGCACTACGGCTCAATGACGACAACAGAATGACCACTATACCACGATGGCGACTCCGTGACGACGACTCAATGGCGAGAATGACATGGTGATGATGGAATGAAGATAACGAGCAGTTGACGACGGAGTGACGATGAAGGTATCACGACGCGAAAGCTCGAAGATGGTGGCGTGGTGATGATGATGATACGATAACGCAGTGATAGTGACAGATCGAAAACGGCAGAAGGACGACGATGGCACAGGAAGGAAGGAATAATCGCAATGGCAGAAAGGCAACTAAATGACGACGACGGATTGACGATAACGGCACGACCACGCTGTCATGTTAGCCTTGGAGCTCCCATTCGCGCTTACGTGTCGCTGCTGGCAGCCTCAATTTGCATTACGTATAACGAGTGTTTGTGTGCGCTATATCCGATACTGGTCTATTGTCAAAGACTGTAGCCAGCAGCTAACAGGGATGATAATAGGTGACGATGCAGGTGGGAGGACATTACTTTCGGTATGACCCATGCTTTCAGCAAGAGCTTTTCAGCAATGCCGCAGCAGCAGCAGCAGCAGTTGGAAAGTTCAAAGAAGAGGCAAGGAATTTCGCTTTAAAAATAGAGGCTGATGGTTCTCCATGTTTTATTGCTATGGCATTACACGCGTAACTGCAGGGAACTGGGCGTTCTGGGTTAAAACAGTTTATTCAGTAAGGGCTACCTCATGGAAGCGAACACGAATAGGTCAAGAGGTGAGGGGATGTAGGGTATATACAGTGAGAAAAAACCTGGCGCAGGTGGCTGCGTCACGTGACTATTCGACATCACCTGTTCCACGCTCCCTTCGTGACGTAAATCGTGTAACAGAATGCACGGAGGAAAAAAAAACAAGTCTAGGAGACGGAACCACGTGCAAATTTTAAAGACACTGATAAACAAAGTATCAAGGAGACTGTTATGAGTCATAGACCCGTGGTAGGCAAGCGCTAATTTATAGCCGTCGGACGCGCGATGAGTGTGGGGCAGACTATAGAGGAGAGCTCTTGGCTAGGGCCCATCGTAACGCCGGCGTTACTAAGAGCCATTGGTACTGGGAGGAAAGATTATGCAACCAAAGTACAGCCAATAAAGGTGAACTGAATAGGTGAACCTGTCTCGTGCGTATTGTGTCTTCTTGGATAGCGTTTCTGCGCAAGCACATAGGAGGGACAAAATGGAGACTTAGAGAGCACGATGCGTTAATGTCAGCAATTTCTTATGGGGAGAATCATGCACTTATACACCATGTGTAACCGTTCCACTCGTCGTCTAATTATCATAGGGTCCTTATTAAAAACGCTGCCTCTTTGTTAAGCAGGTCAAGAATCGCAGCGCTAACACACATTTCACTATTCCACCCGATAGCCTCTGCTTCTATATTTCGCGTACTTCCTCTTATCTGTGTCTGTTAAGAACAGCGAAATCAGTAAGGCCTCTTTCACACAGCCGTCAAACGCTCCGTCACGTCACCGTCACGGCATCCGTTTTCGTCAGGGGAGAGGGTTTCCGAGAGGGTTTCCGTCACCGTGCCGGCGACGGAAACGTAGAGCACCGCTCTGCGTCGCCGGCGAGCCGTTTTTGAGGGGAAAACGACTCGGAAACCCTCTCCCCTGACGAAAACGGATGCCGTGACGGTGACGTGACGGAGCGTTTGACGGCTGTGTGAATGAGGCCTAAACGAAGGTGCGCATCCGCATTCTTGACAATGAATAGACAGATGACCATAGCGGTAATTCATAACGTTTAAGCTCGGTTATTCTAGGTGGTCATTAAGGCCGTTTGTCCAATGTGTTTTATTCATCTTAACGATGATAATTCCGACACAACTGCCTCTACAAAATTTTGATGTCTCTTCGAAGAACCAGGAACAACACACACGCCTCTACCTGACAGGATATTGGTTCATAAACACCTCGTAATAACATCGCACTAAGTATTCAACGGCTGCCTTGCTATTCATGTATATCTCCTAATATCGCTTCGCATTCTTCGCCCATTGAGTATGTGACATTAGACATGTGCCACTGCATATGGGCTCCTTCTTGGGCAATTTTAAATACAAGCATGGATACTTTACATTACAGGTTCTCGTGGAAGTCACCCCATCTCGCCAGGGGACAGAGGGCAATGAATGAGCTCATGCCTTAGCTCACAATCCCATAACACCGAGTCACCCCACGAAGTTGCCAGAGACCTATTACTTCAGAACTGTTAGAGCCAAACATCAAAAACAACTCCGTAATCATCTTACGCTGTCTTAAAACAGCAAACTTTCTTACCATCCCATCCCAAACACACAAGAGAGGACACGCCAATTTGCCCAGACTAAATGGACTCGGCACCAAGACTAGTTACCCAGCTGAATAACGACATCGATGACTCGGACTAGGAGTTATACAGAAATAATGTTTTGCTATCTCTCACTCTATGGGCTTTTGTCAATGTGTCACAAGGGGTATTGCATCCTTTAATGTATTTACGTACGTGTAGTACTACAACTGAAATTAACTCAGCGCGATATAAAAGACAGACACAAGAAAGGGAGAAACAAAGACAAGCGCTATTCACAACTGTTGAATGCAATGGAAGGATTGTAATAGATATATATCCTCTTGTCACGCATGCGCAGACCAGACAATCAGAAAGGCACGTGTACATTAAAGACGGTTGTGCAAGAAGTCTAATTCGGCATCAAGTAAAGAGATAGATGGCTCACCTACACACTGATCTCTGTTCTGCTTGATAAATAAGGCCTCCAGTGCAAGACGAGAAGAGGCATTGCCACTCCTGCCCAAAATGGTAGTCTCATAAAATCGAGCGTCACACCCACCTGCGGTAACATGGGCCACCCAATGCGCGCCCTTATCCTCCTTTTTGTTTATTTTTTGCGCATGTTCCTTTAAGCGGTCGTTCACGCAACGTTCAGTTTGGCCGATATACAACTCCCCACAAGGGTGCAAGGAGATGGCATAGACAACCCCTCTGGAACACTTCACAAAGGACTTCTCGTGCCTAGTACGGCAGCCCCGCCTGCTCTCACAGCAAACTCGAGAGCAAAGCTTCGAAAGCTTATTGGGCGTAGAAAAAACAAGAGGTATACCGTGACGGTTAGCAACCTTTTTAAGGTTGTGTGACACTTTGTGCACATAGGGTATTACCTCCGGCCTCAACTTCGGTCGTTGGACCTCTGCTCTTGCCCTTAGAGAGGCATAACTGCGAGTCGGCCTAGTTGGAACAGATTCATTTTCTTAAATTTTTGTGCGCAAACAAACAGGGACGAAGAAAAGGAGACACAAGGACGAGGCCAAACTGAACGTTGCTTGAACGACCGTTTTAAGGGAACATGCGCAAAAATAAACAAAAAGGAGAATAAGGGCGCGCATTTGGTGGCCCATGTTACCGCATGTGGGTGTGACGCTCGATTTTATGAGACTACCATTTTGAGCAGGAGTGGCAATGCCTCTTCTCGTCTTGCACTGGAGGCCTTCTTTATCAAGCAGAACAGAGATCGGTGTGTAAGTGAGCCGTCTATCTCTTTACTTGATGCCGAATTTGACTTCTTGCGCAACCGTCTTTAATGTACACGTGCCTTTCGTATTATCTGGTCTGCGCATGCGTGACAAGAGGATATGTATGTGTGTACAATCCTTCCATTGCATTAAACAGTTGTGAGTAGCACTTGTCTTTGCTGCTCCCTTTCTTGTGTCTGTCTTTTATATCGCGCTGAGTTACTTTCAGTTATGGAAAAAGAACTAGCCCAACAATTAATTATTCTAGTGTAGTACTACTGTTTGCCTATACCTTGCGTCACCGTCCTTCCCTTGAAAAACAATATCCTCGTGAAATTGCTGTGTCTATACATTGCGCGCAACCAAATATTTTTTCTAACATGTACTGCGCGTTAACGCAAACATTGCAGAACATTGCACATTCTGCGGGATGAAAACAAAAAGAAAACAACGCAGACAATTTTTGGCATGCCATTTAGCTGTATTGAATTAACGGACTTCGCTTAATGAAGCTTCGCTTCCTTAGATTTCAATATATGCGTGGGATCTGCATAAATTTTTATTCAAAAGTGAACAAAAATACTGCATTTCTTTGGCGATAGCTTCGACACAACGCTTGAATGTATTTGGTAGCAGCTGGCGTCTGTTTTCTTTTCTTTTTCCATATAGCCAGCACTGAAAAAGAGCGAGAGAACTCGGAAGCGTCGAGATTGTGCTTCGGCAAGTTCAAGAAACGCCTCGCGTTAGGACAAGTGCGCGGAACAAATGTTAGCGGCCTTCCGTTTGAAGTGCTCATTTGCATATGCAAACACTGCTCGATATATGGTACGATAGCGTTCTCGAGAAATCTTTGTTTCTCTTTACGCTTTTTCGCGCTCAATAAGAATGCGGCATTATTTTTGCGCCAGCCGAGAAGCAGGTGGGAAAAGCATAGAGCCATGTAAGGTTTCAGTTCTTTCATGTGCAAGTAATGCAAATGCCTGATGCCATCACAAAAAGTAAGAAGATAAAGATGAGGCTTTTTGGAAGTTTTATAGCTCTCTTTGAGTCGGCTGTTTTCTGAGGAGCGAGCTGCCTCTGCTTCTACATTTTGGGAAGCACCTTAGAATCGCAATAACAGCCTACGACAATTGCCCTCTCCATTTCACTCTCCCAGATAAAGTGAACAAACAAAAGAAAATAATGTTTATTAAACCTTTGGGCCGGGTTAGTTGGTACATAGTTCAAGGTTAAGAATGGCACGACAAAAAATACACAGACATCAAGGGCACTCGTCCGTCACTTCATGTCCATGTATCTTGTGTCGTGTCATTCTTAACCTTTAAAAAATGTTGATATGATCAAGTGTGCCCATATGCTTAAAGAATATGTAGTGAACTGATGTATATTCTCAACTGTAGTAGTGGGAACAGGGCAAGCGCAGAGGCACAGGAAGAAAGAAGTGCGCGTACTAACCGGGGCGCCCCGCTCGATAGTTCGCTCTCGCCACCGTTTTCTCCAGAGCCCAGCTGCTTTCAATAAAGGTCGTCAGCCCTCTTTTGAAGGCACGTGGAAAAGTGGTGGAGGTGCGGGGTACTTCTAACTCATGCCGCAGACTCCTCCTGGGAGCAGAAGCACCAGCCCTGTGTTAGTCCATACTCCCGTCCATCGGACCAACCGCAGGATCCGGGGACTGCCACTTGAAGACACCGCAGCGCTTCAGACTACCCCAACGGGTATGGAACGTGCAATGACGAATCCGTATACACTTCAGAACCCACTGGTGCCGAAGTCGATCTATGGCGACTTCTTCGAAGACGTCGAAGACTGGATGACCGACTTCGAGCGCGTCGCCGAATACAATGAATGGGACGACGCGACTAAACGTAGGAATGTTTACTTTTGCTTGGAGGACGGCGCGCGCACATGCTTTCAAAACCGTGAGGAGCAACTGACGTCGTGGCGCGAGTTCCGCCGTCATCTACTGGACACCTACGCCAGTAATGATCGCCGCGAACGAGCCGAACGAGCAATTCAGGTCCGCGTCCAGCTTCCCAACGAAAGCGTTACCGCGTTCGTCGAAGATATTACGCGCCTCTTCAGACGAGCAGACCCTGGAATGTCCGAGGACAAGGAGTTGCGTCACCTGGTGAAGGAGCAGCTCTTCGCTGGTCTGGTGTGCAATCCTCCGAAGACTGTCGCCGAATTTCCTGTCCGAGGCGGACAGAAATTGGATAATATGCTTCAGCAGCGCTCTAACTTTTACGAGCGGCAAGTGAACGCGACTACGGACATGTCGACGGCCATCGGAAGCCACAATGACAACCTTCGAGACCTCATCCGCACCGTTGTGTGCGAAGAGATACTGAAAGTTCGCGGTACCCCGCAAGCCTTGGTGAACTCCATTGCGAGTGTTATAAGAGATGAAGTGCACCAAGCGCTCCGGTCCACAGTTCATTTTCCTAACACCGCGCCTGCACCTTCTGTACACCACTGTGCGATCTACGCAGAAGTCTTGCGACAACCTGCTTCGTCCCCGCCGCTGTTTGTTCAGGCTGCTCATCCGGTTGGACTCCCACCAGCCCAACGGGTGCCGTACATCGAGAAACGACGCATACCTCCACAACTTTGACACGTGCCTTCAAAAGGGGGCTGACGACGTTTATTGAGAGCAGCTGGGCTCTGGAGAAAACGGCGGCAAGTGCGAACTATCGAGCGGGGCGGTTAGCACGCGCACTTCTTTCTTCTTGCGCCTCTGCGCTTGCCCTATTCCCACTACTACCGAGGACAATATGTAACTGCACATTAAATATTCCATTTTCCTAGGTCTCAAGTTCTCACAGAATACAAGCTTGAAATTTGGCAACTTCGTGACGGCTTCTGCAATCATTTGTTATCGGCTCGTGCCAGTTGATTAAGAAGTTGGGCAATAATGTTTTCTATGGCGTCTGTTTCATTGCCGATGTATCATGTCTCAATTAGCGATTTATAGAGTTAGTAGCGAGTGTTAGCTTGTCCGCAACCTTCTTATCATTTACTGATTACAAGGTTACCAGAGCTGCGGCCTCAACTGCAAAGCTGGTGGCGAGATCTTGTGACGGTTTGTTCAACTGCAATCTGTTCGAGAATCTTTGTTTTTTCTTTTTGTTTTGTCAGTGTTTCTGTGGGACGCAAATCATAAATGCACTGCACGATAATGATTATGTTACTGGCAACGCTTTACGCCACCAGTTAGATTCGGCCGTATTCGAAAATAAATACCGATTTTCAAATCTATTAGCACACTGTTAGAAGCATCCGTGCCAGCCACTGATTAATGACACATCGATCTTAGACCGACACATCGACATGAACAAATGAATAATCCTAGAGACCTATCACATTAGCAAAAACAGTGCGAAGTGCATTAGCCAGCCGTCTATCTCCTTAAGGGGTCCTGAACCACCTTTCGGGCTTGGTGAAACAACATAGCCCGCGGGTTGCATACGCTGCTGTAACCAAGCTTGGCTCAGCCAACCATACGCTTGGCCGCAGCCATACGCAGCCATACGCAACCATACGCAGCCATATGATTACAACAATATGGCTGTAACCATACGCTTGGCTCAGCCAAGCTTTGCTATCATACAAGGTGCATGGAGCTTACAAGCGGAGCGCGAAGTCACTTTTCTCTCAAACACTCTCGTTTCAACAGAAACCATTATCCTCCCTCTTTTCCGTGTGCATTATCTCGTAATAAAGCACATTCCAATACGCCGCTGCTATTGGTCGCTGAGGTTGGCTACACCGCTGCCGCCGCGGGGTGCCGCCACTAGTTCATTGGCTAAGCACACTGCGGCTTCCGGAGGACAACCGTGTTTGACTTACGTGGAGCGCGTTGTAGGCACCAAAATCGCATGTTGTGGCGTCTACCTTACCATCCAAAATTAAATTTGAACTGCGCGCCACGATTACGTTTCGAAGGCAGAGCGTTGTGAACACACCCCACCTCGCCGTAACGTTCACAGTGCAAGGCATTGAAGAATGAATGGAAGCGCAGCAGTTTGATTGCCAATAACTCCGCTTCAGCTGAACGCATTCAAGTACTTTTTGAAGTATTTCTGAATTAACCCACTTTCTCTACAAATGTATATCTCCACTTAGATAAAAACTCGTTCAGGGTCCTTTTAAGCGTTAGGTAGACTGAATTTTTCATAAACATGCACAAGCGGCATACAGATTGCTTTGTCTTTCCTGTATTCTCTTTTTGTTGTTATCGCGGTGTCTGTTGCGCATGCCTATTCACGTTCGCGTTGGCGTTGTGCTCAATAAATTTTGAGTTCAGAGGTAACGCTGTCCGTGTGTGATTTTGTCCCTCATCCGTGTTGTTTCTTTCGCTGGAAAATTCAATTGAAAGATAACATTCGAGTTGCAATATTAGTTTAGCGTGCTTTCTAGTTAAACAATGCGTCACCAGATGTCACTATTGGCGTTGTTGCTTGGGTTTAAACTGGAAGGAAACATCAACCGATGAGCCGTAAAGATAAGCAAGAGACAATTAGAGTACTGGTGGAAAAAAAGCAGGGAAGAGGTTGATACGACCTTTCTTTCTCTTTTATTCGAGACAATTTTCATACAAATTGGCTCAGGAGGCACAACAAAAGGCCCGGAGAGAGCCTTCGGAGAGAGCTTGATCTCTTAAAATCGTATGTAGTGGTACAAGGTAAACTTTGGGAAAGAAAGAGAAAAAGATTAATAAGACGTATCCAAAACTGCTAGACAAAGAACATGTATAGTATACCTGAATAAATCAAGCAGGCCAGGAGACTATTTGTCGCCGCCCCGATTCAAAGGGGATGCCATTAAATCATCATCATCTGAGATGGGCTATTTTGGAGTCAGAAATGCACAAAGTAAGGTACATTTTGAAGGACTAACGAACATGTCTGGCGCTGAGCCGTGCTCCCGCAAGGGCTACAGAAGATAGCGCCAACCTGTCCTTTTCTCATAATGAACCACTTAGTAGTAGTAGGAACATGGATTAAAAGTAGTCGACGGTTAAAATGTACAAATGTATTGTTACGGGCGACCTCTTTGCATTAAGGAAGAAGACGACGATAGCCGGGGGACGCTGTGCGTCTTCAACCATCTTGGCCATCTCTGTGAACAGTCCCTGTTCATAAATCCCGTCCCGCTTTTATCTATTTGACGCCCCGTCACACATTGGTGGAAGGTGCGGGGTATTCGCGCCAGACGACGGAGCTCCGAAGCGGTCGGCGCTGCGGGGCGACCACCATGGCACACCAACCGGAATCTGCTTCTGCGCCACGGACACCGATTGTAGTAGTCCAACCCCGAGACCCTGGAACGTTAAACGGGACCAGTGGTATCGACGTTGAGGAATGGCTCACGCTATACGAACGGGTGAGCGATTCCAACCACTGGGACCTGCCAGTCATGGTGGCCCAGCATGACTGGCAATTGGCCAATGTGGCGTTTGATCTTAGGGGAACGGCGAAGTTGTGGTATGATAATCACGAGGCCGACTTTGGGAGCTGGGATATATTCAAACAAAAGCTCTGTGACCTGTTCGGTAAGGCCTCGAAAGATCGCTGTGAAGCAACAGCTGTCAACTTGCGTCCAGACGTCCACGGAATCATATTTGTCGTATACATACAGGATGTGCTGGCGCTGTGCCGTAAAGCTGACAGTAACATGCCAGAGTCTGACAAGGTTGGCCACGTCCTGAAAGGAATAGCGGACAATTCAATTCGCTCATGTGTAGAAATTGTGCTACCGTCGATGCCACGATCGAGGATTGTCGGCGCTTCGAGCAGGCTAAAAGCCGCCGTATTGAACCCCCATTCGCCCGGCTTCCCAACACCGCTGCAACGTCTTCGTGTGAATAGCGGCCGCAATCTAACCTTTCGCCGCCTTCGGCCGAATTGACGAGGATTGGCCGCCGCGATATCTAGGCAATGGCTCCCGCTAGCCTCTTTACCAGCTCTAACGCCGGCGACTTGAGCACACCAGCCGTTTCCCTCGTCCAAGCCATCGTGCGAAACGAACTCGCGAATCTCAGGGTTCACGCTGCTTGCGCCGTTGTCAGCCCTACATCCGCTTCCGGGGCCCCGACATCGTTCCTTCGGTATCCACGGTTCGCTCCATGATCTCCGAACCCTGCTGATTGGCGAACTGAAGACGATCGGCCTATCTGCTTTAACTGCCGCCGCGTCGGGCACGTTTCTCGCTACTGTCACAACCGCTGGTCGTTCCCGCCAAGTACTTCATCCTTTGGCCATGCTCGCCGCCTTGATCGCAGCCCTTTTGAGCCACTATCTGCGGCACACTCCTGCAATCCTGACGCTGCCACGGCCCACGATATGGTCCAGCCGCTCGCCGTCACCTAGAGATCACCAGTCGCGTTCGCAACCGTACCGCCGTCCGTCCTCCCGCTCCCCGCCACCTCGCAGCGCCCTGTCGCCGAGCAACCGTGGCTCCTTCACTCCGTAAAAATAAATGATGCAGCGCCCGGAGGTAACGCTGCATCTACGACTCTGCCCCAAAACCCTCTAGTTACCCTGCCGACTAGATGCTGTGTGTTGGACGTTGATGGCGTGATAATTTCTGCACTTGTCGACACCGGCGCTTAAATTTCTGTCATGAGCTCTGATCTTCGCCATCGCCTAAAGAAGGTGGTCACACCTGCTGTTTCCCACGTTGTAAGAGTGGCCGATGGAGGAACTCCCACCATCCTTGGCATGTGCACCGTCCGCGTCACAATCGCCAGTCACCCAACTACTGTTTTATTTGCCGTTCTTGAGCAATGTCCGTACGACGTTATTCTTGGTCTGGACTTTCTCGCGACTCATTCTGCCCTAACTGACTGCGCAACTGGCCTCCTGCAGCTCGAACTACCTCACCTAGCCGATGCCCCAACCACCCCTTCGGCACGTCTCTGCTCTCTCGACTATGTGCGTATGCCCCCGCAAGCCGCCATGTATACCGCCATGGTCTCGAGCCCTCCTGTCGCTGATGGCAATTACGTGCTATCCCCGGTAACAGACGTTCTACTCGCCAAGAACGTCGCCGTGCCTAATACCCTCATGACTCTCCTCAACTGATTCCGGCAGGCATGTCACTCGCCGCCATCACTGCTGCCGAAGAATGCGAAACTTGCGCGTTGGATCCCACCAGTCACTCCAGTTCGTCCTTCATTTGCACCACAAGCAGTTCGCCGCACGATGTCTTTGTGGGAATGATCCCTGCTGACCTTAGCTACTGACCTCCGCTGCCTCCTGGAGTCATACCACGACATTTTCGACTTCGACGATCGTTCTCTGAGTCAAACATCTGTTGTCCAACATCGCATCGACACAGGGAAACCGAGCCCTATCCGCCGCCGTCCCTATGGGGCTCCTGCGTTGCCCAAGGGGCGCTGCGAATGATGATTATTATTATTATTACTGGCATATATTCGGGGCGTGGAACCTGCGGTATGGCGGGAGCGCTGACCAGCTTTCTACTGCTTACGCAGGCTATATGGGCGGATGGTTCCTCGGCAACGATGTGTTCAGGATCAATTTTCGGCGACAGTATGCACCCGAGGATCTTGGTGGGTGTTTCTTCAGCCCAGCCTACAGCATCCGCTCCCGCTGACGTGTGCCCGGTGCGCCGTGCGAGCGAGGCAGTGCCTGGTCTTTTTCCGGAGAGATTTCAAGTATGCTCCCCCACGACGGAATTTGACGTTTTCCTCAACTCAAGTGGACAACAATGTGCGCCTGATAACAATGACTGTCGCCTACCATGGGTACAAATGGACTGCAACGGCAGTTCAATGATGGGGCGTGGAACCGGCGGTATGGCGGGAGCGCTGACCAGCTTTCTACTGCTTACGCAGGCTATATGGGCGGATGGTTCCTCGGCAACGATGTGTTCAGGATCAATTTTCGGCGACAGTATGCACCCGAGGATCTTGGTGGGTGTTTCTTCAGCCCAGCCTACAGCATCCGTTCCCGCTGACGTGTGCCCGGTGCGCCGTGCGAGCGAGGCAGTGCCTGGTCTTTTTCCGGAGAGATTTCAAGTATGCTCCCCCACGACGGAATTTGACGTTTTCCTCAACTCAAGTGGACAACAATGTGCGCCTGATAACAATGACTGTCGCCTACCATGGGTACAAATGGACTGCAACGGCAGTTCAATGATGGGGCGTGGAACCGGCGGTATGGCGGGAGCGCTGACCAGCTTTCTACTGCTTACGCAGGTTGGTGCTCTTGAAATTTCCTGTAAGAAACCATGTTCTGCTGTGCCGGTTCCACCCCAAGTGCTGTTTTGTATGCTTTCTTCTCGGTCACGTTCGAAAAGAACGCAACGTACACGCCAATTTGTAATTTTTCGCAGTTCAGCGCTTTATTTATTGCTTTTGTTGCTGTGTGGTGGGGATATCGAAATGAACCCAGGGCCAACTGAAGAGCAATTTTCAAAGCTTCTAGCTGGCCAGAGTAAAATGATGTCGAAGCTAAATCCGATTGAAGAAAAACAAAACCAACTTACTCTAGACGTTACAGACTTGAAGGGTCGTATTCTATCACTAGAAGCTAAGATCGACAAAGTTGATGACGTACGCAATGCCCTAGCGACAATTGCAGACCAACAACGGGATGATCGTGCCGCATTGACGGCTCTCACCGAAAAGATTGACGATATCGAGAACAGACAAAGAAGGAACAATTTGGTCTTCCGCGGTATAGAAGATTCTACTGCAAACGAGACAGCAGCCAAATCTGAAGAACTCATTTTGGAATTATGCAGAAGCACGCTTGGTATCACAGGCCTGAGTATTGAACATGCGCACCGTATAGGAGCATATAAGGCAGGCAAACCGCGTCCAGTCATAGCAAAATTCTGTTCCTTCAAATCCCGTCAATCGGTGCTGTTGAAAGCTTTTAAACTCAAAGGCACCAGTTACAGCATATCTGAAGATTTTTCACGCTCAATTAGGGACAAAAGAAAGAAGCTATGGGACTATGCGAGGCTAAACAAGCAGGAAGGTGAGAGGGCTGTCTTGAAGTATGATACGCTTTATCTACGGGGAAAGCGCTTTCGACTCTATAATACAACGGGAGATGTAGCACAGCTGTGACCTTCGCAGTTGCGTAAAACTGAGCAGCCGCTCAGAGTTTTGTTGATAAATTGCCGAAGCATAAAGAATAAAATTGACAACTTTCAATGCCTTCTATGCACTCTTCAGCCTACGATTGTTCTGGGCACGGAGTCATGGCTAGATTCTTCTATTTTTGATTCAGAAATTTTCCCGGCAGGCTACCACTGTTTTCGACGTGATCGAAATTCTCACGGAGGAGGTGTGTTTATTCTTGTGAAAAATATCATACCCTGTGTCTACTTGGCATGCCCACTTCTTGACGTCGAGACGGTTTTTTGTAATATGCGGCTGGCGAACGGCAAGGGCTTGGTGATTGGCTCGTACTATCGGCCGCCAAACGCGTCGTATGAGCAGTTTATTGGGCTTTCTGAGTTTCTTGAGAGTATAAAAAATGACCATGTCTTGATCGGAGGCGATTTTAACCTTCCTGAAATTGACTGGTCATGTGAGATTCCCAGAAATAGCGTTAGTGGTTGTTTATACTCCGCCTTTTTTGACCTAATGGACACTCATGCCTTTCAACAGTACGTTCTCAGTGCGTCTCGAGATGATGGTACGGGCCATGTCTTGGACTTGCTGTTGTGTAATGAGCCTGGTGTTGTATCAGATGTGCATGCTTTACCTGGTTTGAGCGACCATAATATTGTTGTTGCTGATGCTAGTGTGAAAAATGCATCCGTGACGAAGAAATCGCCAAGGAAAGTGTTCTTGTATTCTAAGGCTGATTACGGTTCCATGAATCTGTCGTTGGAATCTTATTTCCCAACGTTTGACACATTAGCGGATGACCTGAGCGCTGAACAATTGTGGGAAAACTTTAAAGAAAAGCTTTTTTATCTTCGTGATAAGTTCGCGCCAACGCGGATGCTTTCATCTAGACGAGGTAAAGATAAGCCCTGGTTTCATCAGCAACTGCGCATCTTGCTACGGAAGGTACGAAGGGTGTATGTAAAGTATAAAAAACACAGGTCCCCAGAAAACTCATCTGAACTAAAGAGACTGAAGTGTGATTTTCAAAACTTAACTAAATCATCTAAGCAATCCTATTTTTCTAAGCTTGGGGAACGCTTAGTAGAAGATCCAAAGGAATTTTGGAAGTATATCCGGTGAAATGGTAAGGACGACAATTCTGTCCCCCCTCTAGAATACTTGGACACAGTAATAGATGATGACAAGTGCAAAGTTGAATTATTCAGTAGTTACTTCTCTTCCGTATTTAGTCAACGCCAATTTCGTACTCTAGCTGTGGATTTTTCGTTGGGGAATGAAGAAATGGCCGAGGTAAAGTTTGGCTTGGCAGGTGTGCGGAAGCTATTAGCAACTATTTCTCCTAGAAAGGCAAATGGGCCAGATGATATAGCAGCAGCAATCATTAGTAATTGTTCTGAATCTTTATGTCTCTATTTTTGCCGCCTTTTCCAAAAGTGTTTAGATATGGGTGCCGTACCTGCCGACTGGAAATTAGCCAATGTTGTGCCTGTATATAAGAGTGGACCTAAAAATTGTGTTGAGAACTACAGACCAGTGTCTTTGACTAGTATTACATGTAAAGTAATGGAGCATGTTATATACAGTTGTATTATGTCACATCTTGTTAAACATAACCTACTGAATATAAACCAACATGGTTTTCGGCAAGGTTTTTCTTGCTCCACGCAACTTGTGGAATTCACACACGACTTGGTACTAGCAATTGACAAACGGCAAATAATTGATTGCATCTTTCTAGATTTCTGAAAAGCGTTTGACGTTGTGGCTCATGATCTACTTATTAGCAAATTACACGCCTACAAATTAAACAAAAAGGTAATTGCATGGATATCTGAATACCTGTCAAATAGACAACAGTCTGTGGTTCTCAACGGCATATCGTCTGATCTTGCTGCGGTGACCTCTGGAGTGCCCCAGGGCTCAGTCTTGGGGCCTCTCTTATTTTTGTTATATATAAATGATATTACTAGAGGTATTACGTCGACTTTCAGGATGTTCGCCGATGACTGTGTGGTGTATAGGGTTATTGATAGCGATTCTGATTTTTCTTCTCTTCAGACTGACTTGGATAGCGTTTCATCTTGGTGTGCCAAATGGAAAATGTCACTTAACGTTTCTAAATGTTTAAACATCACCTTTACAAGGAAACATTCACATAAGTCATATGAGTACAAAGTAAATGGCGTTACCCTACGCAGGGTTAGCGAATGGAAATACTTAGGTGTTTTGTTTACCTCAGATTTAAGATGGAACATGCATGTACAGGAGATTAGAAGAAAGGCGGCACGTAAGCTGGGCTTCCTACGTCGAAATTTTGGCCACTTACCTAGTACACTGAAAGAACGACTATATTTTACCCACGTACGTACGGTACTTGAGTACGCGTGTGTTTGTTGGGACCCTTATACTGGTGAGTCAGTTAATTTACTTGAAAAAATCCAGAATAGGGCAGTCCGATTTGTATTGGGAAATTACAATAATAACCTCAGTATCACTGAAAGCAAGCGTAAACTTCAGTGGCAGGATTTAAAGGACAGAAGAAAGAACCTTAGACTTAAATTTTTTCATAATATATATTATTCTAAAACAGGCATTGAAAGAGAAAAGTATATTAGGCCACCATCGTATATTTCACGCAGAAGGGACCATAACTTGAAACTTTACGAACTTCTTTTAAAGGTGATGCCTTGCGATACTCATTTTTTTGTCGAACCACGAGGGACTGGAACGCTCTTCCGTCAAATATTGTAGGTATTGAATCTAATGATGAATTTTACCGCGCTTTGTGTGTTTAAAATTGAAAAACAATTTTTGTCGCGATTTGTATACCCCCCTGCTGTAATGCCTGCAAAGGCGATGCAGGTACCAAATAAATAAATAAATAAATAATCCCTTTTGAAACTGGGCGGCGACAAATAGTCACCTAGCCTGCTTTATTTAATCAGGTATACTATACATGTTCTTTATCTGCCATTTTTGTATACCTCTCATTATTGTTTTCTTTTTTCAAAAATTTACCTTTTACCGCTACCTATGATTTTAAGAGATCAGGTTGTATCCATCTTTCCCTGCTTTTTATCCACCAGTACTCTAACCGTCTCTTGCTTATGTCTACGGCTGATCTGTTGATGTTTCCTTCCGCTTTAAACCCAAGCGCTTCTGGGAGGTTCGCGTTACCTATATATACGGTTCTGACTGGGTGGATCCCGTCGCATTCCATTAGGATGTGCTGAGTGGTCTCTGGATCTTTATTGCAGAAAATGGTGGTAAAAAGCGCCCTGAATCCGAAACTGGGTAGTACCAAGTTCGGTCGTCTGCTTCGGAAAGCACGTTTACAATATGGACCCGCCACTTTCGGTTGTGTTGTACCACGGCTTGCAGCGAATATCGGGCGCCGAAGATTTTTTCAGGGGTGGCACGCTGCGTAAAGCCAAGAAATTATGCAACGCCGAATACGTGTAAGCCGTTCAAGAAATAAACGGCGAAGTTTTAGCGCTGTGTCAATCGCAAGTGAAGTGAGTCACGTATGAGGTTGAACTTCAGGTAAGGTTTGCACGCAGCTCGATTCAGTCGCATAAACACGAGGAAATACTTGCTATAAATGAATTCACAGCAGCGATAAGCAGACATCATGTGTACGGAACTACCCGAGCGCACGACGGTACGCACCGCTTTCAGGATGCCGCGAAACAGCGGACTTCCTGCAATCTTTGTCGACTGCATGCCGCTAGACAAGTACTTATGCCTGCGCTGTAGTAGCGGCCATCTGTCCCTAGCAACTGATAAAGAACTGATGCAATGCATATGAGCTCGCAGTAACATACTACGTGCGAATCGCGCTGCAGCGCGAGCTCGTGCGTTGCTCGGTTGATGTAGCTTTTAATGACAGCGCTCGAACATCGGCGTGCTGTAATCAATACTACCTTGCTGGCGCTGCCTCAACGGGCTGGCTTGAGGTCAAGGATGAGCACATTTAACTCTCTAACCTGTGCTGCTCGTAGTGAGGTAGTGAATTGCCACCGAATCAGCCCGACCATTTGTGGTCATTTGCACACACCTGGTCACTTCACCACTTTGCCCAGCGCGACGAACTGCAGTTATCCAGCGCGCCCGACGCTCCGCTTCGTGAGGCCTTGAATGAAAACGGTAGAATCTGATGTTGGGATTCGAGCCTTCTTGTTTATGGCAGCCCACGACGCAGCGGTAACGACGGTGACGCTTTTTCGAGGCTAAGCTAGGTCTCTCCCGATCCAACGTTACGTCCCACGGCACACGGAGAATCCGTTTTCGTTAAACTAGAGGCTACAGCCAGCTCGCAGCGTGGTCGGCGTGGTCTGGGAGAAGTGAAGAGCCTTTTCGCACTCGCAACAGGGCAGAAAAAAGTGCGAATCAACGCAAAACCCGGCCTAGAAATGTGCTTCGCCACAGCGGTGGCTCAATACTACCCAAGCTGGTACTACCCAGATGACGTTTTTCGACGCCACCAGGCGCCGCTACTATACCTCAAACTCCAGCGCAAGACGCCCATCGAGTGTCCCTCGCCGAACGTCGTGTGATCCAAGGCGAAGTTGACAAGATGCTCACAAAAAACAAAAGGCGTTATCGAACCTTCTTCCAGTCCGCGGGCGTCCCCTGTGGTGCTAGTAAAAAAGAAAGACGGCAGCTGGCGTTTTTGCGTTGACTACCGACACTTGAACAACAT
This sequence comes from Dermacentor silvarum, assembly GCF_013339745.2. NCBI lineage: Eukaryota > Metazoa > Arthropoda > Arachnida > Ixodida > Ixodidae > Dermacentor > Dermacentor silvarum. The sequence continues at coordinate 2,093,499 of NC_051164.1, read as the reverse complement.
CACACGCAAGGACGTCTACCCCCTGCCCCGAATCGAAAACGCCTTGGAGTGCCTCCACGGCGCCACGTACTTTTCCTCCATCGACCTATGCTCCGGATATTGGCAGATTACCGTTGATGCCATGGACCGCGAAAAGACTGCGTTCGTCCCACCAGATGGACTTTACCAATTCAAGGTTATGCTTTTTGGATTGTGTAATGCCCGCGCAACCTTCGAGCGAATCATGAATCCTCTCCTTCGGAGCTATAAGTGGTCTACGTGTTTATGGTATCTAGATGACGTGATTGTCTTTTCGCCTACTTTTGAGGACCACCTAGCCCGCCAGTCGGCCATTCGGGGTTGCCTGCAGGCCTTCTGCATTCTATTGACATACCCCAGGAGCCATTCTAGCGCATTGGTCTCGACCTCCTAGGTCCATTTCGTACGTCTGCGTCAGGGAACAAGTTGATCGCAGTTGCGACCGACTACGCTACGGGTTTTGCCATCACGCGAGCATTGCCGACAAGTTGCGCCACTGACGTCGCCTATCCGCAGCGATGGCCTAGCGGTAGAGCATCCGCCTCGTATGCGGGAGGTACCCAGTTCAAATCCCGGTGCCGCCGGGAACCCACCGGTTTTTCTAATGGGTAGAGATGTCCCCTGGCCTGGTGCTCGGCTGTCGAGGGGGTCCACATCTCGAAAGAGGGCCCAATAGCGATTTCAGCTCTTGTCTCTGGGCGCCTCTTGTCCAGCCACAGACGGCCTTGTAGACGAGCATCCGCCGCGGCTGTGGGAGGCAAGTGCTGCCGCCGGGTACCTACCGGTAAAATAGGTACAAGCCCGCTCCCGGCCTGGTGCTCGGCCATTATGAGACCTCAACGCTTGAAAAGGGGTGTTTGACCTCAACCCGAAGGCGCCCCCACCTCAATAGGTGCTTGGGGCGCCACATGGGAAATGACCGCCATGGGAGCGGCCCAGACACCACTTTTTTTCCGTGCTCACGTTGGTTTCGAAGGGAATTAAGGGCGCAGGCTCCTTTCCCAAGCGTATCACCCCTGAAGGAAGCCGAACGCCAGGCCGGGGTACGCTTGTACGCTTTTGAACCAGTGGGTGCCCGGCGGCGGTGGGAATCGAACCCGCAGCCGAGGCGGGCGTTCTACCGCTAGGCCATGACGTCATCCTTCGTCATTTTGCCCCTCGGCAACTGCTCACACACCGAGGCCGCTACTTGTCGAAAGTTGTCGATGACCTCCTTCGTTCCTGTTCTGTGGTGCACAAGCTCACTACTGCGTACCACCCGCAGACCAACGGGCTCACCGAAAGGCTGAACCGTGCCTTAACCGATATGCTGTCGATGTACGTGTCTGACGATCATCGAGACTAGGACAGCGCTTTACCATACGTCACGTTCGTGTACAACTCCTCCCGTCACGACACTGGTTGGACGCGTCCGACCCGAAAGCCCGGGCCCGTGGTTAAAGCAGCGGGCCCGGGCCAGACTCGGGCCCGCGCATTGAAGGGCCTATGTAGGCCTTCGAGCACACGCGACCGTTATGCATTGCGTGATTCAATGCATTCTGTGCCAAGCTAAGTGGCACGTGCAAGATTTTTTTTTTCAATTCAATTCTCTTTATTTACCAGAAATTATTCTGGCTGGACTCCTGGGCTAAAAGCTGCAAGAGTACAGCTTGACGGGGCCCAGGAGACCATACATACATGGCAACAAGTGACAGGTAAACAGATAACAGATGTTTAAAAGCATAATACACAAAAATAAACTAGTTATTTACGCAGATAGTAGACATGATTACACATTGAGAACCTTTACTCTTACTGGTAGAGCCAAAAAAAAAAGAAAAACAATGCATTTGTGTTAGAATGCAAAATAAACATTTCAAGCAACTAACAAAGCACAATTCTACAGTAATACGTATACAACACTCTAATTTACGAAGAGAAAGAAATGATAACACCACTAATACAAGAACTAACTGCAATAGGACAAAAATAACATCAGTTATATATCAATAGCAAGTAACAAGAACGAAACAAAATGACCGTGTTTTGATCGATAATGGAATGAATAAATAAATTAGTAATTCAGAAATATTTCACGTAATATATTGACTGTGGGTTTCTCTAAGTCATTATGTTTATTTAGAATATATGGAAGGTTATGTTTCAAAGACTGGTGTTTATAGTCGGTACGAAAACGGGGTATAAGCCACTTTCCCACGTTTCGAGTATTGATATCATGACTCTGACGCTGCAGAAATGCAGTAGTCTGAATGAAGTGTTGCAACGCAGAAGAGCAGATGTAAAATGAACGCAGGATGCGAAACTCATACAAATCTTGGATTTTAATTAACCTGTGAGTGCAAAAGTATGTGGAAGTCGGAGATAAATAACCAATGTTGGCAATGCGACGGACAGCTTTCTTCTGTAAAAGTAGTATTCTATTTATAATACGCTGAGTCGTAGTAAGCCAAACCAAACTGCAGTAGTTTATGTGTGATTGAAATAGCGCGTGATATATTTTAATTTTTATTTGTGTTGGGAGAATTTCGCGGCACCGCGATAAAACTCCCGTAGTTAAAGAAAGTTGCTTGCATAAATTATTTATGTGAGAATCCCAACTTAGATGAGATGAAAATGTTACCCCAAGGATTTTGTGTTCATCAACAATGTCGATTTTATGTTCTGCACACATAATATCTTGGTTAACGTTGCATGTCTTGTTTCTAGATCTGAAAATTATTACCTTCGTTTTCCCGGGGTTAATTTTAAGTTTATTTGATAGTGACCATGCTTTAATGTTACTTAATAATCGGTTACATGTTTCTACCAACTCATGCGCATTTTCGCCAGACAGCAAGACTGTGGCGTCATTGGCATATATGACAAATTGCACAGCTTTGTCGATGTTTACAATGTCATTTATAAAGGCGTTGAAAAAAAGGGGACCTAGTACGCTTCCCTGAGGGACACCTCTACTAACCGGCAATGAAGATGAGCGATGGTTTCCCAGACACACGCATTGTGATCTATCTGTTAAATATGATTTAGCTAAAGCCAGAGGAGTGCCCCGAACACCATACATTTCTAGCTTATGCAATAGTATATTATGGTCAAGGGAATCAAAAGCCTTAGTGAAATCCATGAACAAGCCTAATGCGTGAGAGCTTGTCGATGTTTTCTAAAACAAATTCCTTGAGCCTTAACAAAGCGCCCTCCGTAGATCTTCCTTTCCGGAAACCAAACTGGGCGTCACTGATAATATCAGCTTTATTGAAAAAATCTGAGAACCGGGGATGCAACATTTTCTCGAAACCTTTAGCAAATACTGGTATAATAGATATTGGGCGATAGTTTCCCAGCATGTTTTTTTCTCCACCTTTATACAGAACGGACACCCGAGAACGCTTCATTTGACTTGGAAATTCTCCGGACTCCACTGCTAAATTAAATATATAAACAAGTACAGGGGCAACATACTCTAAAACAAATTTTATAGGTCTTATCTGAAGATTGTCTATATTTAATGCACTACTATTATTAAGACTCATAAATGTTCTATAAACTTCTAGTTCATCTGTGGGATTAAGAAATATGCTTTCAGGACGTCGAATAATTAAATCATCGACGAGTGAGACACCATTATCTGGCGTTATACTGCAAGTGAAATGTTTGTTGAAACAATTGGCAAGGTTTACACCGGTCAATACGCGATTGTTCACTGTAATTTCAACTGGCATGAGGTCTTTCTTGCTGCGTCCCAGAACACTGTTTATAGCTTTCCAAGTAGTATCTGGGTTTATAGCACTGATACTAGAAAACAAGTTTTCGTAATACGCTATCTTTGCTTTTCGAAGCTCACTGTTAAGTTTATTTCTAAGTGCTTTATATTCCTTCAATAAGCCCTCCACCCGAGATCGCAAGAACGCATGAAATAGCTTATTTTTATTATTTATCATACGCCTAAGAGCACGTGTGACCCAAGGTTTTCTTATTTTCTTTGATGGTTTAAACTCTCTAAAAGGAAAATGAGACAGATAGATATTTGTAAACGTTTATAGAAACTTTAGGTACGCTTCATGAACGTTTCTTATAGCATAAACGAAAGACCAGTCATGTATACTAATAGCATGCTTGAAAGCCTGCAATGCCTCATGAGAGATATGCTGAACTATCATAGTCTCATGCTGATGTTTCTGTTGCATTTGTAAAGAACTGTATTGCATGAACACTGGACAATGATCGCTTATATCAGATGAAATAGTACCCGCGTTAGAAACAACTGTGTCAGCATTTGTAATCAGTAGGTCCAATAGCGATGAACTCGATACTGTGATACGAGTTGGCGTTGATATTACATTTGTGAAACCAGCTGAATGAAGGCATGACATAAAGTCGCATGCCCTTGGAGTGTCTTCCAAAATGTTAAGGTTGAAATCACCTCCACATACAAGACGAAATTTACTTGCACATATATATTCCAAAAAAGACTCAAACAAATTCAGAAATTTCATGATGTCGCCAGCTGGAGGGCGGTATACCACAGCCACAATTTCGATGTCACTTTTAAGTACTAAAAATTCAAAGTCATCAGTAATTAAAGAAAATTCAGATAAAAGCTCATATGTCCGACAATCTTTCACAAGGATACAAACACCACCACCTCGTCGATTTTGACGATTAATAAAAAAAGGTGTATAACCGTCAAGATAAAGCATATCACAGCCATCGTAGTACCAAGTCTCAGTTATCATGATTATGTTGAACTTAAACAAGAACTGGTCAATGAAACATGTGATTTCATCTTTCTTTCCAATTGCGGAGCGTGCATTTAAGTGCAAAACAGAGTTATCTAACTTAGTCTGTGGGGGAACAGAATGTGGTAGAGCGAAATTATGATAGTTCATTTTGATTGTTTTGCTTTGGTAGCTGTGAAACGCTGAAAGCTTCTACTAGATAATTTTTTCAAGGTCAACTTCACGGGCGATCTGTATGGTACCGGAATCGTCAGACTTCCGCGCGAATATTTTCCCATTGAAAGACCAAACGGATTTCCAGTGCTTCTCATGCTTGCGCTTCACCGCCATGCCAAGCAGGCGCTTCAGAGCAGGGCAGAGGTGCTCATTTACGTAGATCTGCGCATCGTCTGAAAGTCCGATATCATTGTTGCGGATGCGCATCTTCTTTGCTTTCTTTAGCATCAGATCTCGCTTTGCCCTAGACTTGAACTGAACTACAATGTTGCTTCGATCAGGATTGCGGGTTGGAACGCGATGACATACTTCTATGTCAGATTTTTGAACAGGCTCGTTAATAGCCTCTCCAATCTTTGAGAGGACGCTCAGAACGTTTTCATTTTCTTCTTTTCGGACGCCTTGAATTTCAATATTAGAGTTTCTCGAATACTGTTCAAGGTGAACCAGGCGTTTCTCCAGGTACTCTGTATGATTCTCAAGTGTCTGGAATTTTGCCTGCAGTGTTTTGTTACTATTGGTTAATTCATTATTTTTTGCTACTGCTGCTGCTAGTTGGCTTTTCAGGTCTTCTATGGTTTTATGAGCGAACTCGAGGCTCTGCGCAACGCTGCGTTGCTCATTTCGAATTTCACGCATTTCATTTCTGAGGTCCCTCTCAAACGATTCGCGCGACAATTTCATTTCCTGTTTAAGATCATCCCTGAGTTTCACGAGATCATTCTTGACGTCTTCCTTAATCTTCGCTATGTCTTTCGACATGAATGAAAGTTGCAGGTCACAAGGATAGTACACAAAAAATCAAGTAGCAAAAATTACAAAGAGCACAAAGGTTGAAAGGTTGACAGATGACTGTCATCATCACCGTCAGCCTATATTTATGTCCACTGCAGGACGAAGACCTGTCCCTGCGATCTCCAATTAACCCTGCATTGCAATAGCTGATTCCAATTTGCGCCTGCGAGTTTCTTAATTTCATCACCCCACCTAGCTTTCTGCCGTCCTCGACTGCGCTTCCCTTCTCTTGGTATCCATTCTGTAGCTCTAATGGTCCATCGGTTATCCATCCTACGCATTACATGCCCTGCCCAGCTCCATTTTTTCCGCTTAATGTCAACTAGAATATCGGTTATCCCCGTTTGTTCTCTGATCCACACCGCTCTCTTTACTGTATATCTTATCAGATGACTGTATATCTTATCAAAGAAAATACTAAAACAGATGAAGCTCTTATTTTTAACAGCGTAGCTGTTTCAGCCGGGTGTAAGGTGTGTGCTGAATCCAAAAATGTGGGCCGATCCTGGCAGCAGTGCAGAAAGGGTCCACGCGCAATGGCACATACACCTGTGAACTAGCGAAGCTGAGCCTGGCCTACCTACCATTCACTTTGAACAAATAGAAAAATGTCGACAATTTCAGTAAGAAGGAACTCAGCTCATACTTTGGTCGCTTGTAATGTATTTGATGTGATTATTATTATGCCTTTGTGTGTGGTTCTGAGTATATAATGTAAATCCTGTTTCGTTTTCTTAGCAGATGTTAATCTTGTAAAATTCAGTCTCATGCTATAATGCATTAGTGGTGTTGCGTTGTTTTGTGTAGCTAGTATTGCTATTGTAGTGTTGTTTAAAATGCATTCTGTTAAAACTTTTTCCCATTCTGTTAATTCTCCGTGACGGAAATATTTTTTCTGTCTGTTCATAGCTATTTCGTCTATGAGGAATTCCAGCCATAGCTGGAAATATATGTGAATTATTGTGGATGTGCGCACACTGTTCGTGTTTGGGTCACGTCAAGGTATACATATGTAGCTTTTAGTCCAAAATGACCGTCCAGCATGTAAACTGGAGAATAAATTGATTTGATTGATTTCGTAGGACACTGAAAATTATTATCTCGAAACTGGTTTAGTCCTGAGAATTTGTTCCAAGGGGATACGCCTTGCGAACTCAGCGGCTATAGTTCGTAGATTGAAAGATGTGCCGTGAAATAATTAATTAGAAAGGTAATTCACATAATTATGTTAATTCTTCAATTAGGCGTTCTAATTTATCGTGGAAGTAATGGCTGCCTCATCGAGTAGATCATCGAATAGATCATCATCGAGTAGATCAGATCAATGATTATAATTGCGCTATCTGCCACAGGCAATCTTTAAACATTTGGTTCAGCTAAAATGAAACACCCTGTATATTTGCATGCTAAATGACATCATAGAACCATATTGTACAAATCAAGGTAAATGCATGCGCACCAGCGGAAAAATAGCAGCACAGGAAATGGCCAGATTACTGATGTTCCCGTGGGAGAAACAAAGATTTCGGGCTTTTATCGCTTATATACTGGAGCTGATTAAACCTCGAGAAGGTGAGGCTGACAGATAGGGTACAATCTGCAAGTAAAAAAAAAGAATTTTTTTTCTTACAGGCCAGGCCTGGTCATGCACATGCGGGCCCTAGCTAAGCTTACTAATGAACGCCCGGGCCCGGGCCGAGCCCGGGTTCAGTTACACGGGCCCCGGTCGGGCCCGGGCTGGTCTCAGTCATTTACGCCCGGGCCGGGGCCGAGCTCGGGCTTTGAATTACGGGCCCGGGCTGGGCTCGTAAAGCGGGCCCGGGCCAGGCTCGGGCCGAAAAATCAGGCCCGTGCAGTGCTCTAATTTGTGTACAGAATATAGAGTGCATATGTACTGCCTTGTTCACCTAAACTTATTTATGTGCGCTCCTTCTCGAACTGTGTTCTCTTGAATATGTATCCTGCCCCTTTCCCGCAACAACCTCAAATGTGTGGTTAGCAGTATGTTCAAATCAATAAAAATAAATAAATGCGAATGTTAACATTAGGATCAGACATGCAAAAATCTAGATAGAGATAGGTGTAAAACCTAAACAAATGAAGCAGACTAGGGGACAATTTGTCCCCGCCCCGTTTCAAAGAGGATGTCAATAAACATCAGTATCACCATAATCTGTTGTAACCCTCTCGCTAAGCCGGTAAGCCGGAAACGGTAAGAAGTTTGCGGACACGCTAAAGCTCTCTAGTATAAGAAAAGTTATTGGGGTTGACTAGAATTGGCCTATCGCACTTTTTGTTTTTGTCGCGGAACGCTTTCACTGAACTACCACACTTATCACGTGATTTCGCTTATGCAAAACACACTTGCTTTGTCAGGAAATTCGAGACCAATCATTAAAAAAATTGGAAGAAGCTTAAGCTTCGCCTTGAAGAATGGAACGCGATAGCGTTATCGGGCCCCGTTCGAATCGCATTTTTTTTCAGTGGGCTTCACTGCAACACAGAACATGTGAAAGCCAGCTTACAATGACCAAGCTTACACCGATCCCCTTAAAGTCGGCTTCACGTGCTAGGGCCTGCACATTTTAACATAAGACGACTTATATTGTCCCTGGAAAAACGGCTTCCTAGGGACAATATAAGTCATCTTAAATTAAAATGTGCGGGCTGTAGCACCTTTTTTTAATTATTTTATTTATTGTTTGCTATTGCTTCGACACATGCGCGTGTCCAAAACGCACTAGGCAGGCGAAGTCCCAACTTGACAGGACGAGGATACGAGCGCCATCTGGATAGCGTTTTCGCAGGTAAACTGCGCGAGCACGCCGCTGTTGGTATGATAGAAATGCTGGAAAGGGGGTTTGTGTTTGATTTTCGTCGTAACAGAATCATGTTTTCTCTGACATCCAAATTACAATCCGACGCCACCATGTCTGTAGGTTCTGGTTAAGACATACTTTACCATTTTTCTGACGGATTTCCCTATGAGAAATTCAATTTGTATTCACCACAACCTTGCACCCCGTGGAGGCCCTGCGCGGTCGGGGTCGTTCGGGATGATTTTCTCCTTCGCTAACACCTTGCGCCATGCGGAGGGCCTGCGCGTCGGCGTGGTTGGGGATGATTTTCTCCGCTACGGACGCCGACATCCCCGCCGACGCCGAAGCTGACGCTGGATTTCCTGCGACACGGATTTTAACGCTCACATCTTACTTATTCAAGATTTTCATTCAAGATTTTAACGCTCTCGCGTTAAAATCTTGAAGCATATGTCGAGTGAAGAAATGTCTCAGTGAACCACGGTCTCACCTTTAAATGAGTTTCTGCAGCAAGGAAAGTCCCCCTGACTCTAAGGCTATAGATATATTTTCTTACGTCCACCATTACAAGTTGCCCTCCACCCCCACCCCCCCCCCCCCCAAAAAAAAAAAAGAAGAAAAAAGAGTACGCACAACAAACAACATACGAGGGAGCAGTGAGAGATTGCAAAATGACAAAAATGTACCAGGGACATTGAAGTTGGTTCAATGTCCCGAGTTATCTCTGTAGACTGATTACAAAGTCGTAATAAACTATAGTATTCCGGTAACGACTAGCATAGCTCTGGTGGGCGAGCTTGACTTTTGCGCTCCAGACGACGTCTACAGGTGCCGTAGCACGTGAACACTCATCGTAGTACACGCTGAGCTCTTGGTAAAACTGGGAAGGAAGCGAGTGTCCTAAAGTAGCAGGAACTGTGGCTGCTCTTCAAGCTAGCGCATATGGACCACAGAATGCATGTTGTGAGTTGTCTACGGTAAGTTACCCTTACGGCAGATATCACGTTTGCATGAGGTCGGCGTGTTTCTGGGCATTGGATATGGGGGTTTTCTGAAAAGACTACTCCTTGCACGAAGTTTTTGAGGCGGTGTTTCTGTTGCTTTGGTCAGCCAGAAGATGGCACCAGTCCTTTTGTTCGTTGCTTGCGCTGTTGTTGCATTTTTCGTTGAAGTTGAAGTTAAAGTTTATTTCTTTCTTTGTTACAGAAAGAGGAACAAAAGCTAAAGTTCATGTGGCCTGTCAGAGGCTCTTGACAGTGGCCGTAGTAGATGCAATCTTGATTGGTGGACTTGAAGTAGTGCTTGAGGACGCTCATTCCTAGGAAAACGACATACTTGCTGAGTTACATACTAATAGCTTCTCCTTTTTCGACGCCATTCATTTTCGACGTCGTCGTCATCTGTGTAAGATTCGTCCCTGCATTAGCAGAACGTGGCATGACCTTGGAGTTGCTGGGACGACGCTTTTTGCTATGGCTTGTCTGACGGATAGGTCCGTATGTTAGGATTGTCAGAATGCCCTCCTGCTACGATACCACTAGCGATGGTGCCTCGGTTATCACGTGGTGACTGTGAGACAATTCTTGCTGCTGATGTTCTGAAGAGAGCTCAGATGCTGCGAAGCAGTTCGAAGTCCACATGTGAGTGGTTCTTCTGGTCGACTTGCAGCAGCCGCGAAAACAATTTGTGGATGAAATGCATTCCTGTTGCTCCAAGGAAAAACCTTGCCTCAAGAATGAAGGCTATTGCTGTCTACTTCAAATGTGAAATCCTGGAGTCAGATATAGAAGTAATTCACTGTGTCGCCACAAAAGATAAGACACTGCAAGTATTCTAGTTAAGTTTGTATCCCGTGAGGCCAGACACATGGTCCTAAAATCAACGAAACAGTATATAATAAACACATCTCCTCTTGGCTTTAAGGATAACGCTCGCATCTTAATTAATAAACATTTGTGTCTAGCGATCACGGTACGGTTTGACAAAGCACTGTGCGCAAGGAGACAACTGTAAGTCGAAATTCATCTCGGTGTATGATGGAACGATCCTCCTGCGCAAGACACAAAATTCGTGTGTGCTGCATGTGACGAGTGCAGAGGACCTTCCTCAGATGCGTAAGCGTGAAATAAAAAGTAAGGAAAATTTGGACTTCCACTGAAATCGAAGAAACACGGCAGGTACATTACGTCTAATCATTGATCGACCCATTGCAACATCCGTAGTATTGCCAGAAGCTTAGGTCTGCTTTTAACCTGCAAATCTCACCACACTTGACATCATCGCGATAACCGAAACGTGGCTCAAACGCGATGAAAAAGTAACAATACCGGAATACGCCATACTATCACAATCCCAGGGAAAGTACAGCAAGTGATGGTGGCCTTGCGATTTTTTGTACGGGACAGGCTCGGGTTTCAAAGTCTAGTTGACAGCTCGTGCAGCAATGAAAGCGCAGAAACCCTTTTTGCTAAACTTCAATGCTACGCTGTTATAGGCGTAGTTAACTGTCCTCCTAGCTCATGTATTAATGCTATTATCTCTGCGACAGAAACTGTTATTGGCCTTCTTATATACCTGTTGGCAATCCAAATATCATTTCTGGTGACATCAACTTCGATTTGTCTAGAGGTGATTGCTTTGAGTATGTATTTTGCTACAGTCAATCAACCTTAACATTGTGATTTCATGCCCTACTCGAGTTTGCGATAAGTCTTGAACTCTCATCGATCCTATTTTGTGCAATATTGATATTGATGTGCAGGCGGGAGTTTATGACAGCCACAACCGCTGATCATTGCCCCAAATTTCTGTTTCTACGTTGGGATTGTTACCCTCGTTCTCCTTCCGGCAAGCGCCTTCTAAATACTCGACAACAGTAAACTTTCCACATGTACGCAGCATCCTAGAAACTACGAATTTTGATAACCTAAACAGTGACAACATTCACACGGCATCTGAAAACATTATTTACTGCATTACACACGGGATGAAGAACCGCGGTACGATTCACCATGCAACTATGACAAGGCCGTATGTGCCTGGATGAATGAGAGCATACTTGCTGTACTAAAAAAAGACTACTCTTATAATGAACTAAAGCACAACAAAACTAACTGCTGCTAAAGTCACTTTAAATTACTCCCGTACCAATCAGTTACGCTTATTCTTAGATCGAAGAAGGCCTGTTATACTAACTTAAGTGACAATGGAAGGCAAAAAAATCAAATCGCCTTTCTTAAAGAAAGATGGTTGAACGCGAAGCTTTCTCCCATGCAAACTTAATCAAAGTCCAAAGCCAACGACCCCGCAACGAATCCAAGAAATGCTGAGCGACCCGACGCAATGCATATGTGATTTGATCGCTTGTTTAGGATTGCATTTTTTTAACGTTAAAGTTGAATGAAGACACATTTAGTTAAGTTGCATAGACTTTATATTGAATCATGTAGCCGTTGATTACACGCACACATTCACACTTTCACGGAGGACTCTACACTTGCACAGCATTGCCTTGTGATCACTGTGGTAGACGGTCAGAGGCTCTGCTGTTGCCGATACACGGGATCGGCCTTACGGGCAGCGCACGACTCCCTCTGCCGTGCGCGGCACCAGTGATCGATCGAGATCCGTCGACCTCGGGAATGCATTGCGTGACGCGCGTAATGCAATGCAGATGTAGCAGGGTGTCCCAGCTATCACGCAAAACGATTATAAAAAAAAGGGGGGGGGGGGGGGGCGGCTTTACGCGAAGCAAACCTAGTGCATATTGTTTACAATACAGTGGAGTATCCGCCAGTGATATTTTCGTTACTGAGATTTAATTAATTACTTGTAATTGATTATCTAACTCGAGAAGCACTGTCCTAATTATCAAATTGTCAATGAGAAAGTTGTAGAGCAATATGAAAAACTCCTGATACAGCGGTCTGTTGCTCAATACGTGCTACATAAAAGTGTTTTTCCGAGCATGAAAGAAGCCCGCGAATACACGCAAAGTGCCTCGAGCGACCAGTCGTGCGGCAGTTCTGCGTAACGAAAAATTACTGGCGGCTATTCCACTGTACTGGAAACAATACACACTACGTTGGCTTCGCGTAACGCCGTTCCTCTTTTTTGAAATCGTGCTGCGTGATAGCTGGGACACCCTGTATACAGTTTGTCTGGGTAGCGTGGCGTGGCACTACCCATTGTTCTTATCGGTACAACTGCGAATGTAAGCTGTAGTGCTCTACGACACGTATGTCGTGTTCTGTTGTTCTATTGAACTAATATGCCAAACACTAACCTTTGCTTGGAGTTGTGGATAAATTGTACTTCGCCCTGCCATCCGCTAGCCGCCTGGTTAGCTTAGATGGTAAAGCGGCTGCCCCGGAAAGGCGTTGGTCCCGGCTTCGAGCCCCGGGCCAGGACGAATTTTTCTTCAACTGCGAGGCTTTTCTTTCGAAGAACCCGTATAGCTAGGTTTCCTTTGTAGCAATTGCTACGTTTGTGTGGATGTCTCATTTTTCCTTTTATTACCTTTCTCCACTTAGCGGGTTTCCGCGGAACTTTTACGTCGAAGCTTCGCTTTAGTATGAAAAATAGTCAGAGATGTAGTAGGATTAGGGATAAGCAATATGTCACTCTCGAACATCTGTCCCCTCAGATTGCCAATAATTTCAACGATTACTTCTCAAACATTGGTGAGAATGTATAGTCTGTTCTTGCAATTCCTGCAACCAGGGTACAGAGCACTGTCGAAAGTTATTTTTCTTTTCGTGAAGTAACACTTCCGGAAATAAAATTTATCGTGGGCACATTGTCGGCTAATAAGGCATTCGGATTGTACGCTATTCAGGTTAGGATCCTAAAAAAACATTATGATATCTTATGCATGCCCCGTGTCACGTTTTTAACCAGGCGGTAAGTAGAAATTCTTACCCCAACATACTGAAAGTCGCAAAGGTGTCCCTATGTATAAAACTGAGGATCCGAACTATCCGTGTAGTCGTAGACTAATTTCTATCCTTAATGTAGCTTAGAGTACTGCACGGGCTCGGCCTTACCCGAAAGCCCGGGCCAGGCCCGGCCCGTGGGCCGGGCCGTGCCGGGTAGAGCAGTTTTTTCACGGGCTCGGGCCGGGCTCGGGCACGGCATGTGCTTTTTGACCCGGGCCCGGGCCGGGCTCGGGCTTTCGGCGAGTTATTCTCGGACTTATCAACTCTGAAAAACATGTATTTTTCGGTCTTGGGCCGGGTTCGGGCCGGTTTCGAGCCGGGCTCGAGCAGGGCTAGGGCCGGGCTCGGGCTTAAGGTAAAGGTGTGGCGGGCCGGGCCGGGCGGGTAACCTAGATTATTTCCGGGCCCGGGCCGGGCCTGGGTCTCGCCATAAAAGTTTTGATCGGGCTCGGGCGGGCCGCCCAATGTACAAACGGGCCGCCAAAATCGGCCCATGCAGTGCTCTAATGTAGCTAACACACTATTTGAAAAAAAGAAGACAGTCATTGTACTACAGTTAAATGTGTTTATTTTGAACATTGACATTATCTGGCCGCAGTAGCATGGCTTTGTTGCAAGTATTGGTGCCTCAGGGCAGTTTCAACACTGTCGCAGTTGATTAACTCGGCTGTAAGCAAGTGGAAACCTGCTGTGTCAATTTTTCTAGATGTAACAAATAAGTTAGATGCAATCTAGCACTCCGTACTGTTAGAAAAACTAGAATCTTATGCCATTATTGGAAATGCACTGCAATTCGTCCACAGCTGCTTTACCGCACGAAGGCAAAAAATAGTAATTATTAAACACCGCTCCTCTTTCACCGATGCGGTGTACCACAAGGCTCGGTTCTATGCACTATTCTGTTTTCATTATACATAAACGATTTACCGCGTGCACTTAAATTGTCAAAAATCTTAAGGTATGCGGACGATGCAACTTCAGTTTACTCAGGCGACTCACTCTCATCACTGCAAGACATTATATCTTGTGACCAGCTAATGTGTGTAAATGGTTCTCAGAAGATAGACCTAAATACTGATAAAACTACATATATCATACATCCCTCCAACTGGAAAACACTAGATTACAGTGTCTCTTATATGACTCACGCGAACCAAACTGCGGATAGTCTTGACACATTTAAATATTTAGGGGTTGCTTTGGATTGTCACTTGCATTGGAGAGAACAAATTCCCGCTGTCGGTAGGAAGCTAGCTTGCAGCTGTTATACCCAGACCCGTGCACGGCAATATTTTCCTCGTACTTTGCTTCGTTGCTTATATTTATATTTTATTTCATTGTCACATGGTTTATTTTTGTGAACATGAGGCTTAACATAAAACTCCATTAACACCTTTATTGTAGTTGCAGTAGCGCACCCTAAGAATAACAACATTTTCCTCTGTTAATCACCCGAGTAGCATTCTATTTAATGATCTTCGCATCTTTTCTTTTACGGCTTTAAGAAATGAAAAAGATTGCTCGTTTAGTTCACAAAATACTCAATACAATCTTCCCCTTACCCAATATCAGATTTGACTTTCCACGGGCAAACACCAGGCAAGCAAGGAACTTTAACTTTCATCTTCTTTATTGAAGCAATGTCTACTGTGAATTATTAGAGCTCTTTGGAGCTATAACTTGAAACACGGTGCCTGTTGAAATGAAAGTAACGAGAAACTTTGACCTAGGATGTCATTTTCGCGAGGATTTTTGTCTTTTCGAGGGGATCACTACACGGAAAACGGTCCGACGATCTACTCATAGAGGGCTTTGTTTGGCATTCAAGATGATTGCTGTGTAGAGACTGCGTCTGACTATGGCGACCCAGTTGAAACGTCTCCAGGTGGTGGATGATGGAGGGGTAGTATACTCTAAATCAACTGATTATTTCTTAGAGGAGTTTGGGTGTAGGCTAGTTGGTGATTCATGATTTGGGAAGTTGCCGCAGTAAAACACACGAGATGAAGAAAGAGACAACAAAATTATTTCTTCTTTGATTTTCTTCCATGATTCATCGTTATGAAATATGCTCGTCAGGTAGCATCGACTGTCCTCCGGCTTTACCGGTGACGTGTTAATTGAAGTTGGTTACCATCTCCCGTTCCGACCATGATGCACCGGCTGCGTGGAACTCGAAAAGGTGGAACCATTCTTCTAAGGGCCCATGATTTGCTGACCCGGCGAACTTGGGGTTGTTCTAGGCTTCCGATGGTGCAGTCATTACACTGCTCTGTATCGGTGGCGTGTCTGTGCACTTGGGGCTCACAACGTGGCGTAGAACACTTCCGTGTAGATTTGTGGCCAATGAGGTGGCTCCCAGGTCTTTATCCTGTCCACTTGTGTGACGCAAGCCGAATGTTCCGGACGTAGACAAACGTGGTAGCCCGAATACTGCCTTTATTCTTCATGTTCCTTCACTTTCAGGCACCGTCGTTCCCATCCACCGTGACCTATATACTGTACAGTATAGATCGCGGGCTCCTGGTTCGGCTCCCACCACTGGGAAGTTGTTTTAAATATTGTTAGGTGAAGGAAGAAGCGTACTGGTATTTACACATGGGTTTTAATGGCTGCGTAGAGAAGCGAAAACCAGAATCTTCTTCGTCGTCTCCCAGGGCACCATGTCTACTTCTTTCCACACTACATACTGTTACATTACCCCCGTCGGAAGAACCACCTTACTGGTGCGACTCACTGGTTCCAGAAAGGAACAGTTTGTGGCGGCTGACGTGGATGATGAAAGATAGAGGTGAAGGCACGGTAGCATCCAATGGAGATACTTCATATGTGACAGGCGTCACCTGGCGGAGGATGCGATAAGGGCCGTAGTATGGCCAAAGAAGTTTCTCCGAAAGACCTACACGTCGAGATGGAGATCAAACTAGCACTAAACTAGTATTCAACGTCGCGGTGGCGCTAATCGTAACGGCACTTCTGACGCGTCGGTGAAGCAGAGAGACGAAGACGAGCAATCTGGCGTGCTTGGGCCGCTGTGGTTATGGCATCACGAGCGTACTCTGTCGGCGAGTCAAATGTAGTCGAAAGAAGAGTCTCGAAAGGCAAGGTCGGTTCACGGCCGTAGAGAAGACAGAAGGGCGAATAGCCAGCTGTGTCGTGGCGCGAGGAATTGTAGGCAAACGTGACAAATGGTAGAGCAGTGTCCCAGTCGCGATGATCGGAGGAAACATACATCGCGAGCATGTCAGTTATTGTCCGGTTCTGGCGTTCAGTAAGATAATCAGTTTGAGGATGGTAGGCTGTAGTAAGCTTGTGTTTAGTAGCACAAGATCAAAGAAAGTCGGCGATGACTTTGGCAAGAGAGTATCGTCCGCGATCGGTGAGAAGTTGACGAGGTGCGCGGTGGTGTAAGATAACGTCCTGAAGCAAGAAGTCAGTGACGTCTGTAACGCAACTGGTGGGAAGGGCTCTTGTAATGGCATAGCGGGTGGTATAGTCCGTAGCGACGGCTTCCACTTATATCCGTCGTTTCATATAGGGAATGGTCCGAGAAGATAAACTCCAACGCGAAGAAAGGGTCGGTCGGTATATCCAGAGGCTGCAGCAGACCACCAGGAGGATGTACAGCTGGTCGTTTTCGGCGTTCACACGACTCACACGCGGCGACATAGCGATGGACGGAGTGGTTGAGACGGGGCCAGAAAAATTGTTGCTGAATTCAGTCATAGGTCCGAGAGACGCCAAGGTGTCCAGCGGTGGGAACGTCGTGCAGTTGCTGGAGTACAGTCTACGGAAGATGAGACGGAATGACGACATCTCGACGCCGGCCGGGACAAGCCGACGAACGCCGGATACGTCGGCCGCGCCTCGCACCGAACTATGGAGTGCTGCGCTAACGCGGGCATGGCGTCGCCGTGCCGAGCGCGCTCGCCCGTCAACGCTACGTCGAACTATAAAGTGGCCTTTAGAAGACTGCGCGTGGACCTCGAGTATCGTCCCTTAGCCGAGTATCGGCCAAGTTTGGCTAAGGACCAGCCAAGCCAAACTAAGTTAAGCAAACTTAAAGCTAAGAACCAGCCAAGCCAAACCAATTTAAGCAAAAGAAAGCAAGGTTAAAGCTAGGGAAAGGCTACCAGCTTCGATGTTTGTCCAGTCTTCGCACCACTTAGTGTGATGCTGCCCCTAATTTTTTATAATGAATATCTCTATCGCACTTGAAACACCAAGAACTCCAATTCATTCCTTTGTGAAACCACAATGACCGATGGGTGTCTTCAAATAAGGACAGCCTTAGGGGGGGGGGGGGGGGGGGGGCAACTGTTTTTTTGTTTTGTTTTCCGTAATAATTTTATATTAGTGGGAAAATGTCTCTGCAGAAAGGCATCAACCTTTGTTCTGCGAAATGAAGTGCAGAATTTAAGAAAAATCACGCGTCATATCCCACTGCTGTGAAGGTGGATTACCAGCGAAGCAGTTTTGCACACGACATAGAAGTGACCAAAATTAGATGAAAGGTCTGAGTGAATTTTATTTCTCTTGAGCGATGACAGCACTCATCCCGAAGAAAGACACACTCACACACACTTTTATTTTGATAACACTTGATCGGTGGCATACATTCGCGTGGAAGACTACCACCATCTCGCAGCGGTAGTAGATTAATTTTTTATTCGGTTAAGGAATTATCATTCATCAGTTTTGCCTTTAATCGATTAATTGCTTTCGATGCAGGGTTTTTGATCGATGAATCGATTAATCGAAATTTTTGTCTGGCACTTTAAAAAGGTTGAAACACAGTGATCTACTTTTCTACGACCCCATTTTAATACTTGAGAGGTGGAACCAAGTTAGAAATTCAAGTGCATAAAGTTTCATCTTTAATTTGTTAAAGACTGAATAGAGCTGGCACTAGTGGCCTTTGAATATATAAACATTATGCTATAAAATGTCACTTGGAGCCGCATTGAAGAAGATAAATAGCAATAGTGAATCCCTGTACAATACAGTTATACAAGAAGTAAGAGAAATGGCGGAAGTGAAAGGTGAAGTCCAACTAAAGTGAGTGAGTGAGGCGCAAGTCAACACGTCTGACGCTGGATATCAGAGGCCATCCAATTCGTCGTGCAACTAGTGTTCGTTTCCTGGGCGTCACCACAGACAACAAGTTACTGTGGCGACGCGTGGTTGAAAGTGTTGTGGCTGCATCAGTGCAAAGAGTCAACGCACTTCGTCGCTTGGCATGTGCACGTTGGGGAAACAATCCAATTTTCATGCTTGCACTGAACGCTGCACTGATAACAAGCCACATTCTCTATCAGCTGCCGCTCATATCACCCATCACCGAGTCAATTCGAGTGCTTGGAGGCACTATATAGAAAGGGACTTCGCTTGGCGATTGGAGTTCCTCGGGCAGCTTCAAACAAGAATGTTACTAATGAAACAGTGTCTCCCACTCCGCCTTATGGTATCTCGGGCCTTGTTCACGCAGCTATTAAGGCTGGGCGAGTTCCCCGCAGGCATGGCGCTTCTCCAGCGGCTAAGACCAAAAGTTCACTCTCATTTCGATGCAGCGCTGAACACCTTCCGATATTTAGGATTGGGATGGCCTAAACGGAGCAGTCTAGACCCACCATGGTCTTTTTCGGACGTTACCTGCAGCCTCAAAAAACCCCGGGTGCCGGCGAAACGCACCATTCCAAATGCCGAAGCTAAGTTCCTTGTACTGGACCTCTTGCGAACAACGTATCAGAGCCACCTACAAGCGTACACAGATGCGTTGGTGTGTGCACAAACAGATAGCTGCGCAGCGGCATTCTGCATACCCTCCCATGATGCATTATGGTCTGGCCGCCTGGATCACGTAGTTTGGTCTGCAACAGCACAAAGCGCCGAAATTACCGTGGCCTTGCGAAAACTATGGGCTTATTCTACCCGAGATATCGTGGCTCTGACGAACGATCACATCTTGGCTATACCTCGAGAAAAGTTTACAAGGCAATCTCAAGCACTGATTAAAGATCTAATGAGCAAGAATTTAACATAAAAGTTCAATGGCTCCCATCCCACGTTGAAGGAAACGAAAGGCTGACGCTCTTGCACGCCTAGCGCTGACATGTGTCCCAAAGCGAGAGCGCCAAGCATTTTTCATAACTCTAAGGATGCAATCCGTAATCACTTTAGGGCGAATCACAGGACTCCATACCAAACCTGTGGGATCCATGGAATTACTCGCGAGGAAGCGATGCTGGTGTACCGCATCTAAACCGACTACGCGTACACCCCGACTTGGCCATTCAGGACTGGACTTCGCGCTTCCCCGCTCTGTGCCTTCTGTGGTGATATCGGCGACAATGAACATTTTATTTGGCTATGCCCACAGTTCGACACAGAAAGAAACGCGATGGTTGACAGCCTGTAAAAGAGTTGTCTTTCGCACAGGACCTTTGAAGACGTCGTTTTCCCCGGAGGGCCCGTGGCAGTCAGGAAGAGAGTGCAACGAGTGCTGATTGCCTTCCTGTGAGACACGTGGCTCATCGACACCTGGCAACACACCCCTGACCTCAACTCATAAGAGGTTCGGGTGGTACAATTCGCCGGCTATGTATTCCAGGCTAACCCCGCCTGCTGCAACACTACCACCACCGCCCCCAAAACCATGGCTTAGGACTTTAAGCCACGTGCTGCTTTTTTTACAGAGCGAAGGAATTGGCTAGAATGGCTAGCAATTGGCTAGAATGTTCGAGTGAAACCAACACCTTCTTTGAATGGCCACACAACCAGCATGCGAGAATAGATGAACGGGATCTACGTATTAGCCGGAATCGACATGAACTACATCGTTATGGAAAATACGTGCTCCAAACCAGCGCGCATGCTGTGCCACGTCTTTAATAGACTCGGAGTGACACGATGATTAACGACCGGGTTGCTATAGTATGCCTTGAATTGCGAGGGCATTTCAAGCCTCTGGCTTCGGTTGGCGTGGTGGAGTGTGCGGTGTGGGTGAAGAAAGGGGAAGCATTCGGCTCGGCATCACTCGGGACTAAGGAAAATAGTCGACAGTCGCTCGACTACAGCCGCAGTCACTGCTCGTGCTTCGCCATTCTAGTACGATTTCGAAATTTTCGCGCAACTTCTCTCAAACAATCGAAAACGATTAATCGAACAAGTATAATCGATTAAGTTGATTAAATTAAAGATGGACATCGATAAAGAATAATCGTTTTGCGGGATACCTTTAATCGATTAATTGTTCATCGATATTACCAACCCTACCACCTCGGGGAGCCGGCGGAAAGTAGACACGTGTGACGGGACTGCCACGCCGAGAGAGCGGAAGGAAACTAGGCATGGAAGCGCTTGAAACGACGACAAAGAGAGGGTGGTGCGAGCGAACACATGGCCGACGCGGGTCGCACAGCGGCAAATCTTTGAGAAGCCTTTATTATGACAATGACAGGGGCGTAGCTGATGGGGCTTCAGCCCCTCCCCCGGAATTTTTTCGTGCCGGCATGCGCTGCCGACCAAAACTACCACCGACGCCGGGAATCATTCTGGATTCTGTCTACACTGTCTTTTTCACGCTCGAAAAGACATTTTGGCACGAACATTCGGAACTCGGGCTGGATTTCGTGGCAACGCCCTTGCACCTAGAGTCACGTAACGTAAAGAGCCCCATCCGAGCACAAACTTTCAATGGCTTTTTATAACGAGCGGGCACGTTGCGGCATCTCGCAGCGGCCGCGGAATCTACGGAGCGCATGGATTTTTATTACAAACTTTATAGGTATAAAGTTCTCATAAACTTTTGACGCGATAGGGGCACTGACATTTCCAAAGGCGTGCTTTAAAAGATTTTCCATTCTGGAACTTTATCGGGTTAATGCTCTTATATGAACTTCAGCCAACATGCGTGCACTGGAGCCCTCGTGTCCAAGCCGTTCCAGAAATGAAAGCACGCGCTCGCAATCTTCCACACACACGAAAATACTAAATATCATCGTGAATGTAAGCTAGCAGCTGATAATTTTCTCCAAACATTTTCAGGAAGCGTGCCCAATGTGATCGATCAGTTGGACCAGGGCAGGCAAAGTAAAATATAAGAAAACAGAAGAAAGTAAATAGCCTATTATTGAGGAATTTTTTTTTCGCGGGCGACAAGGTCTGGCTCTCCGTGGCCACAGGGACAGTGGCCCTATGGATTAAAGCATAGCCCCGCTGAAAATACAGGTATTTTCAGAGTGCTTCTTCGCATGTGAGCTGATTGTGGAGATACATATCTGAGGAACCATTTGGAAAGTTGCCCCAGTAATGCCTCGTATTTAAGCCCAGCTGCACAAAACCAAATTATAGAAATTTGTGGTGAAATTATCAAAGAAAGCCTAGTTGCAAAAGCAGGCTGCTTCTCCATACTTCCTGACGAAACGACGGACATCGCTGGAATCGAACAGCCTACTGTTTGTGCAAGGTACCTAAACAAGTATGCCAACGACATCGAGGGAGTGTTTTAGGTTTTAGCACCGGAATAGATGCCCTCTCCCATTGCGACTGCAGGTTCTATGTAAATGTGTACAAACTGCTGCAGGTTCTAGTCACCCTTCCAGTGACCACTGCCAGCGCAGAGAGAATATTTTTTAACAAGAGTTTGCTAAAAAAACTACTTGTGCTCTACTTCCACAATGTCTGTGGAATGCATGGTTAGGCTGGCGCTTTATACACCCACAGAGACATCGGCATCAACGTGTCCGAAGTCATTGACCACTTCGCTCAACTTCCCCGCCGAGTGAAGTAATTGTCTATTAGATAGCGAAGCAGCAAAAATCAATGCAAGTAAAAAGCTCTGTTCCTTCAGGTCCATAAGCTCGTAATTATTAAATCGTATGACTGTTCGTTAGCGTTTAAAACCGCAGAAGTTTTAGCCGTTTATTCTAGCAGTTAGCATCATGATAAAAAATATCATGCGAATACGAAAATTACAAGGACTTCAATAACCAATTCTGACCGACCTTGCTCATCGAAAGCCCGGCCCACGCGGCGTTTGCCAAAAACAATCTCGGATATTGGATAGTTCAGCTTTCCGCATCATCTGTGGCTTTCGTTTGTCCTTTTCTTTTATTTTTAGCTACCTGCTTTTATTTCTTTTTTGAAACGAAGCAATAGCCTCCTTTAATTTTGGGTGCAGAATAATTGTTGATGCTGTGCCAGCAGTTAAATTACACATTTTCGTACACATTTCTGCCTTATTTCTCTATTATTTTACCCATATGGCGCTGTCGCGACCGTCGCATGGCCCGAGTGCATATCACGATTTCTGCGATCATAGTTTTGTTCTTGCCTAGATCTTTCTTTCTGTGCGCAAAGTATACTATCTGTGACTGCGCAACATGTTTATTTGTCTTGTTTGACGCATTATATACAGTGACGTTTCCTTAAATGGGTAGATTTATCGGAGACTTAGACGAATATTTAAATATCTTGTTGCGAAGTTTTGTGTATAGAAGCAGTGAACTTTGTTTCCAGCGACTCTTTTTTTGCCCTTTAGCCAGTTGTATCTTCGCATTTGTATTTTCCATTCGATCTTCGCATTTCTAATGTATATTTTGCAAAACTTCTACATTTTTATTTGTACTCACTTTTGCGACGATAATCTCGGTGTAATTACAATACACGACCCGTAACAGCTGCTCCTGCGCAATCTATTGCAACGAGGGACAGCGTCATTGAGGTTTTTTCCTGGCCGTTGCATAAGTGCAAAAATGTAAACAAGGTTCTTGAATGGCACTGACTAGCACTGACAATTGGGCGAGTTGGTACGGATGCATGGCTTCAGAACGGCGCAACAAGGAAGACGAAAAGACGAAAGAACACACGAACACAAGCGCCGTGTTTGCGCCGTGTTTGTGTTTGTGTTCGGCGCTTGTGTTCGTGTGTTCTTTCGCCTTTTCATCTTCCTTGTTGCGCTGTTTTTGAATGACAAAGATTCATCAAAATATTTGTCCTCAACTTATTCATTTCATGGCCTTTACGTTTTTCATATCAGCTGCATGCACTGCTTTGCTGGTTTCGAACTGATATAGTTCTAAAGTTCGTGTGATATTTTCTTTACTTATTAAATAGACAAAAAACGCGGAAGCATTGATATCATGCAGTTATTTGTGAGACAAGTTTTGGGACGCACGAATATGTTCTTGTATGAAAAAATACATATTGCACTTGACAGTGCGTAGCGTTCAATAATTCGTTCGCAGCGTCTAAATACAATAGCATTGGCAAAGCAGTTATTACAATGTGTTTGATCCCTCGACAAATTCTATAAGGAGGAGGCCGCGCTGCAACATGAGCCCCCCCCCCCCCCCCCCCCCGAACAAAATTTCTGGCTACGCCACTGGACAAGACAATGATGTTTAATTTCGCATCAATACAGCGTAATGACATGAAGGAGCGTGCGGAAAAAGCTGTCATTTCGACAGCTTGACAAAGCCGCAGGCCCACGCATTGGCATTCACGGCACTGACTTAAGCACAATCAGCCTTTGCAGGAATTATACAAAATTTCCAAAAAAAACACCGGTAACAAAAATTGTGTCTTTCGCGTTAAATTGCGAGTCTTTAGCGCTGTATCAGAAATACCTGAACACTTTCCGGTGTGAAACGTACGCGTACAGTCACTGCGCACAGAAAAAGAATCCGGCTCAGTGAGCCGTACCTCGCAAGTCGAACATAGCATATTGGAAGTCATGTTCCCTATTTGGCGGCGGCAGCGGCAGCAGCTGCCGCCGCCGCCGCCTTGTCAAAAGGCCTTGTATAAAGCTTCGTGATCCTCGGTACTTAAAAACTTCACTTAAAAGAATGCAGTCGTCTGCGAAGAGTCGGATTTATTAGATTCCACAAGTAACCACATCCGCTATGTCATTGCAATATATCAAAAACGGAAGTGGCCCAAGGACCGTGCCTCGGGGAACACCGGAGTTAAGCGTGAGCGTGTGAAAATTTTGGTTGCCTTCGACTACATATTTGACGCCGCGTATATGGACGATATCAGGAAGTGTGGTAGGAAAAATAATTCAAGTTTGTAAATCACCTCATCTCTGCGAGACCACGTTGAAGGCTTTAGCGAAATCTTAAAATAATTCTTTAACTTGATCAGCCTTTATAAGTATGGATACTATAAAATATATAACTGTTGATAGCGGAGTAACCGTATATAGCGCTTTTCGGAAACCGTGTAGACAGGTGACAAAGTTCGATTTTTATCCAGAAAGTTGGTGATACCAGCTGCTACGATGTGCTGAAGTATTTTACATGATGAAGAGAGAATGGAAATTGGGCGATAGTTTCTATGTATCGGTACCACCCGCGAAGAATTTCAGTCCTGTGGCAAGACTGGGGACCTGCTACTTAACCAAAAGCTCATAAGCTAGTGGTTCGGTATAACGACGAAGGAAATTGCTTGGTGTTTTATCTGGTCCCGGCGATGACTTCACTTTCAGCCTGACAAGCATATTGAGTACGCCCTGATAAGATAGAGTGTGTATATCGGGAATGGATGGTGGGGCTTTTTCGCTAGAGATTAGCTTAAGTCGACAAAAAGTTGTGAAAGTGATAATTTAATAGTGCGATTGCTTCCGGATCAACGATTGACTTCCTTTGGTACAAGATTTTATCCACGGTTTTCTTGCATTATTTACTAAAATTCAAAAATATTAGGTGACCACCTGTAATAATGTTAGGGAGAGCGCTGCTAAAATAATACTTTTTCGCACGACCAACCGACTCTGGGAGTTCGGAACTAACGTCATTTAGGCGCTGAGACTTTAGGCCTGTTTTCTTCAGGTCTTTCGATTGCCGTTTTAAATGAATAATGTTTCTTTTCACCCATGGTATCAACTTTGCTAGCTTACTTTTTTCAGATTTTTTTAGGGGGGAGGCAGAAAGTTACCAGTACAATAAATAAACATGCTTTTTAAGTCATCCCAGCGTTGCAGGCCGGGGTCTTCAATTTTAAGCTTGAGAAACGTGTTTCAAGGTAGGGCAATATGGCCACCTTGAAACACCTCGTGGCCGTATTTAACTATTACAGTCACACCACCCCCCCTACCACCTCTGTCCTTTCGAAAGATTTTGTAAGCCGGTGCAATTATATTTTTATCGTGGATAGCAATGTGTGGCCAAGCTATGGTAATCAAAATTATGTGTGGATTGTGGAATAGGACGAGCGCTTCGAGATTGTCCGTTTTATTGACTATACTACGTGCGTTTATATTCAGTAATCTAACAAGTTTTGCCTGGGCAGATCAAGATATGCGCGGCCCGGGATGAGTATTCTGGATTCTTTCACGCATGTTTTGCTCATCGTTCTAAACAAAAATGTTGTTATTCACATCCAGCTTGTCATGAATTAATAATACTTGGCTTGCCGATAATTTCTAGCATTTTGCCCTTTCCCATAGTAGATGCCATCTTCTTAATGTACTCTACGAGAATAATTCCGGTTAAAAATATCCGTTCCCTTTGGTTTCCGGCTTTTTTGAACTTAGAAGCTCCATCATTGTAGTTTCATAAAAAAACACAACAACGATGACTGGCCTTTTCGAGCCCACTCAGCCAAGTCTATGAATTCGCACACCAGATGTACAGGGAACTAGTAGGTTGTTGTTTTGAAATATTTCAAATATTATTTTCCGCTTAGGATCTGATTCGGCTGCCTAGAGATCCTCAGGAATGCGGCTTGATCGTCTACTCCTTCTTTCTAGATCTGCAAGTTTTTGTGCCTAAGAACGGAAAGACTTTACATACGCTTAGAGCCTGTTTTCAATGCCATTCATTTTGGCAGCTTTAGTTTTTAGGTCCGCAATAAGACTTTCAAAGTGTCGCGACTGTTCTCTGAAGCGAGCCAATGTGTTCGCTGATTTAGCTTTAAAGCCGCCTATCTCATGGCGAAGATCATTTAACATGGTCACGGTGTTTGTCTTAAAATCAGCTAAATCAGTACGTAAAAAGCCCGGCTATTAAGAATCTTGTGCAAGAGTTCTTAACTGTAAGGCACAGGGTTTCACTCGACATAACAGCATAACAGCATGGTATGCAGACAATTAAGCAATAATACAGCATTGTAGTGGGCACGAAAGGACCAACCAAAAAGGACAATCACTGGGAGAAGAACTGTAGGAAGAATGTACCTGCACAAGGTGGAGAAAGAAATAACTTTATTCAAAATGAAAAAGTCGGCTCAAGCAGCCAGTAACCAGCGCCTGGGAGGGACCCGCATTCCAGGGATCCGGCAGGCTTAGATGTCTTCCGGACCTGCCACACCAGCTGTTGCTGGTCGCGCGGTTCCAAGCTGGACAGCGCGGCTTCCCACTTTAAGATGGAGGGGTCCGGGTGAATTTTAGGTGTTGGGGCATGCCCACTGTCATACGTGCTCACCACGATGCGTGCTCACCGCCCTGATCGCAGTGACGGGAGTAAAGCGCGGGCTACATGAGGTCTACCTTACTGAGGTGTGGGTCTCGCCTGGAGCTGGCGCCAGCCCAAGCAGTCCTCTCTCGCGAGCGTGTCATGCGGCGTAGGGTACGTGCGTGTGCCGAGTCCGAAGTGTTGTAGTAACGCACTGTATCGTAGCGGGATCGGGTACCCGCCGAGTACCTGGGTTTGCGGTGCCCTGATCGTGTGAGTGGTGCAGCGAATACGTTGTAGGGAATGCGTTCTATGACGTCACAGTCACGGGAATCACAGGTGGTGGCCGAACTGGCAAGTCCGGTGGTAGCGCGAGGGACTGCATTGTTGGCACAAGTTGAGAGGCAGTCGGTACAATGACGGCAGATCGGCAACGAGCTAAAGGCACCGCACCCAAATTCCAGTGACGAAGATAGCAGAGCGCTACACAAGGCAGAAGAACGGCATAGAGTAAACCATGCCTCCGTCAGGACCACCGTGGCCACCTGGTCAGTGAGCATGGCGCGGGGCCAGTGAAAAGCGCTCGCTAGAAACGCAAATTTTGGTAATAAAAACAAAATACGGTACGCTGCATTTCTAAGTTTCCTTGGGCCAGTAGTTGCAGTACTTCGAAATTACCGAAAAAATATTTGCAGTTGCACAGTGTTTTAGTTTTGCAGTGCACGCAGTACACGCCGCCTTCAAACTGCTGAAATCTGGGAGCACAAAAATACTCTACTCCACCTTGAGTGAATTACAACTTTGTTTTCAAAATCTGGGCTGCGTCTCGCAAAACAAAGTTTATTCCTGTCTACAAAGACATGTGCCCACCCCATATCAAACGTTGGCTGAAAACACAGAAAAACATTCGGGACTCCCCCCCCCCCCCCCCCCCCCCCCCGCCCAGTCTAGTCTTTTTTTAGACACACCCAAATACCCTAGAACAAGCCACCACATCATTTGTGGTCGGTTGCGATTATCTTGACTGCGCCCGGATAAACAGGAAATATCAATTTCTAGCATTCACATTTATTTTTACCGCTGCTGCATGTCATGCAGCTGCGGCCATCAGAATCGGCGCATAAGTCATGTCCTGAGAATATGCTTGAAATCCCCTATGCTCTGTGGGATGTTTATGTGAATGCCAATCTCTTTTGCCCTTCCCTGCCGAGTGCAACGGGGCAGCGCACATAATATCCACGATCGCATCCAACGCATCCAAGTGAGCAGCGTTCCCTGGCTCAATTTATTACGGCGCGAAAAATCACGCGCGCCTAAGCGCTCTGACATTGAGGAATACAACGTGGGGAAGATACGGTGGTAATTAGCATGCACCGACTACCCTGCTGGCGCGTTCGCTTATTCGCGCTCACGCATCTGACGCCAAACGAAACAAAGCAACAAGACAGAAGTGAGGGACAAGAGTAACGGCAGTGCTCTGGTAAACAATGCTACTCCATCCAGGAACGGGACTAGATACGCCACCTTCAATCTATCCCTCGACTTCGTAAGCTCCCAAAGTGCGAGAAAAACAATCGAAAGAAAGAGAAAGAGAAGAAAAAAGAACTCAGAAGAAAACTTTGAACAAGGCAGACCGTGTGCATGGGCGTGACGAAACTATTGATAAAAAATTAAACCTGACTGCTGAGCACACGTGGGGGTGCGTCGTTCGTCGTCTGCTCGTTCTCATTATTGTCTGCTTGCTTCGTTATCCTTCTGCTACTCTTTAGCTTGCACTTGCCTCACGAAGCACGATCGGGAAAGAAAAAGAAGAAACTAGGGGGCTTAGCGTATTTAAGCCCCTGTGGGGGTGGCTCGGCGAATGCAGCGCCCCAAGGAAGACGATCCAATATTGCATTAATGAACGGGGAGAATGCGGGCTGCAGTGAATGCCGAAGCGAGGCTTGGGGAACTGTTTTGTAGCATCGTGGATTTTTCCACATTGCGAATTTTAAGCGAGATGCGAGCGGGCTCTTGCTGTGCGGTCGACGTTCTTGCTTCTTTAATCACACCCAGTGGTGCTTCTTTATAGTTTTGTTTTCTGCCGCACAGCTGCTGCCACACCTTTTCTTTTGTGTATTCCTTCTCGCAGAAGTTTGTTGAGCATTCGTTGTGCATTCTGCTGTGTCACTTTTTCCCGTAATGTTTAAGCTTATTGGATTTAGTGTCGTCGTTTCGGTGTTATTTATGCTTATTTTACACTCATTTGAGCTTGTTTTCTGTGTGTTAAAATCTCTTTGTTTCGGGTGGATGTCGCAGTCATTTTGTTTCAAACCACTCGTACTATTTTGTTGCGCAATTTTATCGGTTGCGACACGCCGGCATTCGCAAAAGTGGCTGGCGCAACAGTTCTGCCACACTAATTGGCTTTATATAATTGAACATTTTCTTGTCTTCATTTCGCACTCCGGAATTACAAATCAGGCTATTTTGTCTCCTTGCAAAGTTGAGCCATTCTATACAGGTATCCTTACGATCAATCAATCAATCAATCAATCAATCAATCATGTTTATTTTACGTGCCCAGGAATAGCTTAAGGTGTGAGTGCTCGCGCACAGTAGAAGAAATGTAAATACAAATACAGGGAAAACAACATGAAATAGAAAACGACAAATGCAAAAAGGAACTGTTTAGAATCAACGAATGTCAAGGTGAATTGACAACAGAGAGACGGAGAAAAACACGAACAGTACGTTAGGGTCAATAAAGAAAAATTAATCAAGCATTTCGATTATGTTCCCAGAAAAAACATGAGATTTTAATACAGGCGCGCAAGTAATCGAAAGAAATAATAATGCACAGCTTTAAAATAAGAATACAAAGGCCAAACAAAACGATGCATGTACAGAAAAGCTATTTGAGCATCAGATTGTCACACAGCGAAGGACATGGAAAGTTGCTAAACAAGCTCTTATTCGTCTACAAAGGTAAGGTAAACTGAAAATCAACAGATTAGTGGGAAAATACAATGAAAAAAAAACTGTTCAGGCAAAGGTACAAAGGTAAGGGAAAGTTAATAAAGAAAGGAGAACCGATTCATGTAAAATACATTAAAGGCAATGCACCAGCAGCACTAAATGTACGATAAAAAAAGAGAGAAGGCCGCTGAAACAACAGACATATCTCCAGGCCAGCTCAAAATGCGCCCGGCGAAAGAGAGCACGTATACGTATGCCGAGAAAAACTAGCACACGACAATAGGAAGCTCTACGCGCAAAAAGCAACAGCGACTGATGAAAAAGATCGAGAGGTATTATGCAGATTTTGAATTCTATACACAGCAGAATGTTTGCTGTGATAAGCCGGAACAAAGAATGGTGGGTGCCTCATTTCGACTTCCTGCGGAATCCGACGCACGACTTGATTAAGTAGCTCAGTGCAGTTCAGGCTTCCGTGAAGGAGCTTATACAAAAGCAAAAGGTCTGCGCAAATGCGTCGGCAGGTAAGGGACGGTAGTGAGGGTCAAGTGCCCGTGCTACGAGACTCACCAACGTCAGCGCTAGAACGATGGCGGTAAATTACCACGAACGTTTTGTGAATTATTTCTAGTCTATCACTGCAGCATTTGGAAGTTCCATTCCACACCATCAATGCGTATTCGAGCTGAGGAAGACGTATAGCCTGATACAGCATTAGAAAAGGAGGGGGAGATTTGAATTCGCATGAGAGGCGGCAAACAGAACCTAAAGAGTGCAGACCACGGATAGCTATGCATTCAGTATGAGAGGAAAAGCTTAACGAGGCATTAAATAGTACACCGAGATCATTGACCTCAGCAAGCCTATTAAGTGAACTTGAGTTCACAGAATAATAACAATAATTATAACGGTAAACGTTGCGCGTCCTAGTGAGCGTTCTAACGACAGCATTTCTTTTTTAAGCAAGAAGTGTTGGCATTCAAGCATACCACACACTTCTGTGCTGGCCCCGGCGCTACTGATTTCCAGAACCGCAGCTTGGGCTTGTTGGTTTTCCATCCTAGCGTTAACAGCGCAAGAACCTTACACGGGAACACGAGAGAAGACGACACCGCGAGACGAGAAGAAGACACCACGGTGGTGAAGTCTTCTCGTCTCGTGTTCCCGTCGAAGGTTCGTACGCAGAATTTTTGAGACATGTAGAGAAAACAATATCCTAGCTCTCTGCTAGTTTTGGCAGGACATAAGTGCGCTTTTTCAACAGAAACACAACTTACCTAAACCTTTCTTACTTTTTAAGCCTTATTTAACATTTCTTCTGTCCCCAGAGCGAACGAACAGTAACAGCTCGGTCGAAAGACTTCATGAGCTTGTCACGTGCCGTACATTGGTGCTGCACACACACGCACACACACACACTAAGGGGCGGGGAGAGGGGGGGGGGGGGGTTTAGGACATCCGGACATCCCTCCTGGACTCTCCACCGCGATGGGACAGGGCGGCGCTCGTCCACCTCGTGTCCTCGTTCTTCGGCTGGAACAGCAGATTGACCAGAGCAAAGCGGACAGAACACAAAAATACATGACACTGTCACCAACTCTTTCTACAGTACTGAGCTTCATTATTTGGCATTCTGCAGCTCTGCCGTGCCGCATTTGCAATCCGCTCAAGCGTCCCTGCTTCAGAGAGCTATTATGCATATTGCTGGGGCGTATGACTTGTGACTTTCCGACAGCAATGAGAAAGCATTAGTTCTTACTTCGCCGCAATGCATGCAGCAAATAATGAACGTGTTTGCTTTGAACCGGTGACTCAATTCTTTATATAAAATAACACGACAAAATTGAAAGTTCATTCACTTCAGCAACTAACTGCTCTGCAATATACAAGACTCATTAGAAAATTGGCAAGAAATTATCTACGCGCATAGTACCTTCAACAGTGCCTGCATCACCTTTGGAAAACAAATGAGGCAGATTGACGCATTCACCGAGTGCATCATAATTCGTGATCGAAGGAGCTATCAGCGACAGGAACACTTCAAGCACTGCGCAGACAAGCTGAGCATCACTGTCTGTGAGGTTTAAATTTGTACCTCCGTAGAAGCAGCTTAAGAAGTAAAAAGCACGCGCCAAGCGACGTTAACTTAAAGGGACAGAAAACCGCTCAGAACATGAATCGAATTCTTCACTAAAAGTCGAAAGAAATTACCTTTGGCGCCCCACGCGGCAAGAACATGAAGATGCATAAGAGGTCTATGACGTACCCTTCTCGTTCCTGGTCTTTTTATTAGTATTGAAATGCAGTACACTTTTTTTCTGTTATAAGTTTTTTCTAACGTACAATGTGCAGATAAAATAAAATTAAATTAAATTATGGGGTTTTACGTGCCAAAACCACGATCTGATTATGAGGCACGCCATAGTGGGGGACTCCGGAAATTTAGACCACCTGGGGTTCTTTAACGTGCACCTAAATCTAAGTACACGGGTGTTTTCGCATTTCGCCCCCATCGATATGCGGCCGCCGTTGCCGGGATTCGATCCCGCGACCTCGTGCTCAGCAGCCCAACACCAATGTGCAGATATGCCTTCATTTGTAGGGAGTAGTAAAGTGGCGCTGCCTTCGCCTTCGTTTACGATGAGTTGGCTTGACTCGACTATCGACAGAATAACGACGATAAGGCGAGCCAGCCATGACGTAAGCGTGTACTTGGGGGAAAACGTGGTACAAAAGCGGGAAAACGCAGTATAAGGACTGTGTGACAACACAAACTTATTCTACCAGCTTTTTTTATTTTCAAAAGTAGTTGAAAAGGTGAAAATGCAGATGTTTACCCAGAGTTGCACTCACTCCTGTGAAAGCACAACGATGGGCGGCTATCACAATTGGCGAGGTAGGCTATGGGCATCGATATCAGCTCTCAGAGTTGCTGGAGGAGGGACTCTTACTTTTTAGAGGCTTCTGAGATCGAAGAATTCTCCTTACAAAATATCCACGCGCTTTTTGAAGTAACTGCTGCAGGTGTAAACACTACGGAGGGTGAGCTTTTCAGTGCGCCATAAAAAACTAGGTCCTTAAAAATCGTTTGTCAGTAGCCTTTAAAGAAGCACTGGCGCCCAAAATTATTAATTAGTCGTTCACTACTGGGTCTTTTGCAGTGTAGTTTTAACGCGTAAGATGCAATTAACATGCTGAAGGAAGCAAAAAAAAATTCTGCTGACGTTTTCTGAGTTACGTAGCTAACCAACTATTTAGGAGGGGGGGGGGGGGGGGTATGTTTTTAACATCTTACCATAAGCCCTCACTGTTAAGCTAAGAATGTTCAATGACTGCTTCGTTAACATTTACGGAAGTGTTGTCATGTTTGCTCCTTTTCGGAGGCTGCACTCTGAGTGGTATTGTACCGTCCGGACTCTTCAAGGCGGTCAGTACATTTCGCGTTAAATAGAAATAACGCTTTGGGTACATAAGCCGGAATTTATTTCACTTGTTCCCAGTTGAGTTTCCTATTGTGAACTCAAGGGGTCAAAAGAGCGAGGTCGATATTCAAATGCGAATTTGTTGTTGAATCTAATTTTACTGCTTTCTTTTTCTTTCTCTCACATTATAAAACAGTAAAAGACCTGAAAGGGACCCCGAACGAGCACTGGCCATACGTTTTTGATGGGATGCTTTTTCGGTATGGAAGGTGGCAGATGGAAAAAAAAGTAGAGAGGGGAGACGTGACTGTATTTTAAAGTTCCCGTTTAGCTTAATAAAGAAATCAACCGATGCACCGAAGGAAAGTTCGTCGGAGCTCGAAGAGCCAGGAATATTGCCTGCCTTGCTATTCTTTATGCAGCTTCCTCGAATTAATTGCGCCGCAGTCCTTTGCATTATTAAGAGCTCCCTTTCTTTTTATTCTTAGTTGAATATCTCATCACTTCTTGTAAGCGCTGTTAGAGCAACGCTTTGTGCTCCACGACAAGCTCTATATTTCAGCAGCCAATCTGCATATCAAAGGGTATCGTGGCGTTCTTTCTCTTTCGTTTTTTTTTTTTCTCGCTTGCTGTAAGCTAACTTTCGTTTCTTCTATTTTTTTTTCATTGCATTTATCCCTTTTCATACAATTTTCTTGCGTCTTTCGGTGGACGGTAGGCGCGATATGACTATGCCATTAATTGCGCGAGAGTGTCTTTCAGCTCAGCTCTACTTGCTTATATTGTTTTCGATTATGTTAAATTTACGCTGCAACGTAATTATGTTCGATGGCATGGCTGTGTTCAATACCACGTTTTCATCCATTCGTCCTGATCTCTCTTATTCGGGATACGTGCTGATTTCAAGAGATCCGTGACAATTGAAGTTAACTTTATTAGCATCCTGCTGTACCTTTTGTCCGCAGCATTCGCATTCATTCATGCTGCTACGAAGAGAAAGCTTAAGGCACAAACGTACATACAACCAGTGCTGGGCAGTATCCAAGATACCTGTATCTTAGTTACTATCTTAGATACTCTTTGGGTATCTTGTATCTTTATCATGATATGTTTGGCAAACGGGCATCAGTATGTATTTCCGATACATGAAATAATGTGTCGTATATCTTAAGAGCTATCGCAACATCACTGTGCGAAACTATAAACGTTGGCTGAACTCCGCTTCTCAAGCTGATACTGCTACCACTAAGCCACCTGAATAAAGCTGACGGCAGCGACATTCTTTATCTTTCCGCCAGAGCCCTCCAGCGAGGGCAGGCAATGAGGTCTGCGCGTCTCTATTGGTGGAGGAGAGTCACGTGGTGGCGCTCGCACCGTCTCGACAAAAATAAACGTGCGAACATCTGCGCGCAGCCGACCTTTTGTTTTCTTGATTTTGTTGTTATTAGTTGTGTCGGCGCCATGACACTTGCTCGTAGCCACCGTAATGCGTGCCGTGTCTTTCGCGCAAATTCTGATGCCGCTATAGTGTCGTTATCGAAGTTTCTCTTGCGTATTGCTTTGTTACGAAGTCTCAGGAATGCAAGAGTGGCCACGGTTTCCTTGCTTCTAGTGGCTTTCCCACATCAGGGATTTGAAGGATCTCGTGGATGTAAGTTTGACTGTTGTGAACAAAAATGTTGATGGCGCTGCTTCCTGGAGGCTTGTGCTTACGGCGAATATTTTAACGCGATAGCGCGAGAGCCTCGTGTCGCAGAAAATCCTGTGTATGCGGCCTTCGTCGGTGGCGTGTTCCCTCAAAAATAATTATCCCAAACCACAACCACCCAGGCCCTCCGCGTGGCGCAGAGGCGGTACTGAAATAATTGAATTTCTGAAAGTTAAAGGCATAAGAAAATTCGTAAAGTCCGACTCGCACACAACCTAGACATGATAGCGTCGACTTGTAATTTGAATATACGATAAAACATACTTCCGTTACGCGGAAACTCAAACACATATTCCTTTTTCCTTGCTTACGGGGCTACGAACCATTGATGAGTCACTGCTTGTAGCCTATGCCTTACGGGGTATATTCTTCTGTACGGAGCTATTGCTCTGCCCATCCGCCGTTGTTGCTCAGTGGCTATGGTGTTGGGCTGCTGAGCACGAGGTCGCGGGATCGAATCCCGGCCACGGCGGCTGCATTTCGATGGGGGAGAAATGCGAAAACACCCGTGTACTTAGCTTTAGTTGCACGTTAAACAACCCCAGGTGCTTCAAATTTCCGGAGTCCCCCACTACGGCGTGCCTCATAATCAGATCGTGGTTTTGGCATGTAAAACCCCATAATTTTCATTTCTCTGCCCTTCGCAGCCACTAGTATCGGCCCAACATTGTGTTTATCGTGCCCCATATCGCAGAAAATCCGGCGTCGGCTTCAACGGTGCCAGATAATTCTATCACGTTCCACTCCTAAATGCGAAGCTAAAGCGTCATGCAAGTTTTATTGCGATAGCAGTTATATGGACACTCCAAGTGCATTTGTGCCGTCGTCGTTGCCATTGCCGTTGTCGTCGCCGCCATCGTCGTCGCCGTCAGGTTCCGTATAAAGTCCAGTGGCGAAAAAACCTTCGCCGCGCACCGTAGTCGCAGTTTTGCCCGAAAGGCGAAGCATCGATTGCGAGAGCAAATTGGTAGAGAGCTATACGAAGCAAGGATAGTAGTTCAATAGTCCGTATGAAATTGTAAACAATCGCTTACTAACTAAATAGACAAGAACAGAGTCACGCGCGCATAGGTAAACATGAACACATCTCGCTCGATGACCGCGGAAACTCGCTGTGAAAACGCCGGAGTGAGAGAGAGAGAGTAGATTTTAATGAAGAGAAGGGAGGAGAGGTCTACCTGGAGAGCGTGTCTCTAGCCTGCTACTCCTCACTGGCGTAAGGGGAAGTGGGAGATACAGAGAGAGGTAGGTGGCAGGTGATTATGATATCGTACAATGAGCTACTATTTACACACGTTGTCCAATACGCGGTTGTGCCCTTTTCACACACTACACGCAGGAGTAGTGTTGTCCACACAGAGCGTCATCGTACAAACACACTTCGCGCACTGCACACTGCACAGGTCCTAGGGACGACCGTCTAAGCCCGTCTCACACATAAAGTTCAAAAGTGATCTTATAGTGCGCTGGGCATGATCAACGCTTCTCCATGCGCCTAAAACCTTGGCTTCCGAAAAGGGGCGGGAGTCCAAACAGTCAACACTACGTTTTAGTGTCCTTCGCTCGGTCACGCACACGCAAAGTATGTGTTCTATATTGTCTCGGGAGTGTGACAGACGCTACAATCAGGGTCCCGTTCTCGTCCAATATTGTGAAGGTATTTGCGAGTGTACGCCACACCAAGCCGTAATCGATGGATTAGTGTTTCCTGGCCTCTCCGCATCCGAAGTGGAAGTCGGAATCGCAAACCAGCGTCAAGTCTATAGAGGCGCTCTTGTCGATGTTCGGGGTTGTCCCATTGTCGCTCCATAGACGTTTTGATGGAGTTGTGTAGCAAGGCGTTGATGTCATAACGGCAAAAGGGAAGTTTTATAATCTTCCCGTCAGTGTGCGCCATTTTTGCTTCCGCGTCAACCTGCTCATTTCCGGCTATTCTACAGTGGCTGGGAATCGACTGCAGTGCAATGGTATGTCCGGATTGAGACGCCTTAGTAAGCAGAGCCATGATGTCGTAGATTAGAGGGCTATATATGCGCTTCTGGGATTCATATAATTGCTTATGAGTTGCAGCGCCGGTTTTGAGTCGCAGACCACTGTCCGGTTAGCGAGGTTTTGTTGTAGTATGCAGCGGACTGCTTCTCGAATGCCGGTCAACTCAGCTGCTGTAGACGATGTTTTGTGTCCTATCTTGAACCGCTGCATAATCCCCATTGCAGGTACCGTGTAAGCTGCCGCGGAAGTGGTCTGTGTAACAGAACCATCTGCAAAAACATGTTCGGTATATCCGTACTTGTAAGCAAGGTTGGATAACGCGCAATGTTTGAGACCCGCAAGCGGCATTTTCGACTTTTTCGTTATTCCGGGGATTGAGATTTTCACCGTCGGCTTTGCCATCGTCCAGAGTGGAGCTTCCGGTATGCCATGCGATGCGAAGTCCGACGGCAGTAGATCCCATTGCGACAATACGGCCCCTGAGTAGGCGGCGTCAGGCCGTATACTTGTGACATTTGTCAGTGGATGATTCCTATTCCTTGTCAGTAGTTTTAAATGCACTCGCATTGGCTCATGTTGCAGATACACTCGAGCTCGGCATGCGCGTGCCTCTGCAATCAATACCAGGAATTAGGGACATTTCGTACAGTTTCCTTTTTTCGCCACCACGTGGCGTATCGACCTTAAAGAATTCGAAATTCCCGCTATGACGTATGCTATGACGCACAACTAAAGAAAGCGCAATAAAAAGAAACACACCATGAAGCTGTGGCTTCACCTCGGTGCTTGGAAACGAGCGCGCTTGTGTATCAGCGTTATCTCGAAGACGGCCAGCTACTTGCTCTACTGACAATGAATCGACGGTTTTGCTAGACACTTTGCCAGAAAGCTCGTCCGCATTCTGGAGAGATGTCTGATCGAGATAACGGCTCCCGCGAAGCTTCCGATGAATACATATTTTTTTCCTTGAGCAGACTTTTTATTTGTACACCACTGTGGCCACGGTCTTGCGTATACGTCAGGGTTCTGTTTCATGGGTTTCCTATAAAAGTGGCGTGATCCATTGTTTAAGAGGAAGCTTTAGCTCGGGCCTATCTTCGATGCCGGATTATCTAATACATGTAAAATGCAGGAATGCTTTCATGAGGAAACCACTGAACCGATTTGAATGAAATGTGTTGCATTTAAGAGGGAAAGTTAAATTGCAGAGACTGCAGCAAATAGAATTTTCGTTTAGATAGTGTAATGTTTTCAAAGAATTGCAGGATGTTCGTAAATTAAAAAAATAGAAGCATGAAGTTTACAAATCCGAAACTCAGCCATTAAAAACAAATATGGCATTTCTATAGACTGCACCCGTTGGAGCATCAAAAGCGAACAATTTTTTTGCTTTAACTTAAAACTTACGTGAATTTGTTATAATGTTTGGAAGGGTTTTGCAAATGCAACATTCACAACATAGTGGTATATTTCAGTATGGTGTATGATATATGATTGCTATCCGCTTTCGATGTATTTTTAGGTGCAGTTTACAGAATTCCGATATCATTTTTAGCTGCTGAGCTACATAGCTCTATACGCCAAGTTTTCTTTTTCGAAATTTGGCAATTCTCTAAAATTTGACGTAAGAAAGGTAGACCAGCCTATAATAAAATATCCCTTTCGGCAATCACTACACTTCAACTTTTTTTTTCTAAATTCAACATAACTCATCAAATTTGGTTCAATGGTTGCTCTGGGAAACTATTTCCGATTTCCCATGTATTTCGATAGGAGCCCCCAAGCTCAATGTTCCCCTAAGTTCGAGCTTGAATAATATACTTGTTGGCAAGATACGTTTGTAAACGTGTGATCGTGGCCTAATGAGCTAGAACACTGGCGTACTGAGCTCAACGGCAGAGGATATGTTTGCAAAGCGTCTTGGGAAGGAATAGGAGAAAAGAAAGGGAGCAGGCTGGTATGTTATTCAGAAGCGTGTCTGGTTGGCTAAAAATTACTAAATGCGTTGGTCGTCAAACCACCTTCCGTTCCATCAGCATAATTTCTATTTCATTCCGCTAGTATTGTGCTATTATTGTCAATCAATCGAGATTAGAACACCGGTGTCATGGCATTGTATTCCGTCGCAATTCTTTATCGCCGTCACTTCAGAATCCTCTCATCGTCGTCATGCCGTCGTCCTTATATGCCTTCGTCGTTCTATCGACATCATTCCTACCTCGTAATTCCATCGTAGTCACTGAATGCGCTGTCGGCCTGCGGTCCTTGTTCTACCATCGTGAGGTAACATTGGCGAGCGATGGTCATAACAAATCGGGTCAATCAGGGAGACAGTGTATGGCCGCATATAGCCGAATCACTTGAAAATGAGGAGAAACACTACGGATTCTAAACAAAGATGTCTTAGCTAACACGGTGTGTCGCTTCTTGTTCGCTAGATTGTGTAAATCCTAATCGCATTAACTTCGATAATCATCTTAACATGGGTGCTGCAGGAATTCTTTCGTCTTCGCGACACTAACGAACTCTTGTCCACATTGTTCCCAGCCTATTAACACCTCGAATTCCTAGAGGTGATCGTGCTCAGGCATGTGACGGACGACCCGAAGTTTGATGGAGGTAGCGGTATGATTTCGACAGCGCCGCCGCCTATCGACCAGGAGAAACACATTTGGGTGGGTGGGAATAGCGGCGAAAGGCACACTTCATGAGTTGCTAGGCATCACAGATTCGAATCAACCTGACAAAGAGTTAGAAATATATATGCATTGCAGTCGCGCTAAAGAAATTGAAAACTATTGGATTGGTGCGAGACTCGCTGCAAAAACATTCATTAGACTGTCTCAGGTATCCGAGCTAGCCTTAACGGGAATCAATGAGATGTGTTTCGATAGAGCTCGTTACATTTTTCAAGAGCGGAAGACGTGCCTAGAGGCAGAGTCGACAGCAATATTTTGTTGCTGCACAAAAATATCTAGATTGTCGGCATGATCATTTTAACGGAAAAACAAAAATTAAATAAGTGTTCAAGAACTACTTAGAGTACATTGATAAAATTGTAGCAAACAAATTCTGAAAAGTTAATTTGCAACTTTTTTGTGTCCTAAGGCACAGGGCAACTTACTACTGGTTTCCATTTTCTTCGTTATATTTTCAAGCGAGTTGAATATTCTGCCGTAGGTTATATCACAATTAGCCCAACTAATTAAACTGAGACTTTCAAGTGTATATTGTTCTTGGACAAATGCTTTGAGGCAAAGCACTTTATTGCCTCGTAAATTTTTATTTTGAATGCTATTTTCACTCGTTAAGTGGCGCGACCCTCGTGTTCGCAGCCTTGTATATGTTTTTGTAGCACTAGGTGCGTTGTCTGCGAATTTACGTGAATAAGCAAGCAGATCATACTTTAATCTGACGGAGAAAAAAAACAAGGAAAGCCTACGTTGTAGATGCACTGTACTGAAACACAATTAGACAGAGTCTAAATTTGCATATATTTCTAAACAAGGGTGCCTAAATTGTCGATTGAAAAATTGACATCATTGTAATGAAGCCGAATAAAGCAATACAGATGGCGTGTTCCGCGTGAAAATATGATGAGCGTTAGCCTTGTGGGTCAACAATTTCTGTTTAATGAAAAAAAAAGCTTCTAGTGGCCGTGTATTATCGTATTTCTGAAAACCAGTAACCAGCGTATCTAAATTTACATTCGCGCCAAAATTAGTGGCTCGAGTTCTATCACTGTAGGTACATCCGAATGACTCTATGAGATTAAAAAGTGAGATTAAATGGTGGTAGTGTTCCCCTATGCCTTCGCTATAGTATGTTGCCGCACACTTTAAAGCACGAGCATGGTGATCAACCGATGTGCTTTTTTACATTGTACTTCATCCCTAAATGTAAGCCGGGGTTCTCCTACTCCCGGTGGTTGTTGCCAGCCTGATCCCTCCTATCTTCCTAACTGTCCATTGCATGGTTTGTTTTCATACCAAATATTCACATAATAATCTGTGGGTGTTCGGCTAGTAATGAAATGTTTATTTCTCTCACAGTTAAATTATCAAGTAAACATAAAGAAGGGATGCAGGGCAAAAACTTGCTATGATGCAGCTTGAAGACCGCCCGGCGGCCGTTGATCACATGACAGTATCTTCACAATAATCGAGAACGCGAGCTAGCTTCGTAAAGGCAAAAGGGCTAATGGGTGGAACAGAACCGGGCCGGCCAAAGAATGGTACTTTCGGGCTCGGGCCAGGCCCGGACCTGAAAAACCGGCCCGTGCAGTGCTCTACTTCAGATAGTCTGATCAGCAGATTCCCATACTGTCATGTAGTGGTGACGCTGAAGTAAACAGTCGTAAAACTGTGTATGACGAAACTGATTCTTTATTGGGCGATCATGTGCCCACAAAAGCAAGCTACACTCAAAGCACAACGAAAGCGGTGAACACTGCAGGCGATCGTCGAAATCTGATCAGCGGCGAAACGCGTCGGCTTTTAAACATGAGTCATTGAAGGCCCCAGAATAACCACTGGTACCCGCATCTCTTCCAGAAAGATGTAGACAATTCGCGTCTCTCATACAATCAGATTACATGAGCGTCGGTGACAAAGACAACGGATAGAAGCATCGATAACGTTCGAGAAACTTCCCATACATGCAGGCGCGTCCTGTGCCTAGCGATAACGTTTAACATTTTTAGCCGGTGAAAAGCGGTCACCGGTGAAGATAAACATATATACGTGTCAATACCCTCCCCTTAAAAAGCATCGTCCCGATGATACAAGCAAGAAAGCGAAAACAAAACCACGCGTACAGAGAGAGAAAAAAAAGTCTCAGTTTCGCCCGAAAGGCCAAGCATCAATTGCGATAGCAAATTAGTAGAGAGCTATTCGGAGTAGGGATAGTAGTTTTATCGGCTGCATAAACTTGGACACATCCGCTTACTAACTGAATTAACAAGCGTGGTGTCAGCGCGCACAAGCAAACATGAATAGATCACACTGAATGACCGCATACAACGACTGTCAAAACGTTGGCAGCAATCGCAGCCGCCGCAGCGGGCAAAGGTTCGTGGGGTCTATCGCTTCAAAGAAAACTGAGCGGCGGATGCACAGCGCATACAAAGGTCAGAGCCGTGTGGAGATAGGAGACCGTGCGGGCGACGGCCACAGCCGGGCAAAGTACGAACGGAGTTGTTGGTAGAGTAGAAGCTGCGCCCCCCCCCCCCCCTCCCTCCCCGCGCTGCCTTACCGCTTTGTTGCTTTCGCGTGGGAGATAGAGTGTCAAGTTCCCCTTACGCCCGATTGCAAGATACGCCTTTGGGGCCGGAGCACAGCGTCGCCCCGCCTCCCTCCCTCCCATACCCCCACGGCCTTTCGCGCGACGGTCGCGTTTGCTTTCGGCCGTGCGTTCGCTCTCCGTGATAGCGCGCGCGTCCCCCCCCCTCGCGCTTTCGCTCGCGCCTACGGCGCGCGGGAATCGCCCTTGGAATCTATACGGAACCTCACGGCGACGGCGACGGCGACGCCGAC
Organism: Dermacentor silvarum; assembly: GCF_013339745.2. Taxonomy (NCBI): domain Eukaryota; kingdom Metazoa; phylum Arthropoda; class Arachnida; order Ixodida; family Ixodidae; genus Dermacentor; species Dermacentor silvarum. The sequence continues at coordinate 2,050,973 of NC_051164.1, read as the reverse complement.
GGCAGAAATCCGGTTTAAGTGTCCATATAATTGCTATCGCAATAAAAACAACCACAAACAATAACAAAGTAACAAAGTACCGAAGTTCGTCAGCGGGCGTAGAAAGGGCTAAGACGCACCACGTGGATGACTTCACGCGTAGAGTTTCTCACTATATTACCTAGAGGGAAAACTGGCGCTGCTGCGCTGTGGTATCCATGGGAATGCCGGTATATTGTGACTTCGGATTGGCATCGTTCTTGGAGAGCGAGAACGCCTTGAAGACGCGCCTGGCTAGCACCGTTCCGTCTGGCACAATGATTCATTTCGTGCTAAAAAAGCACGTAAAAAACTGCTTTAGCTTTATTATTACACAAAAACATGTTTTGTTTAATTTTGAGGACATACTATTCAATGCAGAATTCTATGAAACGTAATAAGTATCAGCTGGCCGCTAAAGTTGGAGGGCAGACGATAAGATTCTCACTCGCTTTGGAACAACTTGTCGTCTGTTCTTGCTTTTCTTCGCTTGATGCTGCATTGCAGGTGAGTAAACTTTATTTAGAGATGTAATATGGGTGAATGAAAGCCTTTACGTAGATTTTATTTTAAGAATGCGTTATTTGTGTAGCCATATAGACACGTTTTAGACGGAGCCTCGTACAACACCAGCCAATACAAGCCTCGCAGACACATATCCCGTCATTCCCATGAGGGCACGGCACCCTTTAAGAAAATCGCATAGACGGTGGCGCCAGTTTACCCTCTATGTGTTATAGTGAGAAACTCTATGACTTCACGTCGTGCCCGGCGCCGCTGTGATTACGAAATGCCGTCTGGCACGACCTCATAGTCCAGCGTGCCAATACGTCGGATGATCTCATATGGTCCGAAATAGCGACGTAACAGTTTCTCGCTAAGTCCTCGTCGGCGTATCGGAGTCCAGACCTAAACACGGTCGCCGGGCTGGTACTCGACGTAGCGTCGCCGAAGATTGTAGTGTCGGCTGTCGGTCCTCTGCTGGAGCGAGGCGGAACGGTGACTTGTTCTTCAAGCACATTCAAGGCATGGTAACTGGTGTTTTTGTATCCGGTGGTGTCGCGTTGTGCGTTGAAAGCGTTATCGACTTGGACCTTAAGTCGATGACTGCACCGTGTTGGTTTAGAAAGTCCATGCCTAGGATAACATCCCTGGAGCCGTGCTGCAGGATTACGAAGCTCGCCGGGTAAGTGCGGTTGTTTACCGTGACTCGCGCTGTGCAGATTCCAGCCGGCGTTATTAGGTGGCCTCCCGCTGTCCGGATATCGGGTCCTTGCCAGGCCGTTTTCACCTTCTTCAACTTGGCGGCGAACTCGCCACTGCAGACGGAATAGTCGGCTTCAGTGTCGACGAGAGCGGTGACGTTATGACAATCGAATAGCACGTCTAGATCGGTAGACCATCGTCTGGCGTTACGGTTAAGTCGTGGCGTCGGATCACGGCTGCGTCGGCTTGCTGCGCTGCTGCTACGTCGCGTTGGTAGGTCTACTTTTCGGCGGCAAAGTGTTGTCGTCAAGGCTCTTGCCAGGCGCTATGCTGATACCTCGTCATGATGATTCGCGAATTCAGTTCGTCGGCGGCGGAGTATCTTCAGCATTGCGTCGTACAGCAACCGCACCTCCATTGGTTGCTGCCTTTACCCCCGTATTCAGAAATGCAACTTCGCTTCAAGTCCGTGCTTGACTTAAGTGACGCCTATTGTGAACACGCCAAAGCAAACGCAATGAACGTCCAGGGCATGTTCACAATAGGCGTCCCTTAATTCAAGTCAAGCACGGACTTGAAGCGAAGTTGCATTTCTGAATACGGGGGTTAGTTTCCCGGGTACGGGCTAGGAGATCGGCCCCGGACTGGGCCGGCATACAGCCCTTACCCGGCCCAACCCGGGCCGAGATGTAGCGGCCTGGTGACGGCGAGCGTGAGAGTCGCCGTGATTGCCACTGGGCTCTGGCGAGGTAGTCGGCGATGTCACGTGACCGCTCGCCAAGCTGTGGACGTGGCGCGCTGACGGCGAACCCTTGCAGGCCCACAAAATCAAGCTACACTCGAAGCACAACCAAAGCGGCGAACACAGACGGCGATCGTCGAAATCTGATCAGCGGCGAAACGCGTCGGCTTTTATGCATGAGTCATCGAAGGTCCCAGAATAATCCGTGGTACCCGCGTGTCTTCCAGAAAGTTCTAGATAATTCGCGTTGCTCATACAATCAGATGACATGAGGCTCGGTGACAAGAGACAACGGATAGAAGCATCGATAACGTTCCAGAAACTTCCGATACCTGCAGGCGCGTCCTGTGCCTAGCGATTACGTTTAACATTTGTTAGCCGGTGAAAAGTGGTCACCGGTGAAAGATAAACATGTATACGTGTCAATATGATTATGAAAGATTGAGTAAAACAATTTAAGACGTAACCTGCTTCCCTGTTCAAGCAAAAGGATCCAGTCAAGTTATTTTTTCCTCTTACACTTAGAAAGTGGTTGTATATCCCCAGGTCGAACAGTGTCGCGACGAATTGGACTTTTTCAAGAGCATTAATATGCAAATAATTTATTGTTGGGCTTTACGTGCCAAAACCACAATCTTATTATGAGGCACGCCGTGGTGGGGGACTACGGATTACTTTAGTCCACCTGGGGTTCTTTAACGTTCACCCAATGCTGCATTGATATGCACATCAGAAACCGCATTCAACACAGGGCATGCCTACACCAACATTGGTAAAATTTGATTTTTACGCTGCTCTTTTACGTTAATACTCATGTGTTTTAAACTTTGTTGCAAGTGAAGGGCATGCCCGGCATTTCTAACTACGGTATTCAGATGTTATGACCAAGAGCCAGCCTCTGACAGCATAAGACCTAAATATTTCACAGCTGAATTATTTTTTTATTTCAACTGGCCACTTAACAAATACTTATATCTGATTTTGTAACATTTTTGTAGTGAAGCTAATGTCTACATAATTATTTATGTTTAGGGGCATGCTATTAGTGACACACCATTTTTATACGAGCTTCAAGTCGGCCGCCAATAAAAAACAATGACTCATTAGATGCCCTTGCACACAGTACACAATCATCCACAAAAATTGTATCCCGGTTCAATAATATCACACATATTGCTAATAAAAAACCTTGCACTCGGCCGCGCAACGCTTGAAACAGCGAAGCTGTGTGATCGTAGCCCAGCATTTTCCGGAAGTGCGCGCGAACTTTTCATCTTATTACTCATGTAGACGATAATTTCTTTTCGCGCGTCTCGGACTTACGGCCGACACTGCGCGTTGCACAGCGCAGCTTGCAACACCGACACCGCGTTCCAGGAGACCCGCTCCGTGAATGCGTCGCTCTCTCTCTCTCTCTCTCGCTCTCATAGCACGCAAAACCTCTTCACCTCGCAGAGCACGAGCGTACAAACGCGCCAGCTGTGGAGGAATACGACGACGCTCGAACGCAATCATATGGTTAGCATAAATGCATGTTCTGGCAGCGTGGCTGTATAGCCTAGCTAAAAAACTTTCTTGTTTTTTCGGGACGCCACAGACCCGTTTCTGCGTACTGTATGCCAAATGAAGCTAAGCCGACGGCTGCCCGAGTACGTAGTTTCAACCGAAGAGCTTTCGGGAGGGATTCGTGGTTTCTACAAAGAAATCGTATCGAGTGTAAGATTTCTAACAGCGCGGTTTTCGAATGATTACCTATTCAGTGTGAAACGAAAAAAACTGTGTTGTGCTTTGTGTGACATTGTTTTCCTAGTGCCCTTGTACAGGTCCGTGTACAGCGGAGGCCCAGGCAGTGATGTTTTAAAGAGAGTTAAAGAAATGCAGGTGCCGCCAGGAATGAAAACTTTCTTTTTTAAATTACACACCGGAACATTACCAGTTAAAAGTTTTTGGAGGGAAAGGAATTGTTTTTACCTTGGGGAACACACTGTTTAATTTGCAAGCAGCCAGAGACAATCGATCATGTTTTTTTACACTGTTGGGAAGGCGTTTATTTTTGGGATGTCTTACAGAGAACAGTACGGAAAGAATTTCCGCTTGACCCGTATGGCATTCGGTACTTAAGCGTAGATAACGAGGATGGGGCGCCTTTTGATTTAATTATGCTTATGGGCCTCCACTGTATTTGGCGGTCCAGAATGGCAGGATACTACGTGGATAAGGATGCACGGCCTGCACGAATTTATTTTCGTGAGAGCATGCACTGGTTTGTTGAAATCAATAAGGCATTAGCGGAACCCCCCGAGTGGCTCTCAAGAGTAGAGCCGCTGGTGGATCTGCGCGAATTCTAAATAGACGCAGCCAGCACGATGGTGGTTGAATACGCCTTCCCCTACTGTATATTGTAATTGTATATTGTACTGTTCCTTTTGTGAAATGTTGTGTGTCAAAGCCAGGCAATAAAGAGAAAAAAAATGGCTGTATAGCCTAGTGGTTCCGACGCTCGCTTTGGGACCGGAGGTACGCGGCCTCGAAACCCACCTCTGCAAGAAAGTTTATTAATTTCTTTTTTTGGTAGTTTCTTGATACGCACCACAAATTACGGCTGGCTTGAAGAGCTTCGCTGTTAAAAAAAAAGAAATTCGGCAGAGGCATTTCAAACTGCTTACGTGTGGCTATGCGAAAGCGATATATTCCCTTTGGTGCAGTTTTGTACGGAACGGCGTTCCAGGAACTAGTTACTTTTGGGAGGAACGGAGGAATGCCACCATTCCTTTAAGGCTCGGTGGAACTGTAACGGTAACTCGTTATTTTTACGAAGGAATGGCAGAGGGAACGGCGTTCCTTCTGTAAACGTTCCACGGCAATAAACAGGCGCACCGACACACGCACGTATGCAGCACATCATGCAAGGCGCAAAGAACTACCGCTTGTCTGTCACGTGACTAAGGTGCATTTTTTTTCGCGAGTTCTGCATTATATTTTTTTAATGACTAGGCTTCAAGATTGCCACGTGACGCTCCCTTCTGTAGTTTCTTTCCGCCATGGCGGCCTGTCGGACACTAACATCGAGATGTAACTCTTGCCGAGTTCAAACAAGGGTCTTTACTAAATTAAGAACCTCTATTCTGGACATTTCTTTTTCCGCTCATGCTGCAATATTGGATCAGCATTCATTAAACGCCTAAGTATTGTTCCTTTCGATGCAGTTTCTTGTGCAGACATTCAATTATATCTTCCTGAGACCCCTTGTACAATACATTACACATTGCCTTCCACTTTTTTTTTCGAAATTCACTCGGAAGTGATTACGCAAAATATTCACTCTGGGTGTGAAGAACGGTGCATCTGTAACTACTGTAAAGAAGTGGTTTACTCATATTCTTGTCATCCGCTTTCGAGAAATTTGACAATAAATTGGTCTAGACCTCTGTGTCGTCCCACACGGCCGAAACACTTCGAGGCGTATTTCGAAGTCACCGAGATTTCGTGAAAATACCGGACGCGGCAGCAATATGGCAATGTACTACACGTAGTTCCATCTTCATCTCAGCGTTCAAACAATGAAATGCAGTTTTTACCACAGCTTACATGAGGAGATGATGGATGTAGTCATTTTTTTCACGTACATGGAGGCGGAGCTTTTGACATCTTTCCGTGGTATTATAGCGCCCACCGACGCCGCAACGCGGGGCCCTTTGGTCGGCGCTCTCAGCCGGTGCCTTAGCGCCGGCTGTCAAAGAAGTGAAAAAATTAAGAAGCACAGCGCGTGCTCGAGGCGCAAGCTCGGCACGCCCAGTGTCGTTCTAGAAGCTAGCCAGGCTGGTCGTCGCAGCCGCCGCTCGGCTCACCACCTTCGCCATTTTGAGTAGGGATGACGGCACGGCTCGTACGGCCGCTGTCACGTCATCCTACAGTGGTGCTACACTATTGAAATTTTAAAAATTGTTTTTCAAGTTCATGACATAACAGTAGGCAACAAAAACTACCGTGAAGAGCGATTATGTCCCGTTGTTGTGTCCGGGTCTCAGGAGGCTATTGGTGCATGCGAGTAACTTTCTATTTGCAGATCTGAAGTGCAGTATCCTGACTGCGCATTTGAAGACCGAAGTGGAAAGCGCCGTATGTTTTGCACTTGTAATAGACGAGCACCAAAGTGGCAGTTAAACATGTCTGGAGTATGTCCGGTGCTGCTTGAAAAAAAAATTCGTCCAGGAGCGTTGCTTTGGATTCTTTTTATCTCGAGATAATGTGCCGCCGGCAATGTTCAAATTCTTATAATATACTTAGTTTGATGTGAGATTTAAATTGCACACTTTATTTCGTCGCAAGATTATCCGACACCACATTTTAATTTCAAAAAATCAAAGGTAACGTTAATGTAACGACACGTTACAATGTTAGAAATGTAACTGGAACGCGTTCCATTCGCCTTAATGTATCTTGTAACGGGAACTCGTTCCAAGATTGGGAAGGAACGAGGAACGAGCTTTCGTTCCTGTTTTAGAGGAACGTGTACAACACTGCTTTGGTGAAATGTTTTTTCCGCACGTTCCGCCTCCGTGCAAGTTCACCCCTGCGTTCTAACGGCGCTTCGGCGAGGCCAAATGAAAACGCGCTAAACGTCTGAACGCACTCGCTTGCCCACGAGTTCGTAACTCGAAGGAGCGCTCCGCGGCGTTCAATTGGACATAAATACAAGGGGTCAGGCAAGGAGACACCCGAAAGGCGAAGCACCAATGGCGATAGCAACTTAGTAGAGAGCTATACGGAGTAAGGATAGTAGTTTTATCAGCTGTATAAACTTGGAGATGCAGCAGCACCCGCAACGCGCAGAACTGTTGTCGACGCCGTCGCTATTTTGCCCGCGTTCGCACCGAACGTGCGCGGCGTTGGTGACTGTTGCCAGGGCCTCTGGGGGCGGCTCGGAGGTTTTCGACGAGATCAGAACGGGAAACTCGTCGAGCAGCGTCGGAAGTCTTTACCACCTTCTCGCCTCGCAACGTTTTTATATAAATACACATTTGGTGCCACAGCTAAAGGGTCTAGTTTGCAGCGGAGATGTGGAGAGGGTGTGGAGCTTGGCCTTCTTTTTAGGCCGCGCGGCAGCACAGGCTGTCGCGTGGAGGGCATCTTGCTCCTTAAATCGCTCGTCAATTTGGCGAGCAAATTCGTCTAGACGGATAGTGAGGTTGGAGAATTGTTGGGTGAAGGCTTGGATGGCCGTCTGCACCACGGCCTGAATTTTGGCCTCCACGAGTTGTTCGAATTGTGGGGATAGGGCCGGGGTTGCCGCGGCCGGTGTTGGTGTGGCCGAGGAGGTAGTGGGAGTTGCAGCCCTCTTCTTGGCCGGCTGTTCGCGAGTAGGAGGAGAAGGTAGTAGGGGGAGGGAGTTTTTGAGCGGCCGAGATCATTGTCGCCGGGGTAGGGGTGAGGACTTGCAGGAAGGCATGCAGCTGCGACTGAAGGCGTTGGTTGGTGTTGTGGAGGGAGGCGAGCTGTGCGCGGACATGCAACATTTTCTAGAGGGGGTTGGCGGAGTCCTGGCAGACTACGTCTGCCCAGCTCACCTCACTGGTGTGGCGGCCGGTTTCCTGTGCAGGTGGTTTTTGGGGGACTGGAACTGGGGGTTGCCTGAGTCCGGTCCAGGAGTGGGATCAGGCCATAGGCTTGGTACGGTTGGAGGGCTGTTTCAGGAGATGGCTACGGTTTCAGGCTGTTTCAGATGTAGCACCTATATAGTACAGAGGAGTAGTAGATGTGCTTGGGCACCCAGTCTTGTTCGAAAAGTCTTGTTCGAGGTAGTGGTGTCGGCGTTGTGGGTCAGGAGTGTTGATGAGGACGACGTGTTGGAGGGTGTTGATGATTACGGTGTCTGGCTTGGCCTCTTGGTGTCCGAGGCGGGCTGCTTGCAGAATCCCATCGCGAAGCTCAACGCCGTTCACGGTCCGAAGGTTGAGGCCGCCACGGGGACGGAGGATGATTTTATGATCGTTGATGGGTAGCTTGGGGTGGCGTAGGGCAGAGAGTTGGGGCGGCCGGGGCCGGCTCCTCGCCAGAGCTTGAGGCGTAGATGGCTGCATACATTTTCGGCAGCGACGGAATTCGGAGTAGTGGTGGAGCGGGAGTTGCGAGTCGAGCTAGGATGAGTTGGCTAGGATGAGTTTATCCGGTCGTAGGGGACAAAGTCGGGTCTCCTCCGCGCCCCGCAGGCCCGGTTTAGATTCCCGCCCAGATCAAAATTTACCTATTTTTCTTTTCAAAGGGATTAGTTTACTTTGTTTACATGAACCTGCCTGCTAAATTTGTCATCAATTCGAGCATTTTTACGCGTTTTTACTCTTTGCCGTCGGCCATTTTTGGTAGCGTCATTCGGTCACGCCGCCGACTACTACTACGGGTTTTCGCGTAATGGGGCATATAATGCTTTCGCATTAAAAAAGTGGAAAGGAATCGGCCCCAACACGGAGCCTTGCGGAACACCAGACGTAGCAGCAACATCATCTGAGCAACTCCCATTCAAAACAACTCTTCGACTTATACCTGTGTCACACGGGTACATTTGGAAGGCCTTCCAGTCGACGGCTTTCGAAACGCCACAACTCTATCGACTCGAAGGAGTAGTCGCGCTGCTACACGGCACTTTTGAAAGGCCGTTGAGTGGTTCAGGCGTTTCTCGCAAAATTGTGTGGCGCTGCGGATCTTTATTTTCGTTTTCATGTAACCAAAAGTTAGAGAACATTAAAACCACTTAAAAACGCTATAATTTATTTTATGTTGCGAAATGGCGGCGATATGACGGAATCCGGCAACACATGGAGTAGAGGGAGAGTGTATTAGACAACATGGAGGAAGGAATGAACACAAGCACGTCGCTGTTGTCGAGAGTATGTGCAGTTCGCACATATGAAGTGGCGAAAATAGTTTATTGAATAATTAATAACACTCATGTATAGTATTTTTAGAGCATTTTGGTTGGATTTGTTCTTTCTAACCGTGAGTACGAGCACACTGTGAACGAGACGGCATGTTCGCGCTGTTTCCGCTTCCGTTGCTCAAAGGCCATCCATATTTCAATAGAGTTGTAGGGTGCTTCGTTGACTCGATAGACTATTGACTCGGCGGCCTTCGAAACCGCACGTGTAGCAGCTCGAACTTGACCTTTGAGTCAACTGACTATCGGTTGGAAGGCCTTCCAAACGCCCGTGTGACACCGGTATTACTTACTTAACAGCACGGAGTTACAGCCTGTATATTCATAAAAGTATTCACGTGTTCATAGTACCGCTAATCTTACCTGGTCAACCTATTACCGCTAATCTTACCTGGCATATCGACATTAGTAACACTGCGGATCGAACGTTTGGTTATTGGCTTTTGTACACTTATAATGCCACCACCCTCTCTCATGTTACTATAGAAAACACTAATAGGAACAAAATTTGAGTATACATCCAATTTGTGAAATTCCATTGTATTTATTACCTCATTAGAACTCAAATTTACTCCACTCGTTTTATATGTTCAACTTATGATCGAATAGCTACTCTAACCCCAAATAAAGCTAAAGTTGAATTTGTAACCCGTAAACTGATACAGTCGAACCCGGATATATCGAATCTGAAGGGGATCACAAGAAGTTCGTTATGTAGGTAATTCGGTATATAAAATAATAGGCCCTCAGGTAAGCGGTGGCTTACCGGTTAGTGCATCTGAGAGCCGCTAACTTACTGCACGCAACATGGGGGGAAAAAGCAAGCACACTTTATCTACCCGCAAAAAAAAAATGCTGGTTCACTTTCAACTTCATTGAAAAGTCCAAGCTGATTCTTTCTTTACACTTGTAGCGGCCATCGCTTGCGGAAAATAAACTCGTGATTAGGCACTCAACCCACACTACGACGCCTCCAAAATCGGATAGAAGGAATGTTGACGTCCGAGGTAGCATGAGGGCTAGCTGAACAGCCTGACGGGGCTCAACTGACTGCACTATCTCTTCTCCACCTCCAGGTGCCAGAATACCTCAAAGTGTACAAAGGAGTGCACTATGAGGTCTTCTGCGTGGCGCCGCGTTCGATATATCGAATGTGCTGGTGAACTAGCGTTCTTTATACGCGTGCACCAGCCCGATACATTTGCATGGAATTTTCAAGGGGATTTTACAGCTGTTCGATATACAGAATAATTCGTTATAAGTTGGCTTGATATATCCGCGTACGACTGTATCTCCGTCACCATATATATGGCATCGTATTGATCAGCTGTACAAAATACGTATCAGATTTAGTCACATTAACTTCCTTCAGCTCTTTCTGGCCTCACACAGCCCTTGAATGGTATCGCCTCCCCAAAGAAATCATAAAGAGTACAAATAAACGCAAGTTTCATGCAACATCAACTACCGTACGTTGTGTAATCTGAATTTGTTAATTACTTACTATGTTCCTTTTAAATTCTTTGTAAGGTCAGGCAATATGGTATAATTGTAAAGCTGCCTTCGTCGTGCGCACTGAACTTTTTTCCTCGTACCACCAGCTAAAATTATATGATTAGAAACTTACTTTTTAATCATTGCATTATTTGTTTAGCCTGCTCAACCCACTTCCTTCCGTAATGCCTTCGAGTGCTGACGGCGCAAATAAATAAATTATTAAACTGTAAAAAATATTTCTTGGATGAGAGGTGGTCACCTCCGGCAATGTTTCATCATCATCATCAGACTATATTTATGTCCATGGTAGGACGAAGGCCTCGCCCAGCGATCTCCAATGACCCCTATCCGGCGATGTATAAAATATGCGCATTATTTAAAGCTACATAGTTTAACACTACATAGCTAAACTCAGTTATTCTTCTGAAATAACTAGTCAGTTGTTCCTCTTAGCCGCTTATTTTGTCTGTGCATGAAAGTCTCTCGTTTTATTTGCTCAAATGACAACCTAATTAACAAGCTTTTGGAACTTATATCGCTTTGGTAAATAAGTTGCTATGTGTTTTTGGACTCACGCGCTAAAATAAAAAAAAAACGTACATTGCTTTATAAATGCAGTGAATGAAATTGCTGCGAAAAGACAAAGCCGTGTAATACATTTGAGCTTTTCATTACATGCCTATAGCCAGGAAGTTTATGCAACCAAATGATTGTGTATTATTACATTCTCAAATTCCTACGGCATTTCCCCTATGTGGAGAAGCCAGTTTAACTTTTAAATGATTCACAATTCGACTTTGTGATGTTTCGACCATATATTTGATAGATAGAAATGTGCATGACCAATAGGAACATATGTTGGAGGCAAAAATTCTTAGCAAATTTTGCAAAATAATCTGTGTTTACCAACTGAACAGCATATGTCTACCCTGGAACAGATAGGAAATTGAAATGAATCACATGCATAAAAGTTTGCAGTGCGAGTATTATGAAGTACAGTTTCAGTTTTATTTCTTTCAATTTATGATATATGATAGTTGATGTGATGACTTCAATTTCCTGTTTTATGTTTAGGCTACTGACACTGCACAAACTATATTTTTTGTCATAACACGGAATACAGGCCCAGAGTGCGGCTCATAAACACATCGGGATAATGAGGTGTAATTTGTGGATACATTTCTCGCTATGGGTAATATAGGAGCCCCTTTCTCGCAAATATGTCTTGGTTGAGAGCGCGTGTGCTGAAAGTAGACTGATTGTCCGCGCTTTCCGTGCAGCTACCGAAGCGACTGTGACAGCCTTTCGCTGCTTAAAGGTTTAAGCCTTTCGATGCCAAGCGCCTGAAATATACACAAAGAACGCGCTTGTCCAGAACCAGGAAGGTCGCAAGCATCATGCGAAGGGAGGGATTACCCTTGTACGGGTTAGTTGCATCCTTGAGCAAAAAAGAAAAACCGGGGAGTGACAAGTCATTTTTAACGACGGGCTGTCGCTCTTATCGTTATCACAAATGACGACTTGCGGCAACGTACTGCGCTTTGTCGGGAAGCTGTTATGGTTCATTCTTTAGAAAGGGTATTTATTTTTTTCCGCGACGTAACTTACGTCATCGGGGCAGATTTTAAAACACAAAGGTCTTCGGTCAGGCGGTGGTACCTAGGTGACATGAACGCCCGAGAAAAATGGACTTGTACAGTCACTTTCTTTTGGAAGCGCTGATAACGTTGTAATTTTAACCACAATAGCACTTCGTACATGGCATTTTTCCTAACAGCTTAACAGAAGGCTAATCAGTCCTCATATTAATAAACTTATAACTTTTTACCAGAGACACTCTCAGATGACTTCAATATATTTACAATAAAGGGCTCCATAATTTCCACCATGGCTTTACGTAGGTACGTTGGCGCACTTCATGTAATAATACCAGTCAGCCTACTCACATATAGCGCATTACTAATCACATCTACCATGGCCTCGGCTACATCCCAAGAACCAATTTCCTACCTATTTCGATTACTTAAGACTCGGTAGGCTTAAGACAGGCCAAAATTCGAATAGGAATGCGTAGTATGGAATTAGTATGGAACCTACAGTGATCTAGAACGTATGCATTACACTCGAGTCTGTCCAGAATTAGACAGTAACATTCATTTACTCTGACTATTCATCGATCATCAGTGTTAATAAACTAAACGCATGCTGTGCCGATCTTTCCCCCCACCTCACCCCAAATTCAGCTGGGCGCAGGCTACCACCCTGCGTCTGCTACAAACAAATACGTACCCTTCACTCGCCCACCTCCACCTTATATTCCCTGAAGTCTACAGTACACCCAACTGCCGGTGCTGTGGCACTCACCCGGCTACGCTTCCGCAAGTGCTGTTGGAGTGCCCAGCACTGTACACATACATTAACACCACTGACCCCCTCGTCGAGGTTGCGTGAGGCTCTGCGGAGCTCCGCCCTCGACGACCAAACCTGGGCGACCCAGCACGCCCGTGAGGCGGCGGCGAGGCAAGCCCTCGACGTCCCCTCATGGGAGTCTTAGGCCCGGCCATCATAAAGTGTTGGCTCTACAATAAATGTTTATTCTTCCTTCTGAGCTTCTATCGCTAGGTTTGCGTCGTGAAGTCGCCTGAGCTTGCACAAGTTCTACAATTCTACGCTCCAATATCCCATCACCAAGAGCTCGGCGCTTGTCATCACGAATAAGCTAAAAAGCAACCTCGCCTTCAGAACGTATAGTCAGCGTCACAAGCTTTCGTACCCCGGAAGGTGAAAAAATGTTTATATTTCTACGCCTTAGTCACGCATCGTAGTATTCGGATTTACAGCGTATACTGGTCTTGAGTAAACAAAACAAAAGTTTTGCATAGTTTTACTGGCTGCGGGGTAGCTGCGTTGAAAATGAACTTATTCGCAGAACCTCGGCCGCGTAAACTTTTGGCGGCGACTGTGCGATTGAACACCTGCATTTTCTTTATTCTGCACACAATTTTTTTTACTGAATGGCCTTCCAGCCAACGTCATGCAGTGCTTACACCTGGTTAATTTTCAGGACAGCAGACTCAGACATGACTTATTAAGTAGAAGAACTGAACTATTCTGTAGCACGTCATTATTATCACCAATCAGGTGTAATAAATATGTAAACAAATAAAGGATGATAACATTGCCTATGAAATTTTACTAAAATCTCAGGACTACTTCAAAACTTCGCCTGTTCGTCTTGTGCACGTCCATATACTTTCTAGCAAACTGAAAGGGAGAAATTCAAGGGTGAAATTGACATCTCCTATGACACCATGGCAGAAAATGGAAGCTGTAGCTTAGTGGGCCCATAAGAAAGTATCAGCTACGATTGTGCTACTCACGCACAAGGAACGACACTTTTGTATTTTTTTACAGGCAGTAAAGTGATAAATGGTGTCCGTGGACGCTGGAGTGATCATGACAATACCATCGTACCGATATGGGTGATAAACGATTCTAATAAGGGAACATTTCTGCAAACCTTCACGGTCCTTTCTCATGTTTCTTCAATTGTTCAAACACGTTACATTTAGGGTAGGAAAATATTCTCACAGAATTACGGAAGAATTGTACCATTAATTATATGAAGGTGCTGCGATCTGATTCAGCACTAGAGTTAGTTAAGAGCAGAAAAGCAGAATGCGATAGCAACTTTGGTGATTGTAGGCGAAAACAATGCCTTCTTGCAGCACTTTGTGGGCATAACTCAAAAAGGGTGTGGTCTGTAATTGTAATAGTTCTCTATTTTTACACGACAAACTACATTAACACGCCCCGGTGTCTTTTCGCATTATTTCCAATACTCCTCTGCGTACGCCGTGGTAAAAGGATATGAAGACCTTTAGTATTTCGGGAATTTCGTGAAGGTATATGGGAATGGTTCAAATGATAATACACGTGCGCTGGATATTGAGGATAGAATGTTTATGTTTCGAGGTATTGGTTTGTACTAAGCAAAAAAGCTTGTGAAATAATTCGGACAGCCTTCATTTGCACCGAAGATCCGGTACGCAAAAATTCTGCTTTGATATACTGCAAATATACTCAGTCAAATAGCTTCTGTATTCCTTTGTAAGAATACTACGTCTGGGGCTGCAGCCAAGTTTTCTACTTCTGCGTCTTTTAATTGCACTCACGGGAAGCTATTTATTTTTGTGGTACGTTTCGGGCTGAACAAAAGTCGCTCAAACACGCCTTTCCATGACATAGCTGAATAGGCAAAAATATTTCTTAGTAATGTCTTAATAAATGTTTGCCTTAAGAAAGAAATCAACTTTGAAAACACAAAGTTGGGTTTATTGTCTAAAATACATTACACCTAAAGTGCAAAAGAAGTTTGGAAGCACGTTCGCATGTTCACGAAACCAGCCAGCTATTTTTTTTAGGAAGACGTTGGTACAGTAGACAGAAACGAAACAAGAACCGCAACTAAATGACCTGCGTTTCGAAATATGCCATCTGGCGGGAAACGGCCAAACTAAGCAGCGACAAAGTGATAAAAAAAGAAGTAGCGGCGCCGCTGGCTTCGAACCTGCGAACTGCCAATCGTGGTATCAGCGATCCTAATCGGTGGTCGCGCAGAACGCTCGGTTATCGGTTTGAGCGCTGCCGGAGGCAAAAACTAGGTTTATATACGTACCACAATAAATTCTGCGACCTTGTTATGAAAACTGCGATTTTGGAACGGCTTTTTTGCCATTTCAAGAGTTGCTGCTGCAACTAGCTGAAAGCCGAGTCATTGAAGTTGATAAATCCCCAATAATACGTCGATTGATGCAATAGGCTCATCGCAAATTGCTTTTTACTGGCCAAAAAAGCCTCCAAAATTTGGCCTTTTCCATAGACTCCCATACTTCGAACTTCGCCCGCAATTTGGAACGGGTTTTCTGTCGTAAGTAATGGTACCGCTTGCATGAGATGTCGGGCTGAGCTCCTAGAGCCTATTTCCACGGTAATATTTTGAAAGATGGCTTCTATGATTAGTTATTTGGGAAAAACGACGCTCTCCCATAGAAAATGCGCATGTTTTCAGAGGCGGCCGCTAGAGGCGCTGTTCGGCGATGTCCCAGATTCCTGGTATTGGTACTACATATGTGCATAATGCCTTATATCATGCTGCATAAATATTTAGTGTATAACATGCCTTATTCAATGCTAGAGTCATGGCAACTCATTGCATTATTTAGCAAGGTATCTTTTCACTGGTCATGAGAAATCACTCGTACAAACTGCTCCGCGAAATGAACCCAGGTCAAGGTAACCAGCGATTACCTTGGCACCAGCAGCACGAGCGCAAGAATTGGCGATACATGCCTCACCAAAGCAAATCTAGTTTCTCGTCGGGCGAATGGACCCGCCGCAGCAAAAGTAAGCTCACACCGATGGCCGGCTACTACACGAAACGATTATTGGCGGGAAGAGTGAAGCAGGAAGAATGTGCAAGGTGGCAATTACTTTAAAGCATGCTTGGATATTCTGAACCTAGACAGCATGGCCAAGCAACAAACATAACGCGCGCGTCTCGGGCAGCTGCTTTGCGATCTGCCGCTTACCGACGCACGCGATGACCGCAGGTAGCGTTAAAAAAATGTCACAGTTTCGCCCTAAGGGCGAAGCAATGAATGCGATAGAAACACAGCAATGTCATACGAAGTAAGGTGAGCGGATTTGGTAGCAATATGAATTGTAGTAAACATGAGCTGATTAAGTTAGCAGGTTTGCTGTGGCGTAAGTAGACCGACATGAAGAGAGACTCGATGACCACGAGAAGGCGCATGTGAAACGGTGGTGTTGATGAGAAGCGCTTCCCGTGGGCAGCGCGTGCGAAGGGACACACCTGTAGCACTGCACTGCCGACCCGGGCACCATTGCATGTGTAGCGTGCGTTGGAAAATGTGGCCCGACTATTACTAACTGACTGAACAAGCGTGGTGTGAGCGCGCACAAACAAACATGAATAGATCACACTGAATGACTGCAGACAACGACTGTCAAAACGCTGGCAGCAAGCGCATATATACGCCGCAGCAGCGGGCGAAGGTACGTGCAGTCTATCGCTTCAACGGAAACTGAGCGGCGAATGCACGGCGCATAAAGGTCAGAGCCGTGTGGAGATAAGAGACGGTGCGGACGAGCGACGAGCGCGGTTGTTGGCAGCGTAGAAGTGCCCCCCCCCCCCCCCCCCGCGCTCCCTCCGGCGCTGGCTTCCCGCTTCGTTGCTTGCGCGTGGGAGAGATAAGAGACTGTGCTGACGAGCGACGAGCGCGGTTGTTGGCCGAGAAGTGCCCCCCCCCCCCCCCCCCCCCCCCCGCTCCCTCCGGCGCTGGCTTTCCGCTTCCTTGCTTGCGCGTGGGAGATTGAGTGCGTTCGCTGTCCGAGCGCGCGTCCCCGCACGCTTCCGCTCGGGCATACGGTGCGCGGCGAAGATTTTATCTATAGGGAACCTCACGGCGACGGCGATGACGACGACGGCGACGGCAGAAATCCGGTAGAAGTGTCCATATAATTGCTATCGCAATAATAGGGATTGCCACCACACAAAAGACAAGTAACGTGCGGCCCTATTTGTTGCCTGTACAACTAGGAATTTAAGTTGCGGCGTTTGGAAAAAGGATATAATTATCTTGAGCCAGTCTTTGCCGATCGTGAGTGAACGAACAGTACAATCAATTAAATTCGTAGGTTTTACGTGCCAAAAGCACAACATCATTATGAGGCACGCTGTAATGGAGGGTCTCAGGAATAAATTTGACCACCGGGGGTTCTTTAACGTGCACAAAAATCAAAGTACATGGCAAGAACTGTATTCTTGCATTTCGCCCCCATCGAAATGCGGCCGCCTTGGCCGGGAATCGAGCTCGCGTCGTCGAGCTTAGCGGCGCTACACGTATGCATTTACCGCTAAGCTAACACGGCGGATTTCACTGTACGATTCAACTACGCGACACGTCTAAACAAACGGCCATGCGCTAAATACAGGCACATTACTATTGCGTTTTTATCGAACGGCCGTGATATTGCACGCGAATGCGAAAGTACGTGACTCACTTGACTCGGCGCACTGCAGTTATCCACGCTTGTCGTCTGTCCTCCTCGTACCACCTCTCCGGAATTCTGTAGAACTTCACGGGCGGCTTTCGACTTTTCGAGGCTCTTGTGGCAATCAACAACACAGCAGTATTGCGTGCCACCTTTCCTGGTTGATGAGATTGCGCTCGTCGTCACGAAAACAACGCACGCGGTCGCTCGCGCCGTAGAGAACACGGGCGCGCGCTGGCCCGGCGGCGACCTTCGACACTTCCATCCTTCCGCCAGGGGAGTGGGCGGCACTGGTGCCGCGCGGGCAAACTTTAGGTTGCCTCGTCAATATGCTGTTGATCAGCACAGAAGCAACAGCGGCCGCCGGCTAAACGGCTCGCGTTAATCGACGTGTCGCTATCTCGAAACTATATGACGCACCGTGAGACCACGACGTTTTTGGCGCCCGTTAATCGGCGTGTCGATGACTCGAAATTATGCCACTCTGTGACGCTGCCTCCCACTGTCAGATTATAACATAATATTCACTTGCACGAGTGGCATTTTCGGGCAAAAAAATTAATCGAACAGAACACTACACGTCTATGCATACAAGACAGAAATCCTGCAACTTAACGGCAGAATGACGCTAAATAATTGATAATTGAAATGTCATATGTTCGTACTTCACATCCGTTATTAACTCACCTAATAGAAGATTCCATTGATAGCCTCGTTGACTTCATGGATGTATTATCAAACTCGCTCTCATTTTGCGGTAAAAACTCTTGCGGGCGACTCACGCATTAAATAAACAAAAAACTTGCGCAAATTACGCGTTCAAGACTACAAGAAGATTTGAGCTTATTTATAAGTACTTCCACGCACTAAATGAAACTCAAATGTTGCCGTCTTCTAGATACACGTGCGAGACATGCATAGCCTTAGACATACACTTACACAACACGTCGACGAGAAATTAAATCTGTAGAGTATACCACTACTAAAAGCGATCCGCGCAGCCCGTTTCTAAGGCGCGGTACTCTATACGTGCGTGCGGGAAATCCGGCGATTTCTAAAATCAGCTGAAGTAGTCTGCAGAATGACCAGTATCTAATCTGATACAGCGCTATTTTCAGAACTCGCGAAATCCGAAAAGAAAGCCTTAGTTTAACGGAATCTCACGCCAACTATCTACATATCTCTGCTAAAAAAACCACTGGCACTATCCTTGCTCGAGCGTTCAGCTGTCACGTTTTCCTGAAAGCAAACATAAATAACTCGAAAACTTCTCTGCCTCTACCACGATCAGAAGAGACCAACACTGCCCTCTGTCTAGAATACGTCAGCCAACGGGGACCACAATGCTCGCCCAAGAAATAGGAACTCATACGAGTCTGGCGAGGCCGGGGTAGCCACACAGTCCCCACAGACCCAACACGAAAAATCGAGGTACACCTCAACGGGAGCCTCATACCAGAAACGTCATTGCTCAGGGTGCTGGGCATGTGGCTGCAGTCTAACCAGCGTGCTACACACACCCTTACGCTCCTCAAAACCAGTGTCAAGGCGATATCACGCATGATATCCCGTGTAACATCGAAGAATAGAGGCATGAAGGAAGGGGACACCCTCCGACTGGTCAAAAGCCTGGTGGTGAGCAGAATCACATACAGCCTGCCCTACTACCATCTCACACAATCCGAGACGAAACAGGCCGACACGCTCTTGAGGATGGCTTTCAAGACCGCTCTCCGCCTGCCGATGAGTACATCGACTGAGAAATTATTGGCGCTGGGGTCACACAAAACCCTCAGCGAACTCACAGAAGCCCTTCACGTCTCACAACAACAGAGACTTGCGCGGACTCACACGGGCCGGCAGGTCCTACAAACCTTGGGCTTCAAAGCCACAACAATACGAACCCAAGAAACCTGCACGATACCTCGTCACGTCCAGGACAGGTATCACATTGCCCCAATACCACGCAACATGGACCCTAACCTACACTCCGGAAGGAGGAAAGCGAGGGCCCAGTACATAGAGAAAACATTCAGGTTCCATACCATGGCCCGTTTTACGGACGCCGCGATGTACGGAAGGAAGAAAAAGGGCGCAGTGGCAGTGGTCTGCGACCGCCGAGGCCACGTCACCTCCAGTGCATCGACCCACCCCTGCACGATCACGGAAGCGGAAGAGCTGGCCATCGCGTTAGCCATCCGCGAAGGCCAACACGCAAGCAAACCACTGACGATCCTCACGGACTCCCAGCAGGCCTGCCGCAACTTCCTACAGGGAAGAATCGCAAGACCTGCGGCACAAGTCCTAGCCCAAATACCCAAGGAGGACACTGACGACAACACCATCATAACCATCATTTCGATACCGGGTCACGCTGCCATCACGGGTAACCTGTATGCCGACAGAGCAGCTCGAGAATTTGCACATAACCGAGCACTCATCACGCCGACTGCAGATGATCTTGACCCAGTTGACCCCGAGTATTCAGCAATCCTGAACTACCACAGAGGGAGTCGCTTGCGATATCCCCCACCCCATCGAATACTAAAGACGGAGGATGCTGCTGCCAAACTATCTTTGGATTAAAGTTTAGCTATCCATCTACCTAACAGAACGTTCCTAAAACTCAAAGTTGTTCCAAAGTATCGTTAGAGAAATGAAGAAATGAATAATAATGAATGAATTCATTTTAGGGATATGTAGAATCAATAGCGATATTTGCAGTGCATCAAAGACAGCAGTTTTCAAGACGATTTCCCACACAATATAATGCAAGCACAGACATCGTGACGCGCCATGAATGCTCGTTAGTTTACATAAAAAATCACACGTTAAGCACTAACTAAGAGAAGTTACATGTTGGTAATTTCAGAGATGATTGACGGATTATTAAAACAAGGCTATTGCAGCAATAACTTTTACTTCAGAATAGTGTTTGCCGGAGCTCGTTGGTTGCGCATAGCCCAAATGGTTTCCAGCAGAACGTATGGACACGGACAGAAAGGGACGACGACACACGCTGGACGACTAGTCCAGCGTGTGTCGTCGTCCCTTTCTGTCCGTCTCCATACGTTCTGCTGGAAACCATTTGTGCTATAACTTTTACATAACAAATGAGAAAATGGCTAGGCGAGTAGTAGATTTCTATTGATTTCGATGTAGAAAAATATATATTTGTTTACCTATTTTTTATGTTTGTCTACCTATTGACTGGAATGGCTTTTCTTTCGAATGTCTGAATTTGAAGTAAACATTACTCACGGTGAACCTTAAGGTACATCGTGCGCGAAGTTTGTATTGAAGAGATAGCGTACACAAATAATTCATGCTGTACGCTATCAGCATGAATTATTTGTGTACGCTATCTCTGAAGCGAAATAAGCCAACAATATTGCGGTCTCTGCTCTTTTTCTTGTTTCCCTTACACCTTTTCACTGTGCTCTGTTCATAATAAAGTATTGTCGAGGATTAACACGATGTACTTCCACATGGGGCACTATTGCAGAGGCACGCGCATGCCCAGCTCGAGTTTATGTGCAACATGAGCCAATGCGAGTGCATTTAAGGCTACTAACTAGGCATAGGAATCAACCACTGATAAATGTCACAAGTACTTATATGGCCTGACGCCGCCTACTCAGAAGCTGTATTGTCGCAACGGGATGTACTGCCGTCGGACTTCGCACTTCGGACTTCGTCGGACTCTGGACGATGGCAAAGCCGACGGTGAAAATCTCAATCCCCGGAATAACGAAGAAGTAAAAAATGCCGCTTGCGGGTCTCAAACATTTCGCGTTATCCTACATTGCTTACAATTACGGATATACCGAACATGTTTTTGCAGATGGTTCTATTACACAGACCTCTTCCGCGGCAGCTTACACGGTACCTGCAATGGGGATTACGCAGCGGTTCAAGATATGACACAAAACATCGTCTACAGCAGCTGAGTTGACCGGCATTCGAGAAGCAGTGCGCTGCATACTGCAACAAAACCTCGCTAACTGGACAGTGTTTTGCGACTCAAAAGCGGCGCTGCAACTCATAAGCAATTATATGAATCCCAGAAGCGCATATAGTCCTCTAATTTACGACATCATGGCTCTGCTTACTGAGGCGTCTCAATCCGGACATACCATTGCGCTGCAGTGGATTCCCAGCCACTGTGGAATAGCCGGAAATGAGCAGGCTGACGTGGAAGCAAAAATGGTGCACACTGACGGGAACATTATCAAACTTCCCTCTTGCCGTTATGACCTCAACGCCTTGCTACACAACTCCATCAAAACGTCTATGGAGCGACAATAGGACAACCCCGAACATCGGCAAGAGCGCCTCTATAGACTTGACGCCGGTTTGCGATTCCGACTTCCACTTCAGATGCGGAGAAGCCAGGAAACACTAATCCATCGATTACGGCTTGGTGTGGCGTACACTCACAAATATCTTCACAAGATTGGCCGAGAACGGGACCCTGATTGTAGCGTCTGTCACACTCCCTAGACAACAGACCACATACTTTGCGTGTGCCCTCGATATGCGGTCGAGCGAAGGACACTATAAGCGTAGTGATGACTGTTTGGACTCCCGCCCCTTTTCGGAAGCAAAGGTTTTAGGGGCGTGGAGAAGAGTTGATCATGCCCACCGCACAATAAGATCACTTTTGAGCTTTATGTGTGAGACGGTCGTCTCTAGGACCTGTGCAGTGTGCGAAATGTGTTTGTGCGACGACGTTTTGTGTGGACAAGACTACTCCTGCGTGTAGTGTGTGAAAAGTGCACAACCGCGTATTGGACAACGTGTGTAAATAGTAGCTCATTGTACGATATCATAATCACCTGCCACCTACCCCTCCCTGCATATCCCGCTTCCCCTTACCCCAGTGAGGAGTAGCAGGCTAGAGACACGCTCTCCAGGCCGACCTCTCCTCCCTTCTCTTCATTAAAATCTACTGTCTCTCTCTCTATACCATGTGCCTATTTTTGCCCAGGTATAAATAAGATGCCTTGTTTAGCTCACCGAGGACACCAGAGAAACAAACCACGAATTTCGTATGATGCACGAGAACACACGGAAGAATTTGGCTTTAGTAATTATCTGCAACGCTTGCATTCAATGCAGGAAAGTGTACGTTTTGCAGTGCATTGCGCATAAGATTCTCCCTATTTTCGAGGAACTTCGAGTCCGTATCTCATGCTGTTGTTTTAAGAATCTGAGAAACATTCCGATTAGCGGCAGTATGACACCGTGGAACGCTTTAATGAGTAACTTTCTACAAAGGCTGCAATGAAACTACAGATAATAAATATTTATTGCTCGTACGTCACTCATACAGAACCTTACTTCGTACTGGGATTGAATATAAACAGCGTGCCCCGCATGGTGTACTGAGGATACCGGGGAAAACAACTAGATGCCGTGGATAACGCATAGAAATTGGGAGAAAGCGAGTGCTCAGTAACTGTTTTCAGATCACATAAGCAATCTACACAATTCAAATTTTCGGTACACGTCACCGAAAATTGTCCTCATTTCTTAAACATATGAGATATCTGGTGTTCTTGCTCCAATTGGGGGACAAGTATTATTGCAGCTATTGTTTAGAAACAGCCTGAAAATGAAATCGAAAAAATAGCAGTGACACAAGTCTTTAGAAAAAAACCAGGTCAGTGTTCTATTAATATAGAAATGACTCTGCTTGCACGTTCAAATAAGGTCATTTTCCCGAACACATCTACGATAAAATGGTAATTACACAATGAAATGTACACTTTGGTATGCTGTACAATCGCCAAAGTGTATATCAGATTTTTCTCTGAGCCTCGCTCATCTTCATGATGAAAATAAGGGAACTATTAAATTCAATAGTTATACTTGTAAGAGGTTGGATTAAACTTTTGATGGTGATAACACAGAGACTGCGACGTTATAAAAGCTATCTCTGGACGGAGATGGAATTGTAACAGCATTTGATAATCAACGATTTCATGCTTTGAGGCACACCAATCGTTGGGCGCAACTAATTCTAATACTTTTTCCGGACTTTCCCTTCGCCCGCAGGTTAAATATAGCAAGCCGAATGTGTTTTCAAATACGGATATAGCGATCAAAACAAATTGGGCATGATGCAAGTAACGCAAGCATTTGTCAAGGCGGGAACTGCCCAGTGCCAGGCCTTCTCCGCAACGCGAGCGTGTATGGCCCATACCGCGCGTCGTCCACTATACAGCGCGTCCCGAAGGGACACATAAGACAATCCTCGCTGCCCAAGCAGGGGAAACGTCGTAAAGATTAGCATTACTTAGGTGGCCACTCTATTAAGGACAATTTAGCTTGAGCTGTAGTTTTGTTGGAATTTCCAGCGTGTAGCCGGAAGTGCCCGCTTTCAAAAGTGTCCGTGTGTGTGTGTGTGTGTGGGGGGGGGGGTCAGGTGCCTCCCTTTCCCCCCCTCCCCGCTACATATGCCTATGGTAGCGATTGACGAGCAGAGTCACTTACCTGCAGCATAGTCGTCATTTCTCAGTAGGAGACACACAAACACGAAATCAACTATATATGTAGGCAGACAAACACCGCAAACTCGGCCTTTGACAGTCTCTGCGGCTGTCGCTAGTAAAACAATTTTATTGCAAAATGCGGAAGAGGGGAAATTCATTCCAGCCTAGAAATGGCCATCAATTTCATATCAAGTACCGACGCATCCTGTCGTCGCACAGTTTATGCGTTGTGCATGCTGAGCATTACGCTGCCGATTTTCTGGTCAGCACTGCGGCGCGGCGGGTTTGCGTCGCGTGGAGCGAAGTGCTTCAGCCATCGGGTTCAGCTCGTGCGCATTTTGGTGAAAGGAATCTCTGGTGCGGTCTTTCACATCCGATCACTAGACGAGGAGCATGTAATGTGGACCCTGCTACAATGAATGTGGGCAGGGATCTGCGCAATTTGATTGGAAATAGCTGCTCCAGTCGGGTTGCCGGCACGTGCAGGTCACGAGGCTGCCACGTGCTCGCTGCGCATCCTGCAAGGGCCGAGAAAGAGCGATCGTTTGCCACAAGTATGTATAAATTAGCCAAGAAATGTAATGAGAAAACCAGGGGAAAATGCAGTTTAATTAACTGGGCACGGGGACACTGCTCAGGTCATCGTCTTGATTCAGCGCTCTTTGGACATTCAGCGCCCTTCCTGGCTGTACTCGTATCGCTGCTATCCGCTGCGCCATTCAACCAGCCATTACCCCTGCTGCTGTTCCCGGTATACACCCCACCACCTGATGACTACAATTACACGCTCCCTCCCTACCGTGACCTCATACCCTCGGCGCCACTCGCTGATTTTCATCCGGCATCATCGGCAACGGCATCGTTATCCGCCTGCTGTTTAAACAGGAATCTCGTCAATCGAAGCTTCACTGGGCACGGGGACACCGCTCAAGACATCGTCTTGATTCTGCGCTCTTTCGACGTGCAGGTGTGTTGCACTCTGTGCTATGCTATGCTAAGAAACTTTATGCTAAATGTTCCCGTGCCCCGGAACATTGTGCGAAACGCTGTGTGATTGGTTCTCAATGTTATTTCTTCTATTATGCGGTGCAGACGTTGAAACTAACCCTGGCCCCCCTAAGCAAGCAACCGCTCTGTCAGAACTTAATAACTTACCTGATGACCCTGCTGAGCAAATGACAGTTCTGTTTCAGCTACTCAAAAATTTGCACACCCGTTCGTCACAAAGCGCGAAGTTTCAAACAGAATTGGCCGCTGATATAAAGTCCGTAAAATCCAGCCAAAAAAGCATTCAGTCTGACATCACCGATCTTTGCAAGCGACTAGACGATCTAGAAATGAAATCAGTTTTTTTCGACCACTTCTCAGAAGAAATAACATCAACTCAGGAGTCAGTAGATGAACTGAAAACTAAAAACCACCCCTCACAATCGCGCCTGAACGAGCTAGAAGATAGATCTCGTCGGGATAACGTAATATTTTATGGTCTTCCTGATCCTCAAGAAACATTGCTCGAAAAAGAAGAAAGCCTAACAAATGTGATTAAGGCTGTTTTTGAATCTTTTCCCGTTGATTCATTTCAACGAGCCAATCGCTTGGGAAATTTTGCTCCTAACAAATGTTGACCCGTTGTAGCGAAGTTTACTAGCTTTACAATGACAGATAAAGTGCTCCCATTTCGCAGTCAGTTGAAACCAAAGGACATCACAGTCAACGAGGATTTTTCAGTTGCTGCACGGATCGCCCGCAAAAACGAACAGATTTCGCGAAATCTCAGCCAGAGTCACCAAAATGTAAGTTAAAATACGATAAGCTTTCCATAAACGACGTGTTCTACTCCTACGACACAATTTCGGATAGCGTTCAAGAACTCAAAACACGCACACATATCAGCGCCAATCGTCCAGGTGCTTCATCATCGCCCTCAGCCTAGGGCTGCGAGAGGGGCGGTGATTCTTCATGCAATTCATGCATTCTTCATGCAATTCATATCTGTCAGTTATATTTACGAATGCCAGAAGTGTGCAAAATAAACATGATGCACTATCTTCCAGTATTGATACATGCTCAGCACACCTTATTGCCCTTACAGAAACGTGGCACAATTATGACGTTCAGAACCATGAAATATTTCACAATGCAAGTGCCCTTACACAGATGCAATCGGCTTACGCATCGCCCAGGCGGCGTTATTCTCGCCATACACAGCCACATTCCGTACTCAAGCATCAATATTAGTACTATTCTTGAAATAGTATGGGTGTCATTAACTCTTGACCATCGTGAGCTGATACTAGGCGTTTGCTACCAATCTGCGTCTAGCCCGCCTACCTTTATAGTTGAACTTCATGACTGCCTTAACAAAACAAACATTACAAAAACTACAAAAGAAAAATTGTAAAGAAATGTCAGCGTAAAAAAAATGTCACAGGCCTGCGCGGCACACGCAGCACAGTCAAAGCGTAAGCTGGTTAAGCGGCGCAAGAGTAGCTCCAATTTCGGCACCACGCACAACAAGGTCTTCGCGGCAGTGTCTTCGCCTCGATTTTGACGAGAACGATCTGAACTGTACGCCCGGCGCGCACGGCGACCTGTGGCTTGCAATGCTCTCTGCACAGCAGTCTGCTGAGCCCGATGATGCCTGGTTGTAGCCGCGCACGTAACTCTACGATTCGCTTCTTCAGCAGCGGTTCGTACCTTGCGAGGAGGCGCCATAACGTGTACCCAAGAGGCACCCAGAATACGTGGCGCACATCTAACATCGGGATAGCGTTGATTGCGTGCCTCGTCTGAATCGCATCGCGTCTGAATCGCATCTCGTCGCACGCGGCGGTTGCAGGCACGTTAACTAGATGGCGCCACCATACTGGCGGAGGCTCGGCTCGGGTCGTCTGCGCCTGCGCGCCTGCCTATGCACGCAGGCGCAGGGCGCGTATAAAGCCCCAACCAGACGTACGCATTGGAAAGCGTCCGCACGCGCCGCGCTCACTCGACGTCACATCGGGTTCGATAGCGGAAGAGGGCGCGCACCCAAACGATGCACGAGTTGCCGCGCGTCCCTGCGCGTTTCGTCGCGGCTGCCATGTTCACCTACCAAACGCAGGGAACGACGAACGCAAGGCACGCAGGTTGCCCGGGCTGCGTAATTCATTTTCTAAGGCAGCTGGGCCCTCGGATTGTGGCGCCGCCGCACGGGAGAACGTGAACCACGGTTACAGTGTACTAGAAGAGGGCAGTGGGCTTACTCTCCGGCGGAGGCTATGCGATGCGGCGGCTCCACGATTGTCGCAAACATGAGCTTCCCCGATAGCCCGAGCGGCGGCGCTGGCGTCAGTTTCAATGGAGCGTGGGTGCGACGGCGCAGCTGCCCAGTGCCCGCCCAGTGCCCGATCATATTAGTTGGAGTTGCTGAGCTGCGTTGTTTTTTCTGTGGACGTCGTCGCCTGGTTTTTTTTTTTTCTTCAGTGTTTTTTTTTTTGCATATAGCCTGCAAGAGATTAGTATGCCTTGCAGTAACTGAGCCATGCCGCGGCATCGACAAAACCACTGTTACGCGCCTGGGTGCCAAACAGGCTATGTTTATGTGAAGGATGGGCCGAAGTTGTCCTTGTTTGACGCCCCGAAGGATAAAAATAGGCGGAAAGAGTGGGAAAAGAACCCCCATAGAACGTCCCCTGGACGACACGTGCGCAGTATGCGAGCTCCATTTCCAGCCACGTTTTGTGCTCAACTCGAACGCAGTTCCTGATCACTGTAAATTGTTTTATTTTTATGTTCTAGTTAGGTCAGTTAGCGAAGGAAACTGCGAGGAAGGTACACTGGCCTCCTTACTGGAAGTTGACTCTCTCGAAGCATCATGTGACCGAAATGAGTGCAGTCAAACTGCTGCTAGCGCTACTGCCACAGGAGCCACACAAACGTGGTACCCCAGCATTGCATTGCACGGGCCTGCGGGTTTCAAACGACCATAACCAGCACGTGGCCAGAAGCGACTCGAGGCTCACTTACCACATTGCGGACCATGTTGTGCGGAAGTGTATCGTCGATTCCAGCACAAAATGCCAAGAATGCCTAAAGCTGCCACTATGACGCCACCAGGCGAAAGTTTTCAACTTGCCCTGCTAACATACTTCTGCGACCGAGGAGGCCTCCTTTATCCCTCCAGTCAGCTGTACGGCTTTGTGAAAATTCTAGAGGATCTTTTCACAGAATGCTTCTCTCAGAGTGAGCTACACTCTGGCAGCGTTATGGATATGCTGGAAGTTGTTAAGAGTAAGCTTTAATTCATTCGAAGTTGGCTGCAATGTGCACGCTCTTAGCCTCACAGCTAAAATAATTAGCTTTTACATTGTCACACGTCTGCATTTTTATGTGAAAGGAATTAACTGTGACAAGGCAGGAAAGCGGCAGAGGGCCAAGCAGCTGAAGTTGAGCCGGTGTACTTGTACAATGGCTCGCTGTACTTCTTGCAAATAAAAGTTTGTGTCAGCAACAGGCCAGTTAACTTCATTTTGCTTACCCTTATATAACTGTACATAAGCATAGGCCGGAGCCTTTGTCAAGTGAACTAGTTTTCACTTTTTGTTCAGGCCTCCCTCCATTTCTTTATGGAAAAAACAACCCTGATTTGATTTAACAAATGTGTGCCGGCGTAATAATGGTTAATAATAAACGCAGAAGGCTACTGTAAAGCATGGAACAACTAAAGTGGAACAATGAAATATTTGAGTCATATATACATATTCATTTTGGCTAAGCAAAGACACAAACCTGGTCAGCATGCCTGATTTTTTTTCTTTTTTTTTAGCTCAGCTGGAAAGTATGCACGCGCTGTTTTCTATCTGACAAAATTTTAATTAGGTCGACACGCCATGAAACCGTTTTCAAATTTTTTTTACGATTGCCCGATAATTCGGAAAATTCGAAGGCCCCTTCCGCTTAAGCAACATTCGTCAGCGACGACCTCTTTGCACAAAAGGTCTAGAGTTAGGATAGGCAGCAAATCGACCAAGAGTTGCCGTCTTGCTTTTCCACAAGGTACTATTATGGCAAATATCATGTGGCCTAAACAAATATAGTGTTTGCTAAAGATATGGAAAGACTGTCAAGTATGCCAAAATTAAAAACAAATAAGAGTGTGAACTGCTTCGAACTGAAACCGACAGAAACGCAAGGAAAATCAAAGCTTCTGCAAGCAAAGCTTCCATTGAAGTTGCCAGTGGCGCCACCTCTTGGATGCGACGCTGACTGCGTCAGAGGAGCCGCTGAGTAAGCCCACTGCCCCCTTCTAGTACACTGTACCACGGTGGCGCCTCGGATCTGCTTGTGCGCCGGTGGCGCATTTGCATTCGCACGTCCGTGCATGGATGGATGGATGGATGGATGAGGCTGAACCCTTTAAATCGGGCGTGGCATACGCCACCTAGCCATGACCATTAACATAATTTGTACTTTGTGGTGGGTGAAATTTCACCCCTGCCTTAATTTTATCCACCAATCAGATAACCTCTGCTTGGTTATTTCTACCCGCTTAAAGTCTATTTTGCCTTCACTGTCCCTAAACCCCAATGCTTTGAAAAAATCAGCCCCGTTGCCTTGCACTGTAGGGTTAAGCCCCTTACAGAAAAGTATGAGGTGTTCAGCCGTTTCCTCTTCTTCTCCACACGCACAGCACAACGTGTCTATACCTTGGCACCCGACTCGGCACATCTTAGTCCGCAATACTCCCGTCCTGGCTTCAAACAACAAAGAGCTTCCCCTAGAATTATCGTAGATATTTTCTTTGGCAATTTCTTGCTTGAAAGTTCGGTATGTGCCCAGTGCTGATTTCGTCTGCATCCCTGCTTTCCACAGACCCCTCTCTGTTTCCTTAACCTTTTTCTTAACCGCTGTTTCCTGGTCTGCACCCCTCCTGCAGTCCAAATATTTGATTGACAGTTTTCTGGTCAGCTTCCTCCATTTTGTATCAACATTCCTCATGTACAAATAACTGAAAACTCTCCTTGCCCACCGCTTTTCTCCCATCTCTCTCAATCGCTCCTCAAATTCTATCTTGCTGCTGGCTTCCCTGCCCTCGAATGACGTCCATCCCATGTCACCCTGTACCCCCTGATTTGGTGTATTTCCGTGTGCTCCCAGAGCCAGTCTACCTACCCCTCGCTGCTTAACTTCCAACCTTGCTCGAACCTCTGATCTCATGCACAGGACCGCATTGCCGAAAGTCAAACTAGGGACCATCACCCCTTTCCAAATCCCTCTCACCACTTCGTACCTATTGTAATTCCACAGTGCCCTATTTTTCATCACAGCTGCATTTCTGCTACCTTTAGCCGTCACATATTTTTCATGTTCCGTTAGGTACTCAGCCCCATTGTTTATCCACACTCCAAGATATTTGTACTTATCCACCACCTCCAGCGTAACCTCCTGTATTCTATGCTCGCTGCCCTGATTATCATTAAAAGTCATGACTGCCAATTTTTCTTTACTAAACTTCAAACCTAAGCTATCTCCCTCTTTACCACAGATGTCCATTAATCTCTGCAAGTCTTCCTTGCTGTCAGCCATAAGTACAATGTCATCTGCATACATCAGTCCTGGTAATGACTGTTTAATCCATTCTCCCTGCTTGAAATAGGAAAGGTTGAAGCCAAGTCCGCTCCTCTCTAATTTTTTCTCTAATCCTTGTAAATACAGCATGAACAACAGAGGTGACAGAGGGCACCCCTGCCTAAGCCCCTGCTGTATCTCTATAGGCCCAGATACCTTGTTTTCCCATTTTATAAGCACCCTGTTACTTTTATAAATATCTTTTAAAAGATTTCTTACTCCATCTTCCACCTCTAGAGTGCCCAGTATGTCCCACAAATCCTTTTGGATTACACTGTCATAGGCTCCCTTGATATCCAGAAAGGCAAGCCATAGGGGCCTGTGTTCTTTTTCTGCTATTTCAATACACTGTGTCAATGAGAACAGATTATCTTCTAACCTTCTTTGTTTTCGGAACCCATATTGTAGTTCCCCCAGCACCTCCTCGCTCTCCACCCATGCCTGCAGTCTGTCCTTTATAATCTGCATCACCACCCTGTAAACCACTGACGTCACTGTTATGGGACGGTAGTTGTTTATGTCGGCTTTGTCCCCCTTTCCCTTATATATCATGCTCATCCTGCTCAGTCTCCACCCGTCAGGGGCTTTACCGTCCATTATCATTTTGCTCACTGCCTCTCTTAATGCTTTCTTAGATTTTGGGCCCAATGTCTTTATCAACATAATTGGGATGCCATCAGGACCTGTCGATGTGCTACTAGGAACCCTCTTCTCTGCCCTTTCCCACTCGCTTTGTGCCAGTGGAGCCACAGCACTGACTAGTCCATCCTCACCTGATTGAGCACATGCTATGTTTCGTTCTTTAAATTTTTCTGTCATCATTGTTCTTATATGTTCCATTGCCTCATCTCCCTCTAGTCGAACACCTTGAGCTGTAACTATAAACCTCTGCTCTAGGCTAGTCTTATTACTCAAGGAGTTGAGATGTTTCCAAAATTTCTTCGCTGCTTTTCTATCCTTTTGTTTACTTCTGACAACCATTGGCTCCCCTTTCTTCTGATCTTCTCATTGATCAAATTGGATGCTTCCCTTCTACAGTTTAAGAAGTTGTTCCATTTTCTGCCTACATCAGCTTCTGGTTCACCCCTCTGCTTTGAATATCTGTGTTCCCTGGATGCTTCCTGGCGTTTCTCTATGGCCTTCTTAACCTCCTCATCCCACCAGCTCTTGGGTTTACGTCTTCTGTTCCCTTTTGTCCTGACTCGTACCTTAGTAAGCTCTAGCTCAAATAGTCCTGTTAAATTTGCATATGTCCATTCTGTTTTTGTATCCTCTGAAATTACTTCCTCAATTTGCTGGGTTGCTATTTCAAGCTGCTTTTCCGAGTAAAATATCCCACCTGGTTGTTCATCTTGCCTCCTACCTACTTTCATTTCCCTTCTAAAACTCACCTTAATACGTTTGTGATCACTACCTAGACTTCTGGAGCCATATTCATCTATGCTCATTACATTTAGCCAATCGTGCATCCTATGTGACATTAGTGCATAATCTATCGTCGACTGCAGGCTCCCTACCTCCCATGTTATGTGCCCTTCACACTTCTCAGTACTGTTGCATACAACTAAGTCATGCATTTCACACATATCCAGCATCATGTTGCCTGTTGAGTCTGTGTACCCGTCCATGTCTTCTATGTGTGCGTTCATATCTCCTAGTATAATAATCTCGCACCCTTCTCCTAGCTCATTAATGTCACTTGATATGCATTCCAGCATTTTTTTGTTTTCCTCTTTGGCATTTGCTCCTGTCCACAGGTATACAAAACCAAGGAGTGTCTGCTCTCCTGCAACTTTCCCTTTTAGCCATAAATGCTCCTTGCATTCCTGTTTGACCCTTTGCCAGTTCATACTTTTATGAATGAATGCACCAATTCCACCCCCTTTTCTGCTGCCCTCTGTTCTATTGCAATATTCCCATGCATAGTCAGGATTACAGGGAGGTTGCTCCATGTACCTAAGATGTGTCTCCACAAACCCGTATACCATCAGCTTTTCTTGCCTTAGTTGCTCGTCTATCTCCTCCCACTTCAGCCTATTCCTGCCACCTTGCATGTTAATGTAACCTATGTCAGAATGACCTTGCCCCTGGTGCTTACGTCTATTTCTTCTACCGATTCTACGTTTCTTGAATCTTGGAGCCTCTCTGGGTCCGTCTTCATCTACACTGGTGGTCTTAGGGCTCTGGGTCCCCCCAAAAAAGCCGTAGCTTGGCGCCCTATCCTACTACCTACGCTCCCGCCCGTGGCACCACTGTAGTGAATGCCATCCTGTGCAAAAGACTGGGAGCCAGACTCGTACACTTCCCGGTTTACCTCCATTATACCGTACCCAAGTGGTCTGCTCAGACCCCTAATGACCCGGTTAGCCTCACGCACCCTCCATTCCATCGCGCTAGCCTGGCCCCGGACATGTGGGATTGTGCATATGGTCACATGCACTTTCGCAGAGGTTTCTCTGAGTTTACGCAACCCAACCTCTAACTGTCCGTTTAGGTTCTGGCTCCTTCCCTTCAGCACATCGTTGAGACCAGCATGGATAACGACCAGATGTTCATGCTCGAGGTTGTCCGATACCACCTTCTGAGCTTTTGCCATTGCGTCAACCATGCACATCCCTGACTGGGCCTCCACCCTCACCCGCCCGTCTGCCTTCACTGTTGTAAGGACGCCCTCCTTAACCCTAGCTACGTTGGAGTCCCCCACCACTAGGACCCTTCGCTCTACACGTTTGCCTCCCGCCTGCGATTGTCGTCCTCCAGTTCGCGCTAGCTGGTTCTCCACCCGCCCTGCGCCACTGACACGTGACGATGTGCTCCCTGCCGTTCGTCCCTTCCCACCCGAAGCCTGCCGCACTATATACCTCACTGTAGAGTTGTGGAACCGCCGTGTTGCCGCCGGCTCTCGCCTGCTGTTCAACGGCCCCTAGGCGTCCCTCCCTGCTCTCATGGCATGCCTCTGCCTGAGTCTCCGCGCTGTCCCCGCCGCCCGCCTGAGCTGACCCGGGATTACGCGCCGCCTGTACCATTAGCGCCTCCACCCGCTCTTCTAGCACGGCCCGCTTTTCCCGTTCTTCTTGTAGCTCGCCAGCTATTCGCTTTACCAGGACGGCCTCGGCCCCCTCCCTGTGAAGCAACTCGCCGATCCGAGTTTCGAGCTCAATTCGCCGCTCTCGCTCCACCTTCAGCTCCCCTTTGAGCTCTTCCACACTGGCTGCCCATTCCCCTTCCATCCGCCGCACAGCTCCCTTAAATCCGTCGCACGACCTGCACGCGAAGCTAGCCTCCTCAGCGTCGGCTAAACTGGCGAAGTGCGTCTCGTCCAAATAACACCAACGTTTGCACTCCTCGCACTGCACCAGCTCGTCATCACCCCTGTCCTTCCTAGCCTGCCGCGCCATTGTCCACCCGTCCACCTAACGAGAAAGCCCAATAAAATACCTGGACAAGGCCCCACGGTAAGCCGTACGGCAAACTAGCTATCCGGCTACCTCCGCTAGCTTCCCTAACGCGGTTTAAAACTGCCGCTTTACACTGCTTTCACCATGCAACACGTGCGCCACAACCCGCTTCCAAAAAAAAAAACAAAAGCCGGTTGATTGCAGCGCGCCCGCGCGGCGCTAAAGGGAACTACAGATCTAGGTACTTGCTGGGGACGCGTCTCCGTGAACGGCCCTAGCTCTGTGAGTCCCTACGCCCTAGCGCCGCCGCCTCCCCAGCTTCTGCATGGCTCACGGAGCGCGCCGCGCTAATGGCCAATGGCCAGGCGGGCGCGTCGCCGTGGTGCGTCAGAACGATGCATTGAGTTAACGGTGTTTAAAACTGACTGAACACAATTTGTCACTTAGATTGGATCTCAATTTCTTTCCCCTTTTAGTTCTACCATATGTTACCGCTTATGGTAACGTGAGCACCTTGTATTGCGAGCCGAGCAGGACCAAGCCTAAACATAGCGAGCAAGTGGCGTCGGCTTCGACAAACACACCTACGTAACAAAAAAAAAAAAAAAGGTTTCACGTGTTGTTGGAGAAGATGTGGCCACCAGCTTCGTGACTGGCGTCCACATTTGCCGTAACACGGCACTTCCGTAAAGAATATTACGTGTATGGACAAGCTAAAGCTTTCTAGTATCTGCCAAAATTAATATTCCGCACTCAGCACATAGTTCTTGCATTCTGCAAGGCCTGAATGTTAGCCGCTATCATCATTATCAAGTTACCGTACGCATCGAGCACACACGCAGCTCAAACGTATTCGGTCATCGTGGTACGTTACCGCACTTACAAGTACCGTAACACGGCACTACTGAAACTAATTGACTAAACAGTCGCGACAGGAGTAGAGCAGGAATGTATTGTCTTCTTGCCTGTTTACTAATGGCAAGAAATCAGGCTCTAGCACTGTGGCATCAGCAGAAAAAAAATGTTAAAGTTCTTTCAGGTATGACTCCGAGCTTGATGCTCTACTATATCTCCACGATCGCACGCATACTTCCCTCCGACTTCATGATCGGCCAAATGTAATCATGTTTTAACACTTCGCCGGCGCACAAATGCCATCGTAGTTTTAACATTGGAGTGTTTTAGCTGAGCGCTAGCTGTCCTCCGCTCCGCTCAGACCGGCATATGGTAGCAAATGCCACACAAGCGCTTAGCGGGAACGCTATTGCGCTTGCGCACAACGCTCATACCGGCAGCGGAACGAAGACCGCATCCCTCGCTCCGCTACGAAGCCGACTGAGCGGAGCGTGACAGCGTGTCTACTTGGCCTCTTCGTCGTTTTGCAGCCGAGTTGATAGCGCGTCGCTCGCGTCTCGGCAAGACGCGCTTATCAAATGCGAAATATACGCAGTTCCCTGCAGTATCTCAGAACGCGAAATCTGAGCGGAGCGGAACGTGAGCGGCGCTCTGCTAAAACTGTCTATTGACCACATGAATTAATATACGCAGTTCCCTGCAGTACCTCAGAACGCGAAATCTGAGCGGAGCGGAACGTGAGCGGCGCTCTGCTAAAACTGTCTATTGACCACATGAAACAAACGTAAGTCCGTACGGTTGTATACACTGTCGCTAATCGCGTCAAAGTCCCGTGTTTCTCTAGATAATGCCCGTTCAGTACCTGCGCTAGAACCCAACAGTCGCCTCGCCACGGCCGCACTAGAAAACGATCGTCTTCTCAACGTGGTCGTCGTCGCGCTGTTTGCGCACGCACAGCTCCGCTCGCGCAAACGCGTTGTTCCACCTTTATCGCTTCGTTTTATCTCAAACAATACAAGATAGACATCGATTCCCACAGAGTGCGCGCGCGCCTCCTGCTCGCTAAAGCCCCTATATTTATAAAACTAGCGCCATTCTTAGATCTTGCCGCCACCGCGCTCACCCCGGCGCTTCCTCCTCGCCCTCTCTTAGCCGCCTCCTGTCGCCCCAGCCTCCTCCGCTCCCCCATTGGTTGGCGCTGAGCCGTGCTCCCTCAAGGGCTGCAGAAGATAGCGCCAACCTTTCCCTTTCCCTCAAGAACCACTTATCATCCCCCATTGGCCAATCCGTGTCACGTGGAAGTTCGCGTCGTGCTTTTGTATATTTTTTTCTTTCCAGCGTGCTCCGACTGCCATTCTCGGGCCTGTGCGACGAAAGTGCTGTACGCACAAACGGATCAAACGTGTTATGGACAAGAACTTCGTTGTGATGGCATGCTGCTGCGCCTTAAGTTGCCGCAACCGACAAGGCGAGGGCAAAAGGCTTTTTTTGTTTACCATCCGGCGTGCGCAAACGCTTGCTGCACACTTGATATTTGCGCCGTCTCGCATCGTCGCGTTGCTACTTCCAAAACGGCATTATTAAGACCAGTTACTGACTGACGAAGCAAAATCGCGCCTCAAAAACGTCTCCGCAGGGCGCGATCGAAGTTTTCCTCGGATTTCCTCTGGTAGCGCGTTAGCTGTCGTCTGCCACGGCAGGCCCGACGCAGGCGGCGCCACTGTCGATATCGCGCCTCGATCGCGCTGGTCGCGCCGAGCGCGATAGTGGAACGGAGGAGGAGGGAAGTGGATGGCGCTACTTTTATAAATATAGGGGCTTTACTGCTCGCGGGGAGTTGCCGAGCATGGCCCATCGGAGGCGTTTCCGCGGCTGTGGCGGCAAGCAGGGACTAGGGGGCTCGACGGAGATAGGTACGCGCGACCCCTAGGTCCGAAAAGCACCTACATGCGTAGTTCCCGTTAGTGCCGCGCGGGTGCGCTGCAGTCAACCGGCTGGCCGGGCGCCGATGCGATGCGGCGGTCGTTGGGGTGTTGCTACGCTCCGCTCCGCAACACCCCAACATCCCAATAGCCGGAGGACGGGAAAAGGCAGACCACTGTCACCTGCCAGACTAGTAGGCACAACTGTGGCTGCTGTTAAGGGATCGATGCTATTCCTAAATAAACGCATCACTGTTTTGATGATCCATATATAATCTCACTATCAGAGAGGGAGCAGTTTAACTGACTGGGGCAGTATTTTTTTATTTGGGTTGTTGCTACACAACACCCCAACGACCGCCGCTTTGCGTCGGCGCACGGCAGCGCGGTTCCGCCACGGCACCGGGGCTCGAACAGATCCGAGGCGCTGCCGTGGTTCACGTTCTCCCGTGCGGCGGCGCCACAGTCCGAGGGCCAAGCTGCCCTGGAAAATGAATTGCGCGCCCGGGCTTGCCTGCATGCCGCGCGAAGAGTCGTTCCGGAAGTCACGCTGGTTCGCCGTGGTCACGTCATAGGCGTTCTCTGGTCTCGTGAGGAGCGTCGCGCGGGAGACGTGGTGGCAGCTTCCGGCGCGGGCGTAAAAATCCTAGCAGTGGTAGGTGTCCACGCTGCAACGCGCCCACACGTGACGCAGTCTCCGCGCCTGACGCCGTACGCGCCCAGGCGCGAAGGGGCGCATGCGGACGCTTTCGAACGCGTACGTCCGATTGCGGCTTTAAGGGAATGTTTCTTCTGCGTGATAGCAAGCGCTTGCCTGGCTCAGCGCTGAAGTATCCGATTCCCACGCAGTGGGCGTGGGAATCGGATACTTTAGCGCTGAGCCAGGCAAGCGCTTGCTGGCGTGGGTTCGATCCCGGCGGAGAACGGGTACTTTTTTTCGCATTTTCAGCGATAGCGGCTACGAGGCGGCGGCGGCATCATCGCGACCAGAAACGGCTATTGGAATGAGTTCATAACAGCTTACGCTGTAAAATGTTACAGTGACGTTTCAGCGCGTGAACGCGGGTGAGGCGCAAGCGTATCGGTGCGCACACGAAGATATCGGCCCTCGGTGCGCCTAGATGCCTACACTGTCCGCATCGCAGATCGTATTGAAGACAGGGCACGCGCGGCCGCGACATACGGCGTTGTTGCCTTGCATTCCTGTAGACATGCTTACGACGAGCACGATGTGCGTCCGCTTTGCACTTTTGAACTGCAGGGTTTTGGTGGTGGAGTGAAAACTTATTTATTGGGTCTAAAATTGCTGTGGAGAGACTCAGGGTGGTCGGAGGTGCTTGGCTTGCGGTGGGTCCATTTCGGTCCATTTCGGCTGGCTGCAGTTCGGTGATTGGCTCCAGGTGCACGAGTGAGCAGCTGCAGCCAATCGCTTACATACGAAATGGACAGTCCATTAGGTGGACTCTTACAGAATACCCCCCAGGGCTCCGCTTGCGGCTGCCGCGGCCAGCAGCTCTTGTCATCGCTCCGCTGTATGGGGGGTACGGCAGTATATGGCCTGACATGCCCCGATAAGATATACGGTGGTTTTAGCTGAGCACCATGGGCAGCGAGGGGATATGCCGTAGGATGTATATTACTGAGGATGTGCAAATTGGGATACGTGCCGGTTGGATTGTCTCCAACTGAGCGATTACTCTTTATTTAGTGTTTGGAGTGGTGGGGAATAGGTTCTCCCAAGTCCTTTATAGCAGTTGAGAATGGCCGAGTAGTCACTACGAGATGGGAACGGATTCCTCAGGGGCGGGAGTGGGAGGGTGCTCGCTCGTGTACCCTCGAGCCACCTTATCCGCCGCCTGGTTTCTCTCCAACCCCATGTGACCCGTATTCAATATTATCTATGCTGAATTGGGTGTGTACTGAGATTTCGCCAGTGTCTGTCGCGCTCAGGATGATACCGAGGGCAGGCTGGCTGGCTGATGCACCCTTGTAGGTAGTTGCGGCAAGCCGCTTGGGAGTCCGTTAGAAATGTGAGCTATCGTCTCTGTCTGTAGCCGTGGGCAAGGGCGAGCTAAATGGCTGTTTCTTCGGCTTCGGTGATGATGTGGCATCGTATGAAGGCGCTGGTCAATTTTTGGAGTGTGTTGTCCAGAACCTGGTTACTGCCTTGGTGTTTGTGCGTCGTAGTTGGCAGCGTCACATAGTATGGGTGTTCTTGTGCCCGTACTCTCGTTCGAGGCGGCCCTCTGGCTTCGCGGCTCCCGATGTAGG